>NC_138304.1:67752500-68252500 GCF_965601325.2 Salmo salar | reverse complement strand
CTCTCGCTGTCTCTCTCGCTGTCTCTCTCTCTCTCGCTGCTCTCTCTCTCTCTCGCTGTCTCTCTCTCTCGCTGTCTCTCGCTGTCTCTCTGTCTCTCTGTCTCTCGCTGTCTCTCTCTCACTCGCTGTTTCACTGTGTCTCTCTCTCGCTGTCTCTCTCTCTCTCTCTCTCTCTCGCTGTCTCTCTCTCTCGCTGTCTCTCTCTCGCTGTCTCTCTCTCGCTCTCTCTCTCATTGTCTATCTCTCTCGCTGTCTCTCGCTCTCTCTCTCGCTGTCTATCTCTCTCTCTCACTCTCTCTCTCGCTGTCTCTCTCTCTCGCTGTCTCTTTCTCTCTCTCCTCTCTCGCTGTCTCTTGCTCTCTCTCTCTCACTGTTTCTCTCGCTCTCTCTCTGTCTCTCTCTCCCTCTCACTCACTGTCTCTCTCTCTCTCTCGCTCGCTGTCTCTCTCTCTCTCGCTCGCTGTCTCTCTCTCTCTCGCTGTCTCTCTCTCTCGCTCACTATCTCTCTCTCTCGCTCACTATCTCTCTCTCTCTCTCGCTCGCTGTCTCTCTCTCGCTCGCTGTCTCTCTCTCGCTCACTGTCTCTCTCGCTCGCTGTCTCTCTCTCGCTCACTGTCTCTCTCTCGCTCACTGTCTCTCTCTCGCTCACTGTCTCTCTCTCGCTCGCTGTCTCTATCTCTCTCGCTCGCTGTCTCTCTCTCTCTCGCTGTCTCTCTCTCTCACCCTCTCTGTCTGTCTGTCTGTCTGTCTGTCTGTCTGTCTGTCTGTCTGTCTGTCTGTCTGTCTGTCTGTCTGTCTGTCTGTCTGTCTGTCTGTCTGTCTGTCGATGTCTCTCTCTCTCTGTCTGTCTCTCTCTCTCTCTCTCTCTCTCTCTCTCTCTCACTGTCTCTCTCTCGTCTCTCTCTCTCTCGCTGTCTCTCTCTCTCTCTCGCTGTCTCTGTCTCTCTCTCTCTCTCTCTCTCTCTCGCTGTCTCTCTCTCTCTCTCTCTCTCGCTGTCTCTCTCTCTCTCTCGCTGTCTCTCTCTCACTCGCTGTCTCGCTGTGTCTCTCTCTCGCTGTCTCTCTCTCTCGCTGTTTCTCTCTCTCTCTCTCGCTGTCTCCCTCACTCTCTCTCTCGCTGTCTCTCTCTCTCGCTGTCTCTCTCTCTCGCTGTCTCTCTCTCTCGCTATCTCTCTCCTCGCTGTCTCTCTCGCTGTCTGTCTCGCTCTCTCTCTCGCTGTCTCGCTCTCTCTCGCTGTCATTCTCTCTCTCGCTGTCTCTCTCTCTCTCGCTGTCTCTCTCTCTCGCTGTCTCTCGCTGTCTCTGTCTCTCTGTCTCTCGCTGTCTCTCTGTCTCTCGCTGTCTCTCTCTGTCTGTCTCTCTCTCTCTCTCTCTCTCTCTCACTGTCTCTCTCTGTCTGTCTCTCTCTCTCTCGCTGTCTCTCTCTCTCTCTCTCGCTGTCTCTCTCTCTCTCTCTCTCTCGCTGTCTCTCTCGCTGTCTCCGCTGTCTCTCTCGCTGTCTGTCTCGCTTTCTCTCTCGCTGTCTCGCTCTCTCTCGCTGTCGTTCTCTCTCTCGCTGTCTCTCTCTCTCTCGCTGTCTCTCGCTGTCTCTCTGTCTCTCGCTGTCTCTCTGTCTCTCGCTGTCTCTCTGTCTCTCGCTGTCTCTCTGTCTCTCGCTGTCTCTCTCTCTCTCGCTATCTCTCTCTCTCTCGCTATCTCTCTCTCTCTCTTGCTATCTCTCTCTCTCTCTTGCTATCTCTCTCTCTCTCGCTCTCTCTCTCTCTCTCTCTCTCTCTCTCGCTGTCTCTCTCTCTCGCTCTCTCTCACACTCTCTGTCTGTCTGTCTGTCTGTCTGTCTGTCTGTCTGTCTGTCTGTCTGTCTGTCTGTCTGTCTGTCTGTCTCTCTCTCTCTCTCTCTCTCTCTCTCTCTCTCTCTCTCTCTCTTCTCTCTCTCTCACTGTCTCTCTCTGTCTCTCTCTCTCTCGCTGTCTCTCTCTCTCTCTCGCTGTCTCTGTCTCTCTCTCTCTCTCTCTCGCTGTCTCTCTCTCTCTCTCTCGCTGTCTCTCTCTCTCTCTCGCTGTCTCTCTCTCACTCGCAGTCTCGCTGTGTATCTCTCTCGCTGTCTCTCTCTCTCGCTGTTTCTCTCTCTCTCTCGCTGTGTCCCTCACTCTCTCTCGCTGTCTCTCTCTCTCGCTGTCCTCTCTCGCTGGTCTCTCTCTCTCGCTATCTCTCTCTCGCTGTCTCTCTCGCTGTCTGTCTCGCTCTCTCTCGCTGTCTGTCTCGCTCTCTCTCGCTGTCGTTCTCTCTCTCGCTGTCTCTCTCTCTCTCGCTGTCTCTCTCTCTCTCGCTGTCTCTCTCTCTCTCTCTCTCGCTGACTCTCTCTCTCTCTCTCTCTCTCTCGCTGTCTCTCTCTCTCTCACTGTCTCTCTCTCTCTCGCTGTCTCTCTCTCTCTCGCTGTCTCTCTCTCTCGCTGTCTCTCGCTGTCTCTCTGTCTCTCTTGTCTCTCGCTGTCTCTCTGTCTCTCGCTGTCTCTCTCTGTCTGTCTCTCTCTCTCTCTCTCTCTCTCTCTCTCTCTCTCTCACTGTCTCTCTCTGTCTGTCTCCTCTCTCGCTGTCTCTCTCTCGCTGTCTCTCTCTCTCTCTCTCTCGCTGTCTCTCTCTCTCTCTCTCTCGCTGTCTCTCTCTCTCTCTCTCTCTCTCGCTGTCTCTCTCGTCACTCGCTGTCTCGCTGTCCTCTCTCTCTCTCGCTGTCTCTCTCCTCTCGCTGTTTCTCTCTCTCTCTCGCTGTCTCCCTCTCTCTCTCGCTGTCTCTCTCTCTCTCTCTCTCTCTCTCTCTCGCTGTCTCTCTCGCTGTCTCGCTGTCTCATTCGCTGTCTGTCTCGCTCTCTCTCTCTCGCTGTCTCGCTCTCTCTCGCTGTCTCTCTCGCTGTCTCTCTCTCTCTCGCTGTCTCTCTCTCTCTCGCTGTCTCTCTCTCTCGCTGTCTCTCGCTGTCTCTCTGTCTCTCTGTCTCTCGCTGTCTCTCTCTCACTCGCTGTCTCACTGTGTCTCTCTCTCGCTGTCTCTCTCGTCTCTCTCTCTCTCTCTCTCTCTCGCTGTCTCTCTCTCTCGCTGTCTCTCTCTCGCTGTCTCTCTCTCGCTCTCTCTCTCATTGTCTATCTCTCTCGCTGTCTCTCGCTCTCTCTCTCGCTGTCTATCTCTCTCTCTCACTCTCTCTCTCGCTGTCTCTCTCTCTCGCTGTCTCTTTCTCTCTCTCTCTCTCGCTGTCTCTTGCTCTCTCTCTCTCACTGTTTCTCTCGCTCTCTCTCTGTCTCTCTCTCCCTCTCACTCACTGTCTCTCTCTCTCTCTCGCTCGCTGTCTCTCTCTCTCTCGCTCGCTGTCTCTCTCTCTCTCGCTGTCTCTCTCTCTCGCTCACTATCTCTCTCTCTCGCTCACTATCTCTCTCTCTCTCTCGCTCGCTGTCTCTCTCTCTCTCGCTGTCTCTCTCTCGCTCACTGTCTCTCTCGCTCGCTGTCTCTCTCTCGCTCACTGTCTCTCTCTCGCTCACTGTCTCTCTCTCGCTCGCTGTCTCTATCTCTCTCGCTCGCTGTCTCTCTCTCTCTCGCTCGCTGTCTCTCTCTCTCACGCTCTCTGTCTGTCTGTCTGTCTGTCTGTCTGTCTGTCTGTCTGTCTGTCTGTCTGTCTGTCTGTCTGTCTGTCTGTCTGTCTGTCTGTCTGTCTGTCTGTCGATGTCTCTCTCTCTCTGTCTGTCTCTCTCTCTCTCTCTCTCTCTCTCTCTCTCTCACTGTCTCTCTCTGCTCATCTCTCTCTCTCGCTGTCTCTCTCTCTCTCTCGCTGTCTCTGTCTCTCTCTCTCTCTCTCTCTCTCGCTGTCTCTCTCTCTCTCTCTCTCTCTCTCGCTGTCTCTCTCTCTCGCTGTCTCTCTCTCACTCGCTGTCTCGCTGTGTCTCTCTCTCGCTGTCTCTCTCTCTCGCTGTTTCTCTCTCTCTCTCGCTGTCTCCCTCACTCTCTCTCTCGCTGTCTCTCTCTCTCGCTGTCTCTCTCTCTCGCTGTCTCTCTCTCTCGCTATCTCTCTCTCGCTGTCTCTCTCGCTGTCTGTCTCGCTCTCTCTCTCGCTGTCTCGCTCTCTCTCGCTGTCATTCTCTCTCTCGCTGTCTCTCTCTCTCTCGCTGTCTCTCTCTCTCGCTGTCTCTCGCTGTCTCTGTCTCTCTGTCTCTCGCTGTCTCTCTGTCTCTCGCTGTCTCTCTCTGTCTGTCTCTCTCTCTCTCTCTCTCTCTCTCTCTCTCTCTCACTGTCTCTCTCTGTCTGTCTCTCTCTCTCTCGCTGTCTCTCTCTCTCTCTCTCGCTGTCTTTCTCTCTCTCTCTCTCGCTGTCTCTCTCTCTCTCTCTGTCGCTGTCTCTCTCTCTCTCTCTCTCTCTCGCTGTCTCTCTCTCTCGCTGTTTCTCTCTCTCTCTCGCTGTCTCCCTCTCTCTCTCGCTGTCTCTCTCTCTCTCTCTCTCTCTCTCTCTCGCTGTCTCTCTCGCTGTCTAGCTCGCTGTCTGTCTCGCTCTCTCTCTCTCGCTGTCTCGCTCTCTCTCGCTGTCTCTCTCGCTGTCTCTCTCTCTCTCGCTGTCTCTCTCTCTCGCTGTCTCTCGCTGTCTCTCTGTCTCTCTGTCTCTCTCTCACTCGCTGTCTCACTGTGTCTCTCTCTCGTTGTCTCTCTCTCTCTCCCTCTCTCTCGCTGTCTCTCTCTCTCGCTGTCTCTCTCTCGCTGTCTCTCTCTCTCTCTCTCTCTCTCTCTCTCATTGTCTATCTCTCTCGCTGTCTCTCGCTCTCTCTCTCGCTGTCTATCTCTCTCTCTCACTCTCTCTCTCGCTGTCTCTCTCTCTCGCTGTCTCTTTCTCTCTCTCTCTCTCGCTGTCTCTTGCTCTCTCTCTCTCACTGTTTCTCTCGCTCTCTCTCTGTCTCTCTCTCCCTCTCACTCACTGTCTCTCTCTCTCTCTCGCTCGCTGTCTCTCTCTCGCTCGCTGTCTCTCTCTCTCTCGCTGTCTCTCTCTCTCGCTCACTATCTCTCTCTCTCGCTCACTATCTCTCTCTCTCTCTCGCTCGCTGTCTCTCTCTCTCTCGCTGTCTCTCTCTCGCTCACTGTCTCTCTCGCTCGCTGTCTCTCTCTCGCTCACTGTCTCTCTCTCGCTCACTGTCTCTCTCTCGCTCGCTGTCTCTATCTCTCTCGCTCGCTGTCTCTCTCTCTCTCGCTCGCTGTCTCTCTCTCTCACGCTCTCTGTCTGTCTGTCTGTCTGTCTGTCTGTCTGTCTGTCTGTCTGTCTGTCTGTCTGTCTGTCTGTCTGTCTGTCTGTCTGTCTGTCTGTCTGTCTGTCTGTCTGTCTGTCGATGTCTCTCTCTCTCTGTCTGTCTCTCTCTCTCTCTCTCTCTCTCTCTCTCTCACTGTCTCTCTCTGTCTCTCTCTCTCTCGCTGTCTCTCTCTCTCTCTCGCTGTCTCTGTCTCTCTCTCTCTCTCTCTCTCTCGCTGTCTCTCTCTCTCTCTCTCTCTCGCTGTCTCTCTCTCTCGCTGTCTCTCTCTCACTCGCTGTCTCGCTGTGTCTCTCTCTCGCTGTCTCTCTCTCTCGCTGTTTCTCTCTCTCTCTCGCTGTCTCCCTCACTCTCTCTCTCGCTGTCTCTCTCTCTCGCTGTCTCTCTCTCTCTCGCTGTCTCTCTCTCTCGCTATCTCTCTCTCGCTGTCTCTCTCGCTGTCTGTCTCGCTCTCTCTCTCGCTGTCTCGCTCTCTCTCGCTGTCATTCTCTCTCTCGCTGTCTCTCTCTCTCTCGCTGTCTCTCTCTCTCGCTGTCTCTCGCTGTCTCTGTCTCTCTGTCTCTCGCTGTCTCTCTGTCTCTCGCTGTCTCTCTCTGTCTGTCTCTCTCTCTCTCTCTCTCTCTCTCTCTCTCTCTCTCACTGTCTCTCTCTGTCTGTCTCTCTCTCTCTCGCTGTCTCTCTCTCTCTCTCTCGCTGTCTTTCTCTCTCTCTCTCTCGCTGTCTTTCTCTCTCTCTCGCTCGCTGTCTCGCTCTCTCGCTCTCTCGCTCTCTCTCTCGCTCTCTCGCTCTCTCGCTCTCTCTCGCTGTCTCGCTCTCTCGCTCGCGCTCTCTCGCTCTGGCTCTCTCGCTCTCTCTCTCGCTGTCTCGCTCTCTCTCGCTGTCTCGCTCTCTCTCGCTGTCTCGCTCTCTCTCGCTGTCTCGCTCTCTCTCGCTGTCTCTCTCTCGCTGTCTCTCTCTCTCTCACTGTCTCTCTCTCGCTCGCTGTCTCTCTCTCGCTCGCTGTCTCTCTCTCGCTCGCTGTCTCTCTCTCGCTCGCTGTCTCTCTCTCTCTCTCTCGCTGTCTCGCTCTCTCTCTCGCTGTCTCGCTCTCTCTCTCGCTGTCTCGCTGTCTCTCTCTCTGTCTCGCTGTCTCGCTCTCTCGCTGTCTCGCTCTCTCGCTCGCTGTCTCTCTCGCTCGCTGTCTCTCTCGCTCGCTGTCTCTCTCGCTGGCTCGCTCGCTGTCTCTCTCGCTGGCTCGCTCGCTGTCTCTCTCGCTGGCTCGCTCGCTGTCTCTCTCGCTCGCTCGCTGTCTCTCTCTCTCTCGCTGTCTCTCTCTCTCTCGCTGTCTCTCTCTCTCTCTCGCTGTCTCTCGCTGTGTCTCGCTGTCTCTCTCTCGCTGTGTCTCGCTGTCTCTCTCTCGCTGTGTCTCGCTGTCTCTCTCTCGCTGTCTCTCTCTCGCTGTCTCTATCTCTCGCTCTTGCTGTCTCTCTCGCTGTCTCGCTGTCTCTCTCGCTCGCTGTCTCTCTCGCTCGCTGTCTCTCTCGCTCGCTGTCTCGCTCGCTGTCTCTCTCGCTCGCTGTCTCTCTCGCTCGCTGTCTCTCTCGCTCGCTGTCTCTCTCTCTCGCTGTCTCGCTCTCTCGCTGTCTCGCTGTCTCTCTCGCTGTCTCGCTCGCTGTCTCGCTCTCTCTCTCGCTGTCTCGCTCTCTCTCTCGCTGTCTCGCTCTCTCTCTCGCTGTCTCGCTCTCTCGCTCGCTGTCTCTCTCGCTCGCTGTCTCTCTCTCTCGCTGTCTCTCTCTCTCGCTGTCTCGCTCTCTCGCTGTCTCGCTGTCTCTCTCGCTGTCTCGCTCGCTGTCTCGCTCTCTCTCTCGCTGTCTCGCTCTCTCTCTCGCTGTCTCGCTCTCTCTCTCGCTGTCTCGCTCTCTCTCTCGCTGTCTCGCTCTCTCTCTCGCTGTCTCGCTGTCTCTCTCGCTGTCTCGCTCTCTCTCTCGCTGTCTCGCTCGCTCGCTGTCTCTCTCGCTCGCTGTCTCTCTCGCTCGCTGTCTCTCTCGCTCGCTGTCTCTCTCGCTGGCTCGCTCGCTGTCTCTCTCGCTCGCTCGCTGTCTCGCTCGCTCGCTGTCTCTCTCGCTGGCTCGCTCGCTGTCTCTCTCGCTCGCTCGCTGTCTCGCTCGCTCTCTCTCTGTCTCGCTCTCTCTCTGTCTCGCTCTCTCTCTGTCTCGCTCTCGCTGTCTCGCTGTCTCGCTCTCGCTGTCTCGCTGTCTCGCTCTCTCTCTGTCTCGCTCTCGCTCTCTCTCTCTCTCGCTGTCTCGCTCTCGCTCTCTCGCTGTCTCGCTGTCTCGCTGTCTCGCTCTCGCTCTCTTGCTGTCTCGCTGTCTCGCTCTCTCTCTCTCGCTGTCTCGCTCTGTCTCGCTGTCTCGCTCTCTCTCTCTCGCTGTCTCGCTCTCTGTCTCGCTGTCTCGCTCTCTGTCTCGCTCTCTGTCTCGCTCTCTGTCTCGCTCTCTGTCTCGCTCTCTGTCTCGCTCTCTGTCTCGCTCGCTGTCTTGCTCGCTGTCTCGCTCGCTGTCTCGCTCGCTGTCTCGCTCTCTCGCTCTCTCGCTCTCTCTCTCGCTCTCTCGCTCTCTCTCGCTGTCTCGCTCTCTCGCTCGCGCTCTCTCGCTCTCGCTCTCTCGCTCTCTCTCTCGCTGTCTCGCTCTCTCTCGCTGTCTCGCTCTCTCTCGCTGTCTCGCTCTCTCTCGCTGTCTCGCTCTCTCTCGCTGTCTCGCTCTCTCTCGCTGTCTCTCTCTCGCTGTCTCTCTCTCTCTCGCTGTCTCTCTCTCGCTCGCTGTCTATCTCTCGCTCGCTGTCTCTCTCTCGCTCGCTGTCTCTCTCTCGCTCGCTGTCTCTCTCTCTCTCTCTCGCTGTCTCTCTCTCTCTCTCTCGCTGTCTCTCTCTCGCTCGCTGTCTCTCTCTCGCTCGCTGTCTCTCTCTCGCTCGCTGTCTCTCTCTCGCTCGCTGTCTCTCTCTCGCTCGCTGTCTCTCTCGCTGTCTCGCTCTCTCTCGCTGTCTCGCTGTCTCTCTCGCTGTCTCGCTGTCTCTCTCGCTGTCTCGCTGTCTCTCTCGCTGTCTCGCTGTCTCTCTCGCTGTCTCGCTGTCTCTCTCGCTGTCTCGCTGTCTCTCTCGCTGTCTCGCTGTCTCTCTCGCTCGCTGTCTCTCTCTCGCTCGCTGTCTCTCTCTCGCTCGCTGTCTCTCTCTCGCTCGCTGTCTCTCTCTCGCTCGCTGTCTCTCTCTCGCTCGCTGTCTCTCTCTCGCTCGCTGTCTCGCTCTCTCGCTGTCTCGCTCTCTCTCTCGCTGTCTCGCTCTCTCTCTCGCTGTCTCGCTCTCTCTCTCGCTGTCTCGCTCTCTCTCTCGCTGTCTCGCTGTCTCTCTCGCTGTCTCGCTGTCTCGCTCTCTCGCTCGCTCGCTGTCTCTCTCGCTCGCTGTCTCTCTCGCTCGCTGTCTCTCTCGCTGGCTCGCTCGCTGTCTCTCGCTGGCTCGCTCGCTGTCTCTCTCGCTCGCTCGCTGTCTCTCTCGCTCGCTCGCTGTCTCTCTCGCTGTCTCTCTCGCTGTCTCTCTCTCTCTCGCTGTCTCTCTCTCTCTCTCGCTGTCTCTCTCTCTCTCTCGCTGTCTCTCTCTCTCTCTCGCTGTCTCTCTCTCTCTCTCGCTGTCTCTCTCTCTCTCTCGCTGTCTCTCTCTCGCTGTGTCTCGCTGTCTCTCTCTCTCTCTCGCTGTCTCTCTCTCGCTGTGTCTCGCTGTCTCTCTCTCGCTGTGTCTCGCTGTCTCTCTCTCGCTGTGTCTCACTGTCTCTCTCTCGCTGTGTCTCGCTGTCTCTCTCTCGCTGTGTCTCGCTGTCTCTCTCTCACTGTGTCTCGCTGTCTCTCTCTCGCTGTGTCTCTCTCGCTGTCTCTCTCTCGCTGTGTCTCTCTCGCTGTCTCTCTCTCGCTCGCTGTCTCTCTCTCGCTCGCTGTCTCTCTCGCTCGCTGTCTGTCTCGCTCTCTCTCGCTGTCTCGCTGTCTCTCTCGCTGTCTCTCTCGCTGTCTCTCTCGCTGTCTCTCTCGCTGTCTCTCTCGCTGTCTCGCTGTCTCTCTCGCTGTCTCGCTGTCTCTCTCGCTGTCTCGCTGTCTCTCTCGCTCGCTGTCTCTCGCTCGCTGTCTCGCTCGCTGTCTCTCTCGCTCGCTGTCTCTCTCTCTCGCTGTCTCTCTCTCTCGCTGTCTCGCTCTCTCGCTGTCTCTCTCTCTCGCTTTCTCGCTCTCTCGCTGTCTCGCTGTCTCTCTCGCTCTCTCTCTCGCTGTCTCGCTCTCTCTCTCGCTGTCTCGCTCTCTCTCTCGCTGTCTCGCTCTCTCTCTCGCTGTCTCGCTCTCTCTCTCGCTGTCTCGCTGTCTCTCTCGCTGTCTCTCTCGCTCGCTGTCTCTCTCGCTCGCTGTCTCTCTCGCTCGCTGTCTCTCTCGCTCGCTGTCTCTCTCTCTCGCTGTCTCTCTCTCGCTGTGTCTCGCTGTCTCTCTCTCTCTCTCGCTGTCTCTCTCTCGCTGTGTCTCGCTGTCTCTCTCTCGCTGTGTCTCGCTGTCTCTCTCTCGCTGTGTCTCGCTGTCTCTCTCTCGCTGTGTCTCGCTGTCTCTCTCTCGCTGTGTCTCGCTGTCTCTCTCTCACTGTGTCTCGCTGTCTCTCTCTCGCTGTGTCTCTCTCGCTGTCTCTCTATCGCTGTGTCTCTCTCGCTGTCTCTCTCTCGCTGTGTCTCTCTCTCTCTCTCGCTCTCTCTCTCTCTCGCTGTCTCTCTCTCTCTCGCTGTCTCTCTCTCTCTCGCTGTCTCTCTCTCGCTCGCTGTCTCTCTCTCGCTCGCTGTCTCTCTCGCTCGCTGTCTGTCTCGCTCTCTCTCGCTGTCTCGCTGTCTCTCTCGCTGTCTCTCTCGCTGTCTCTCTCGCTGTCTCTCTCGCTGTCTCTCTCGCTGTCTCGCTGTCTCTCTCGCTGTCTCGCTGTCTCTCTCGCTGTCTCGCTGTCTCTCTCGCTCGCTGTCTCTCGCTCGCTGTCTCGCTCGCTGTCTCTCTCGCTCGCTGTCTCGCTCTCTCGCTGTCTCTCTCTCTCGCTGTCTCGCTCTCTCGCTGTCTCGCTGTCTCTCTCGCTCTCTCTCTCGCTGTCTCGCTCTCTCTCTCGCTGTCTCGCTCTCTCTCTCGCTGTCTCGCTCTCTCTCTCGCTGTCTCGCTCTCTCTCTCGCTGTCTCGCTGTCTCTCTCGCTGTCTCGCTGTCTCTCTCGCTCGCTGTCTCTCTCGCTCGCTGTCTCTCTCGCTCGCTGTCTCTCTCGCTCGCTGTCTCTCTCGCTCGCTGGCTCGCTCGCTGTCTCTCTCGCTCGCTCGCTGTCTCTCTCGCTCGCTCGCTGTCTCGCTCGCTGTCTCGCTCTCTCTCTGTCTCGCTCTCGCTGTCTCGCTGTCTCGCTCTCGCTGTCTCGCTGTCTCGCTCTCTCTCTGTCTCGCTCTCGCTCTCTCTCGCTGTCTCGCTCTTGCTCTCTCGCTCTCTCGCTCTCTCGCTCTCTCGCTCTCTCTCTCGCTGTCTCGCTCGCTCGCGCTCTCTCGCTCTCTCGCTCTCTCTCTCGCTGTCTCGCTCTCTCTCTCGCTGTCTCGCTCTCTCTCGCTGTCTCGCTCTCTCTCGCTGTCTCGCTCTCTCTCGCTGTCTCGCTCTCTCTCGCTGTCTCGCTCTCTCTCGCTGTCTCTCTCTCTCTCTCGCTGTCTCTCTCTCTCTCTCGCTGTCTCTCTCTCTCTCTCGCTGTCTCTCTCTCTCTCTCGCTGTCTCTCTCTCGCTCGCTGTCTCTCTCTCGCTCGCTGTCTCTCTCTCTCTCGCTCGCTGTCTCTCTCTCTCTCGCTCGCTGTCTCTCTCTCTCGCTGTCTCTCTCTCTCTCTCGCTGTCTCTCTCTCGCTCGCTGTCTCTCTCTCGCTCGCTGTCTCTCTCTCTCTCGCTCGCTGTCTCTCTCTCTCTCGCTCGCTGTCTCTCTCTCTCGCTGTCTCTCTCTCTCTCTCGCTGTCTCTCTCTCGCTCGCTGTCTCTCTCTCGCTCGCTGTCTCTCTCTCGCTCGCTGTCTCGCTGTCTCGCTCTCTCTCGCTGTCTCGCTGTCTCTCTCGCTGTCTCGCTCTCTCTCGCTGTCTCGCTGTCTCTCTCGCTGTCTCGCTGTCTCTCTCGCTGTCTCGCTGTCTCTCTCGCTGTCTCTCTCGCTGTCTCTCTCGCTGTCTCTCTCGCTGTCTCGCTGTCTCTAAAGCTGTCTCTCTCGCTCGCTGTCTCTCTCGCTCGCTGTCTCTCTCGCTCGCTGTCTCTCTCTCGCTCTCTGTCTCTCTCTCGCTCGCTGTCTCTCTCTCGCTCGCTGTCTCGCTCTCTCGCTGTCTCGCTGTCTCTCTCGCTGTCTCGCTCGCTGTCTCGCTCTCTCTCTCGCTGTCTCGCTCTCTCTCTCGCTGTCTCGCTCTCTCTCTCGCTGTCTCGATGTCTCTCTCGCTGTCTCGCTCTCTCTCTGTCTCGCTGTCTCGCTCTCTCGCTCGCTCGCTGTCTCTCTCGCTCGCTGTCTCTCTCGCTCGCTGTCTCTCTCGCTGGCTCGCTCGCTGTCTCTCTCGCTGGCTCGCTCGCTGTCTCTCTCGCTCGCTCGCTGTCTCTCTCGCTCGCTCGCTGTCTCTCTCGCTGTCTCTCTCGCTGTCTCTCTCGCTGTCTCTCTCTCTCTCGCTGTCTCTCTCTCTCTCTCACTGTCTCTCTCTCTCTCTCGCTGTCTCTCTCTCTCTCTCGCTGTCTCTCTCTCTCTCTCGCTGTCTCTCTCTCTCTCTCGCTGTCTCTCTCTCGCTGTGTCTCGCTGTCTCTCTCTCGCTGTGTCTCGCTGTCTCTCTCTCGCTGTCTCTCTCTCGCTGTCTCTCTCTCGCTGTCTCTCTCTTGCTGTGTCTCTCTCGCAGTCTCTCTCTCTCGCTCTCGCTGTCTCTCTTTCTCTCTCGCTGTCTCTCTCTCTCTCGCTGTCTCTCTCTCTCTCGCTGTCTCTCTCTCTCGCTGTCTCTCTCCCTCTCGCTGTCTCTCTCTCTCTCGCTGTCTCTCTCTCTCTCGCTGTCTCTCTCTCGCTCGCTGTCTCTCTCTCTCGCTGTCTCTCTCTCGCTCGCTGTCTCTCTCTCGCTCGCTGTCTCTCTCGCTCGCTGTCTCTCTCGCTGTCTCGCTCTCTCTCGCTGTCTCTCTCGCTGTCTCGCTGTCTCTCTCGCTGTCTCGCTGTCTCTCTCGCTGTCTCGCTGTCTCTCTCGCTGTCTCGCTGTCTCGCGCGCTGTCTCTCTCGCTCGCTGTCTCTCTCGCTCGCTGTCTCTCTCGCTCGCTGTCTCTCTCGCTCGCTGTCTCTCTCGCTCGCTGTCTCTCTCGCTCGCTGTCTCTCTCGCTCGCTGTCTCGCTGTCTCTCTCGCTGTCTCGCTCGCTGTCTCGCTCTCTCTCTCGCTGTCTCGCTCTCTCTCTCGCTGTCTCGCTCGCTGTCTCGCTCTCTCTCTCGCTGTCTCGCTCTCTCTCTCGCTGTCTCGCTCGCTGTCTCGCTCTCTCTCTCGCTGTCTCGCTCTCTCTCTCGCTGTCTCGCTCTCTCTCTCGCTGTCTCGCTCTCTCTCTCGCTGTCTCGCTCTCTCTCTCGCTGTCTCGCTCTCTCTCGCTGTCTCTCTCTCTCTCGCTGTCTCTCTCTCTCTCGCTGTCTCTCTCTCGCTCGCTGTCTCTCTCTCTCGCTGTCTCTCTCTCTCGCTGTCTCGCTCTCTCGCTGTCTCGCTGTCTCTCTCGCTGTCTCGCTCGCTGTCTCGCTCTCTCTCTCGCTCTCTCGCTGTCTCGCTCTCTCTCTCGCTGTCTCGCTCTCTCTCTCGCTGTCTCACTCTCTCTCTCGCTGTCTCGCTCTCTCTCTCGCTGTCTCGCTCTCTCTCTCGCTGTCTCGCTGTCTCTCTCTCGCTCTCTCTCTCGCTGTCTCTCTCGCTGTCTCGCTCGCTCGCTGTCTCTCTCGCTCGCTGTCTCTCTCGCTCGCTGTCTCTCTCGCTCGCTGTCTCTCTCGCTGGCTCGCTCGCTGTCTCTCTCGCTCGCTCGCTGTCTCTCTCGCTCGCTCGCTGTCTCGCTCGCTGTCTCGCTCTCTCGCTGTCTCGCTCTCGCTGTCTCGCTGTCTCGCTCTCTCTCTGTCTCGCTCTCGCTCTCTCTCTCTCGCGCTGTCTCGCTCTCGCTCTCTCGCTGTCTCGCTCTCGCTCTCTCGCTGTCTCGCTCTCGCTCTCTCGCTGTCTCGCTCTCGCTGTCTCGCTCTCGCTCTATTGCTGTCTCGCTGTCTCGCTCTCTCTCTCTCGCTGTCTCGCGATCTCTCGCTGTCTCGCTCTCGCTGTCTCGCTCTCGCTCTATTGCTGTCTCGCTGTCTCGCTCTCTCTCTCTCGCTGTCTCGCTCTGTCTCGCTGTCTCGCTCTCTCTCGCTGTCTCGCTCTCTCGCTCGCGCTCTCTCGCTCTCTCGCTCTCTCGCTCTCTCTCTCGCTGTCTCGCTCTCTCTCGCTGTCTCGCTCTCTCTCGCTGTCTCGCTCTCTCTCGCTGTCTCGCTCTCTCTCGCTGTCTCTCTCTCTCTCGCTGTCTCTCTCTCTCTCTCGCTGTCTCTCTCTCTCTCTCGCTGTCTCTCTCTCTCGCTCGCTGTCTCTCTCTCTCGCTGTCTCTCTCTCTCGCTGTCTCTCTCTCGCTCGCTGTCTCTCTCTCGCTCGCTGTCTCTCTCTCGCTCGCTGTCTCTCTCGCTCGCTGTCTCTCTCGCTGTCTCGCTCTCTCTCGCTGTCTCGCTGTCTCTCTCGCTGTCTCGCTGTCTCTCTCGCTGTCTCGCTGTCTCTCTCGCTGTCTCGCTGTCTCTCTCGCTGTCTCGCTGTCTCTAAAGCTGTCTCGCTGTCTCTCTCGCTGTCTCGCTGTCTCTCTCGCTGTCTCGCTGTCTCTCTCGCTCGCTGTCTCTCTCGCTCGCTGTCTCTTTCGCTCGCTGTCTCTCTCTCGCTCGCTGTCTCTCTCTCGCTCGCTGTCTCGCTCTCTCGCTGTCTCGCTCGCTGTCTCGCTCTCTCTCTCGCTGTCTCGCTCTCTCTCTCGCTGTCTCGCTCTCTCTCTCGCTGTCTCGCTCTCTCTCTCGCTGTCTCGCTGTCTCTCTCGCTGTCTCGCTCTCTCTCTGTCTCGCTGTCTCGCTCTCTCGCTCGCTCGCTGTCTCTCTCGCTGGCTCGCTCGCTGTCTCTCTCGCTGGCTCGCTCGCTGTCTCTCTCGCTGTCTCTCTCGCTCGCTCGCTGTCTCTCTCGCTGTCTCTCTCGCTGTCTCTCTCTCTCTCTCGCTGTCTCTCTCTCTCTCTCGCTGTCTCTCTCTCTCTCTCGCTGTCTCTCGCTGTCTCTCGCTGTGTCTCGCTGTCTCTCTCTCGCTGTGTCTCGCTGTCTCTCTCTCGCTGTGTCTCGCTGTCTCTCTCTCGCTGTGTCTCGCTGTCTCTCTCTCGCTGTGTCTCGCTGTCTCTCTCTCGCTGTGTCTCTCTCGCTGTCTCTCTCTCTCTCGCTGTCTCTCTCTCTCTCGCTGTCTCTCTCTCTCTCGCTGTCTCTCTCTCTCGCTGTCTCTCTCTCTCTCGCTGTCTCTCTCTCTCTCGCTGTCTCTCTCTCTCTCGCTGTCTCTCTCTCTCGCTGTTTCTCTCTCTCTCGCTGTCTCTCTCTCTCTCGCTGTCTCTCTCTCTCTCGCTGTCTCTCTCTCTCTCGCTGTCTCTCTCTCGCTCGCTGTCTCTCTCGCTCGCTGTCTCTCTCGCTGTCTCGCTCTCTCTCGCTGTCTCGCTGTCTCTCTCGCTGTCTCTCTCGCTGTCTCGCTGTCTCTCTCGCTGTCTCTCTCGCTGTCTCTCTCGCTGTCTCGCTGTCTCTCTCGCTGTCTCGCTGTCTCTCCCGCTGTCTCGCTGTCTCTCTCGCTCGCTGTCTCTCTCGCTCGCTGTCTCTCTCGCTCGCTGTCTCTCTCGCTCGCTGTCTCGCTCGCTGTCTCTCTCGCTCGCTGTCTCTCTCGCTCGCTGTCTCTCTCTCTCGCTGTCTCTCTCTCTCGCTGTCTCTCTCTCTCGCTCTCTCTCTCGCTGTCTCTCTCTCGCTGTCTCGCTCTCTCTCTCGCTGTCTCGCTCTCTCTCTCGCTGTCTCGCTGTCTCTCTCGCTGTCTCGCTCTCTCTCTCGCTGTCTCGCTGTCTCTCTCGCTGTCTCGCTCGCTCGCTGTCTCTCTCGCTCGCTGTCTCTCTCGCTCGCTGTCTCTCTCGCTCGCTGTGTCTCTCGCTGGCTCGCTCGCTGTCTCTCTCGCTCGCTGTCTCTCTCGCTCGCTGTCTCTCTCGCTCGCTGTCTCTCTCGCTCGCTCGCTGTCTCGCTCGCTGTCTCGCTCTCTCTCTGTCTCGCTCTCGCTGTCTCGCTGTCTCGCTGTCTCGCTCTCTCTCTGTCTCGCTCTCGCTCTCTCTCTCTCTCGCTGTCTCGCTCTCGCTCTCTCGCTGTCTCGCTCTCTCGCTGTCTCGCTCTCGCTCTCTCGCTGTCTCGCTCTCGCTGTCTCGCTCTCGCTCTCTTGCTGTCTCGCTGTCTCTCTCTCGCTGTCTCGCTCTGTCTCGCTGTCTCGCTCTCTCTCTCTCGCTGTCTCGCTCTCTCTCTGTCTCGCTGTCTCGCTCTCTCGCTCGCTCGCTGTCTCTCTCGCTGGCTCGCTCGCTGTCTCTCTCGCTGTCTCTCTCGCTCGCTCGCTGTCTCTCTCGCTGTCTCTCTCTCTCTCTCGCTGTCTCTCTCTCTCTCTCGCTGTCTCTCTCTCTCTCTCTTTGTCTCTCTCTCTCTCTCGCTGTCTCTCGCTGTCTCTCGCTGTGTCTCGCTGTCTCTCTCTCGCTGTGTCTCGCTGTCTCTCTCTCGCTGTGTCTCGCTGTCTCTCTCTCGCTGTGTCTCGCTGTCTCTCTCTCGCTGTGTCTCGCTGTCTCTCTCTCGCTGTGTCTCTCTCGCTGTCTCTCTCTCTCTCGCTGTCTCTCTCTCTCTCGCTGTCTCTCTCTCTCTCGCTGTCTCTCTCTCTCGCTGTCTCTCTCTCTCTCGCTGTCTCTCTCTCTCTCGCTGTCTCTCTCTCTCTCGCTGTCTCTCTCTCTCGCTGTTTCTCTCTCTCTCGCTGTCTCTCTCTCTCTCGCTGTCTCTCTCTCTCTCGCTGTCTCTCTCTCGCTCGCTGTCTCTCTCGCTCGCTGTCTCTCTCGCTGTCTCGCTGTCTCTCTCGCTGTCTCGCTGTCTCTCTCGCTGTCTCTCTCGCTGTCTCTCTCGCTGTCTCGCTGTCTCTCTCGCTGTCTCTCTCGCTGTCTCTCCCGCTGTCTCGCTGTCTCTCTCGCTCGCTGTCTCTCTCGCTCGCTGTCTCTCTCGCTCGCTGTCTCTCTCGCTCGCTGTCTCGCTCGCTGTCTCTCTCGCTCGCTGTCTCTCTCGCTCGCTGTCTCTCTCTCTCGCTGTCTCTCTCTCTCGCTGTCTCTCTCTCTCGCTCTCTCTCTCGCTGTCTCTCTCTCGCTGTCTCGCTCTCTCTCTCGCTGTCTCGCTCTCTCTCTCGCTGTCTCGCTGTCTCTCTCGCTGTCTCGCTCTCTCTCTCGCTGTCTCGCTGTCTCTCTCGCTGTCTCGCTCGCTCGCTGTCTCTCTCGCTCGCTGTCTCTCTCGCTCGCTGTCTCTCTCGCTCGCTGTGTCTCTCGCTGGCTCGCTCGCTGTCTCTCTCGCTCGCTGTCTCTCTCGCTCGCTGTCTCTCTCGCTCGCTGTCTCTCTCGCTCGCTGTCTCTCTCGCTCGCTCGCTGTCTCGCTCGCTGTCTCGCTCTCTCTCTGTCTCGCTCTCGCTGTCTCGCTGTCTCGCTGTCTCGCTCTCTCTCTGTCTCGCTCTCGCTCTCTCTCTCTCTCGCTGTCTCACTCTCGCTCTCTCGCTGTCTCGCTGTCTCGCTCTCGCTCTCTCGCTGTCTCGCTCTCGCTCTCTCGCTGTCTCGCTCTCGCTGTCTCGCTCTCGCTCTCTTGCTGTCTCGCTGTCTCTCTCTCGCTGTCTCGCTCTGTCTCGCTGTCTCGCTCTCTCTCTCTCGCTGTCTCGCTCGCTGTCTCGCTGTCTCGCTCTCTGTCTCGCTGTCTCGCTCGCTGTCTCGCTCTCTGTCTCGCTCTCTGTCTCGCTCTCTGTCTCGCTCTCTGTCTCGCTCGCTGTCTTGCTCGCTGTCTCGCTCTCTCGCTCTCTCGCTCTCTCGCTCTCTCGCTCTCTCTCTCGCTGTCTCGCTCTCTCTCGCTGTCTCGCTCTCTCGCTCTCTCGCTCTCTCGCTCTCTCTCTCTCTCGCTGTCTCTCTCTCTCTCGCTGTCTCGCTCTCTCTCGCTGTCTCGCTCTCTCTCGCTGTCTCGCTCTCTCTCGCTGTCTCTCTCTCTCGCTGTCTCTCTCTCTCTCTCGCTGTCTCTCTCTCTCTCTCGCTGTCACTCTCTCGCTCGCTGTCTCTCTCTCGCTCGCTGTCTCTCTCTCGCTCGCTCGCTGTCTCTCTCTCTCTCGCTCGCTGTCTCTCTCTCTCTCTCTCGCTGTCTCTCTCTCTCTCGCTCGCTGTCTCTCTCTCTCTCGCTCGCTGTCTCTCTCGCTCGCTGTCTCTCTCGCTCGCTGTCTCTCTCGCTCGCTGTCTCGCTCGCTGTCTCGCTCTCTCTCTCGCTCTCTCTCTCGCTGTCTCGCTCTCTCTCTCTCTCGCTCTCTCTCTCTCGCTGTCTCGCTCTCTCTCTCTCGCTGTCTCGCTCTCTCTCTCTCGCTGTCTCGCTCTCTCTCTCTCGCTGTCTCGCTCTCTCTCTCTCGCTGTCTCGCTCTCTCTCTCTCGCTGTCTCGCTCTCGCTCTCTCGCTGTCTCGCTGTCTCGCTCTCGCTCTCTTGCTGTCTCGCTGTCTCGCTCTCTCTCTCTCGCTGTCTCGCTCTGTCTCGCTGTCTCGCTCTCTCTCTCTCGCTGTCTCGCTCTCTGTCTCGCTGTCTCGCTGTCTGTCTCGCTGTCTCGCTCTCTGTCTCGCTCTCGCTCTCTGTCTCGCTCTCTGTCTCGCTCGCTGTCTCGCTCGCTGTCTCGCTCTCTCGCTCTCTCGCTCTCTCTCTCACTGTCTCGCTCTCTCTCGCTGTCTCGCTCTCTCGCTCGCGCTCTCTCGCTCTCTCGCTCTCTCGCTCTCTCGCTCTCTCTCTCGCTGTATCGCTCTCTCTCGCTGTCTCGCTCTCTCTCGCTGTCTCGCTCTCTCTCGCTGTCTCTCTCTCTCTCGCTGTCTCTCTCTCTCTCTCGCTGTCTCTCTCTCTCTCTCGCTGTCTCTCTCTCTCGCTCGCTGTCTCTCTCTCGCTCGCTGTCTCTCTCTCGCTCGCTGTCTCTCTCTCGCTCGCTGTCTCTCTCTCGCTCGCTGTCTCTCTCTCGCTCGCTGGATCTCTCTCTCTCGCTCGCTGTCTCTCTCTCGCTCGCTGTCTCTCTCTCTCTCGCTCTCTCTCTCTCTCTCGCTGTCTCTCTCTCGCTCGCTGTCTCTCTCGCTCGCTGTCTCTCTCGCTGTCTCGCTCTCTCTCGCTGTCTCGCTGTCTCTCTCGCTGTCTCGCTGTCTCTCTCGCTGTCTCGCTGTCTCTCTCGCTGTCTCGCTGTCTCTCTCGCTGTCTCGCTGTCTCTCTCGCTGTCTCGCTGTCTCTCTCGCTGTCTCGCTGTCTCTCTCGCTGTCTCGCTGTCTCTCTCGCTCGCTGTCTCTCTCGCTCGCTGTCTCTCTCGCTCGCTGTCTCTCTCGCTCGCTGTCTCTCTCTCTCGCTGTCTCGCTGTCTCTCTCGCTGTCTCACTCGCTGTCTCGCTCTCTCTCTCGCTGTCTCGCTCTCTCTCTCGCTGTCTCGCTGTCTCTCTCGCTGTCTCGCTCTCTCTCTCGCTGTCTCGCTGTCTCTCTTGCTCGCTGTCTCGCTCGCTCGCTGTCTCTCTCGCTCGCTGTCTCTCTCGCTCGCTGTCTCTCTCGCTCGCTGTCTCTCTCGCTGGCTCGCTCGCTGTCTCTCTCGCTCGCTCGCTGTCTCGCTCGCTGTCTCGCTCTCTCTCTGTCTCGCTCTCGCTGTCTCGCTGTCTCGCTCTCGCTGTCTCGCTGTCTCGCTCTCTCTCTGTCTCGCTCTCGCTCTCTCTCGCTGTCTCGCTCTTGCTCTCTCGCTGTCTCGCTCTCGCTCTCTCGCTGTCTCGCTCTCGCTCTCTCGCTGTCTCGCTCTCGCTCTCTCGCTGTCTCGCTCTCGCTGTCTCGCTCTCGCTCTCTTGCTGTCTCGCTGTCTCGCTCTCTCTCTCTCGCTGTCTCGCTCTGTCTCGCTGTCTCGCTCTCTCTCTCTCGCTGTCTCGCTGTCTCGCTCTCTGTCTCGCTGTCTCGCTCGCTGTCTCGCTCGCTGTCTCGCTCTCTGTCTCGCTCTCTGTCTCGCTCTCTGTCTCGCTCTCTGTCTCGCTCGCTGTCTCGCTCGCTGTCTCGCTCGCTGTCTCGCTCTCTCGCTCTCTCGCTCTCTCTCGCTGTCTCGCTCTCTCGCTCTCTCGCTCTCTCTCTCTCTCGCTGTCTCTCTCTCTCTCGCTGTCTCGCTCTCTCTCGCTGTCTCGCTCTCTCTCGCTGTCTCGCTCTCTCTCGCTGTCTCGCTCTCTCTCGCTGTCTCTCTCTCTCTCGCTGTCTCTCTCTCTCTCTCGCTGTCTCTCTCTCG
The DNA here is from genome assembly GCF_965601325.2 of Salmo salar. NCBI lineage: Eukaryota > Metazoa > Chordata > Actinopteri > Salmoniformes > Salmonidae > Salmo > Salmo salar. The sequence goes on along the minus strand of NC_138304.1, from coordinate 68,232,628 downwards.
CTCGCTGTCTCTCTCTCGCTCGCTGTCTCTCTCTCGCTCGCTGTCTCTCTCTCGCTCGCTGTCTCTCTCTCGCTCGCTGTCTCTCTCTCTCTCGCTCGCTGTCTCTCTCTCTCTCGCTGTCTCTCTCTCTCTCGCTCGCTGTCTCTCTCTCTCTCGCTCGCTGTCTCTCTCTCTCTCGCTCGCTGTCTCTCTCGCTCGCTGTCTCTCTCGCTCGCTGTCTCTCTCGCTCGCTGTCTCGCTCGCTCGCTGTCTCGCTCGCTGTCTCGCTCTCTCTCGCTCTCTCTCTCGCTGTCTCGCTCTCTCTCTCTCTCGCTGTCTCGCTCTCTCGCTGTCTCGCTGTCTCGCTCTCTCTCTCTCGCTGTCTCGCTCTCTCTCTCTCGCTGTCTCGCTCTCTCTCTCTCGCTGTCTCGCTCTCTCTCTCTCGCTGTCTCGCTCTCGCTCTCTCGCTGTCTCGCTCTCGCTCTCTCGCTGTCTCGCTCTCGCTCTCTCGCTGTCTCGCTGTCTCGCTCTCGCTCTCTTGCTGTCTCGCTCTCTCTCTCTCGCTGTCTCGCTCTGTCTCGCTGTCTCGCTCTCTCTCTCTCGCTGTCTCGCTCTCTGTCTCGCTGTCTCGCTCTCTGTCTCGCTGTCTCGCTCTCTGTCTCGCTCTCTGTCTCGCTCGCTGTCTCGCTCGCTGTCTCGCTCGCTGTCTCGCTCTCTCTCGCTGTCTCGCTCTCTCGCTCGCGCTCTCTCGCTCTCTCGCTCTCTCTCTCGCTGTCTCGCTCTCTCTCGCTGTCTCGCTCTCTCTCGCTGTCTCGCTCTCTCGCTGTCTCTCTCTCTCTCGCTGTCTCTCTCTCTCGCTGTCTCTCTCTCTCTCTCGCTGTCTCTCTCTCTCTCTCGCTGTCTCTCTCTCTCGCTCGCTGTCTCTCTCTCGCTCGCTGTCTCTCTCTCGCTCGCTGTCTCTCTCTCTCTCTCGCTCGCTGTCTCTCTCTCTCTCTCGCTCGCTGTCTCTCTCTCTCTCGCTGTCTCTCTCGCTCGCTGTCTCTCTCGCTCGCTGTCTCGCTCGCTGTCTCGCTCTCTCTCTCGCTCTCTCTCTCGCTGTCTCTCTCGCTGTCTCGCTCTCTCTCTCTCTCGCTGTCTCGCTGTCTCGCTGTCTCTCTCTCTCGCTGTCTCGCTCTCTCTCGCTCTCTCTCTCTCGCTGTCTCGCTCTGTCTCCCTCGCTGTCTCGCTCTCGCTGTCTCGCTCTCGCTGTTTCGCTCTCTCTCTCTCGCTGTCTCGCTCTGTCTCCCTCGCTGTCTCGCTCTCGCTGTCTCGCTCTCGCTGTTTCGCTCTCTCTCTCTCGCTGTCTCGCTCTCTCTCTCTCTCGCTGTCTCGCTCTCTCTCTCTTTCGCTGTCTCGCTCTCTCGCTGTCTCGCTCTCGCTCTCTCGCTGTCTCGCTCTCTCTCTCTCGCTGTCTCGCTCTCTCTCTCTCGCTGTCTCGCTCTCTCGCTCTCTCTCTCTCTCTATCTCTCTCTCGCTGTCTCGCTCTCTCTCTCGCTGTCTCTCGCTGTCTCGCTCTCTCTCTCTCGCTGTCTCTCTCGCTCTCTCTCTCTCGCTGTCTCGCTCGCTGTCTCTCGCTGTCTCGCTCTCTCTCTCTCGCTGTCTCTCTCGCTGTCTCTCTCGCTGTCTCTCTCGCTGTCTCGCTCGCTGTCTCGCTCTCTGTCTCTCGCTGTCTCGCTCTCTGTCTCGCTCTCTGTCTCGCTCTCTGTCTCGCTCTCTGTCTCTCTCGCTGTGTCTCTCGCTGTGTCTCTCTCGCTCTCTTTCACACAAACACACACACGTTGCCAGGTTGGTTTCACAACACACAATTCTCTAATATTTTAAATGTCCTAAAGCAATAATATAAACAAATAATACATTATTGAAGGAAATTGTTTTAGAAAGGGGCACAAGATAGGGATGTCCTCTCTCTCCCTTCCTGTTTGCATTGGCAATTGAACCGCTTGCAGAACAATAATATCTCATGATCTACAGCAATCCATTAAGTGGACCACAAAAAACATCAAACATTTAGGATGCTTAATAAGTGACAACAAAGAAAAATATATAAAGATAACTTTATGCTATGACCTAATAAAGCTGCAATATGTAACTTTTTGGGTGACCCGACCAAATTCACGTAGAAATGTATGTTATAAGTCTGTCATTCTCATTGAAACCAAGTCTAAGAAGTGGTAGATCTGTTCTATGTGCACTATTTCTATGCTTGCTGTTCTTAAGTTTCGTTTTTGGGTCTTTTACTTTCGGTTGAAAGCTGAAAATACAATATTTTTGGTTATTGAAAAGATATTTCACAATGGTTTAGATGCTACAATGATTGTTTATACTATATTTACTTGTTTTGTCACAGAAACTGAAATTAGGCAAATTATTCGAATTTTAGCAACCAGGAAATGGAGGATCCATTTCTGCATAGTGCATCTGGAACAATCTTCCCATAAATATAAGAATAAACTTATTCGGAATGGTATGGCTACTAAAGTTTTTATATTTATTCTCGGTAATACCAATTACCCCACCGAAGACATTATTTAAAAAGTATACTCGATCATAGCAGACTTTATATGGGCAAATAAAACTCAAAGGAAAGTTTTACATCTTCCTAAGTCTGAGGGTGGTTTTAACCTTTCAGACTTGGAATTGTATAAACTCGCCACCCAAGGCTTTTACTTGCTACATATAGATAAATGCACTAAAGAGGAACAATGGGTACATATTCAAAATGCACATGCTCATCCACAGAATATTTTCATGTGTCTATTTTCAAAGGATAAAGCTAAGAACATTAACAACTTCATAACAAGATGGAAGAAAATGAAATGTTCAGAATTCTACAAGAACCAATATCACTGCCTAAAAACAATCATAAGGAACAATCCTTGAACAGCTTTTCAGAATTCACTGATAAATTAGTCCACAATAAAAACTAAAGGCATATAACCCCTAAATGGCTTGGTAATAAGAAATACATGTCTTTCCATTACAGGATTAAAAATACATTTTGTATTGACCAGTGTAGATATTTTCAAATACATGCAACTTAAAAGTTTTATATCATGAAATGTTGATTTGGAATTCTTTGGACATCAGAGAAATCTTGAGGGAATCCTATTTTGAGTCAGAAAAGGATATTCATATGATAGGTAAGATATAAATAACCTTGCAGAGAACCAACAGACAATCTCTTAAAACAAAAATATAAACTATTGGAACCGAGACACAAATAACTGATATAGGCACAAGACGGAACATAACTAACAAAATTACAGTTAACAAAAATGTACACAGTATAAACTAATGTATAGAATTAATTATACAAGAGACAAAACTCATTGACAGAGTCTTGTGCGGTCATGGGCGGAGTTAGAAAGTTGAATGTCGGAAGTATTACAATGTACATTTACTTTAATCCGCCTGTCTGCATATTTCAAGACATGGCATATGAGGGTGCAGTGAGACACCTGATGGGTTGGATGATACTTTTCTCGTCAATCATCTTGAAAAAATGTATACTTCACTGGAAATCAACCAATCCTCCATCGTTGGAGCTGGGGGTGTGAGCATGTGGGTCTGGGCAGGTGTGATGTAGTTGATGTTTGTATGTGTTAATAAAGTAAATAAATACAAATAATGGTAAATAATGTATTGTCATTTTGGAGTCACTTTTACTGTAAATAAGAATAGAACATGTTTCTGAACACTTCTACATTAAAGTATTTCTTGCAACTGTGGTTGAAATTTGACTACAGTATTACAAATCTATAATGATCAAATGCTTAAATACATTTGCAGAATATCTGTCACATCCTGACCAGTAGTGAGGATATTTTGTTATTGTAGTTTGGTCAGGACGTGGCAGAGGGTAGTTTATTTATGTATTACGGGGTTTTTTGGTCACTGGTCTATGTTTGTATTTCTAGGGTAGTTTTTCTATGTGTAGGTTGGGTGCTTGACTCTCAATTGGAGGCAGGTGTTTCTAGTTGGCTCTGATTGGGAGTCCTATAAATAGGTGTGTGTTTTGTTTGTCACTTGTGGGTAGTTTGAGAGCACTGCTTTTGTTGAGCCTGCTTCTCTGTTCCTGTCGTTAGTTTGTTTATTGTTTTTCCGTGGTGTTCTCATTTTGTTATAATAAATATGTTGAGCACGCAACCCGCTGCGCCTTGGTCCATTCCTGACGACCGTCGTGACAATATCTGATCATTTTCTAGCCTTTGTTCCTGGATTGCATATTTTAGACCCACTTTTGCAAAACTGTAAATACAAGATCATCAATGAATACAAAATTCATTGTAAAGTGTTTTGTTCACAGAATATCAAAACGTTGTTTTCATCAGAAGAGAAAAAGTTGCAAATGTATTCACTGTTTCAGGCAATCAGTGAATACTATACAAAATTGTACATGGCTTTAACAGTTTTTCACACACACACACACACACACACACACACACGGGGGCTAGCACACGTACTCTACACACACGTACATTGTAACATTGTTGTATTGTACATTTTGTGTTGTAGATATGTAGTAGTGTAACAATGTTATATGATGTTTTATATTTTGTTTTATGTGTAATGTACAGATGAAGTCAGAAGTTTACATACACTTAGGTTGGAGTAATTAAAACTCATTTTTCAACCACTCCACAAATTTGTTGTTAACAAACTATAGTTTTGGCAAGTCGGTTAGGACATCTACTTTGTGCATGCCACAAGTAATTTTTCCAACAATTGTTTACAGACAGATTATTTCGCTCATAATTCACTGTATCAATTCCAGTGGGTCAGAAGTTTACATACACTAAGTTGACTGTGCCTTTAAACAGCTTGGAAAATTCCAGCATGGCTTTAGAAGCTTCTGATAGGTTAATTGACATCATTTGAGTCAATTGGAGGTGTACCTGTGGATGTGTTTCAAGGCCTACCTTCAAACTCAGTGCCTCTTTGCTTGACATCATGGGAAAATCAAAAGAAATCAGTCTAGACCTCCACAAGTCTGGTTCATCCTCGGGAGCAATTTCCAAACGCCTGAAGGTACCACGTTCATATGTACAAACAATAGTACGCAAGTATAAACACCATGGGACCATGCAGCCATCATACCACTCTGGAAGGAGATGCGTTCTGTCTCCTAGAGATGAACGTACCTTGGTGCAAAAAGTGCAAATTAATTCCAGAACAACAGCAAAGGATCTTGTGAAGATGCTGGAGGAAACAGGTAAAAAATGATCTATATTCACAGTAAAACGAGTCTTATATCGACATAACCTGAAAGGCCGCTCAGCAAGGAAGAAGCCACTGCTACAAAACCACCATAAAAAAGCCAGACTACGGTTTGCAACTGCACATGGGGACAAAGATAGTAGTCTTTGGAAAAATGTCCTCTGGTCTGATGAAACAAAAATAGAACTGTTTGGTCATAATGACCATCGTTATGTTTGGAGGAAAAAGGGGGAGACTTGCAAGCCGAAAAACACCATCCCAACCGCTGAAATAAATCATTCTCTCTACTATTATTCTGACATTTCATATTTTTAAAATAAAGTGGTGATCCTAACTGACCTAAGACAGGACATTTTTACTAGGATCAAATGTCAGGAATTGTGAAAAACTGAGTTTAAATGTATTTGGCTAAGGTGTATATACACTTCCAACTTCAACTGTAAGTGCCTTAATGTGTTTTCCCACAGGAAGAGTAGCTGCTGCCTTGGAAGCAGCAAATGGGGATTCCTAATAAATACAAAATGCAAATACAGTAGAACATCTGGTACAATATAGGGTAAGATCTAGGCAACAAGGACTATTTCATTTGTATGATTGTTGTATGATTCACAACATTGCAGACATGCAGAGAATGAAGTGGAGCTACTTCTAAGTAACTTTGGGTTACTCATTAGTCATCATCTCTAACATTGTGACCTTCCATTGTAGAGCTTTGCTTTGGTGTGGATTGAGGTCTATACATTCATATCAATTATGTTCCTCCACTGTATTCACCTTTCCTTATTTCAGAAATAATATTGGATTTGATGTGTATGAAGTTCGGTCAAATATGCACAAAAGAAGAGTAATTTCCCATAATTGTGCACCAATTTTGATCATCATGATTTAGTGACTCTCTTATTTAGTGAGCTCTTATTATGTGGTTCTAAAACCCCTATGGGAAAAATGAATGGTGGAAAACAATTGGAACCATTTCCCTGTTTGACCGTTAGGTTTTGTGGGTATTATGACACCTCCACTGTGGGGCTCTATTGGTAATCATGAGAGGTTAGCATATCTTTGGGGTATGATATGTGTGCCTCTGTAACTTTCTCACTCATCATTATTCACGATTAATTCATTATTATCCGTAACCATGGTAGCATCCACATTAATGTAGAAGTCTTCAGAAACATATTCTGTTCTTATTTACAATAAAAGTGACTACAAAATGACACAAAACCTTATTTACCATTCATTTCTAATGGGCACAAGATAATCTGGAACACAACCAAAACAAATGCAAATGCATCCAATACGTCTGTAGAGTCACAAGCTTAATGTAGTCATTGTATGCTAGGAATATGGGATCATATACTAAACTTTTGACTACTTTAATACACATAGTGAATTTGCCCAAATACTTATGACACCTTCAAATAGGGGGACTGATACATTAAGTGCTTTCATTTCTAAACGTACAAACAGATATGTATGAAAAACCTTCAAATAAAAGGTGACCTTCTGTACTGTCGCTTTAAATGAAATCCAAAACACTTGTGTATAGAGCTGCATTTAAAGTTTTAGCGTCCCAAATAAATATGTAAGGAACTGTATATACCAATCCATATACACTGAATGCACAAAACATGCTCTTTCCATGACATAGACTGACCAGGTGAATCCAGGTTAAAGCTATGATCCCTTATTGATGTCACTTGTTAAATCCACTTCAATCAGTGTAGATGAAGGGGAGGAGACAGGTTAAAGAAGGATTTTTAAGCCTCAAGGCAATTGAGACACGGATTGTGTATGTGTGCCATTCAGAGGGTGAATTGGCAAGACAAAGTGCCTTTGAACGGGGTATGGTAGTAGGTGCCAGGCGCACTGGTTTGAGTGTGTCAAGAACTGCAACGCTGCTGGGTTTTTCACACTCAACAGTTTTCCGTGCGTGTCAAGAATGGTCGACCACCCAAAGGACATCCAGCCAACTTGACACAACTGTGGGAAGCATTGAAGTCAACAATGGCCAGCATCACTGTGGAACGCTTTCGACACCTGGTAGTCCATGCTCTAACTAATTGAGGCTGTTCTGAGAGCAAAAGAGGGTGCGACTCGATATTATGAAGGCGTTCCTAATGTTTTGTACACTCAGTATATACCACTCCATACTTTCAAGCCATTTCTGTTCATCATTATGTATAGCAGAACCATATTATGACAGTCAATAAGACATGTTAGACGCTTTTCAAAATAGATCAGTATCTACTTTTTCTCGACTGGCGTGACTCTAATCTAGAGATTAGTGTGCATGCAACAACACATACCCAGTTGTTCCTTTGAAAAAAACACCCTGAAGTTGTTCATTATTTTACAGCAAGTATATAGGCAGAATTTTTGAGAGTGTAATTCATATTTGATTCACTGGTGGTTTCGGGGAGGGTAATGTAATAGTGGATGAGCAAAGTAATCTCGTTGCATAAATGACTTGTATCCCTACTGTCGGCGCCATATCTATCAAGGGGCTTTAGTGTCTGGTTCATAAGAAAAGTGAGACTGTTAAATTATAGACCAGGAAGCAATATGTTACATAATATCAGCCTTTAGCATAAAAAACATTGTAAAGTAATTTGATGCCTATGCGTTATGGGTTTACACAATACTCTAGAGTCCAAGGGCTTAAATTCCTTTCATTTTGAGTCTAAAGTCATATTTAATATTTTTGTTGTCTTGTTTTTGAAAGCCTGTGAAGAAACAAAGTTTTCGGCCATGTCCCCACCCTTAGTCGTGGCACCAATTTCACTCCCAACTTTTCACTCGCTGAGAAAATTAGGCTGTATGCACTGTAAAGTTCTAGTTGTTGCATGCAACAGCTTAGAAAAACAGACAGTCGCCTATTAGCACCAATTTACGCTTTTACAGAGTGTTATGAAATGGGAGGCCAGCAGGCCACCCCGCTACTTATGCCATGCTGTCTGAGGCGGTAGCCTTTGAGTTGTCAAAGGATATGGAGGAGAGGGCACTTTCCTCTCTCTTTCTCTGCTCTCTCTCTTTCTCCCTCTGTCTCCTTTGCTTTATAGAGCTCTCTCTTCCCCATCTCTCTCCTCTCCAGGGGCAGACTGGGACAAGAATGAGACCGTGGAATTTTATCCACACCAGTCCACATCACTGCATGCTACTAACTCACCAACTCACCTACCTGAAACCAAAACTGGTTCTACCTGGAACCTAAAAGGGTTCTCCATGGGGACAACTGAAGAACCCTTTTGGAACCCTTTTTTCTAACTGTACTGAGACACAGGTAGAAGTACTGGCACAATAACATTGACAGTAGAGTACAGCGTTTCTCAACTATTTCTGTAACAGTGACTGGCGAGACATAGTCCTCCTCCTCTTTTTGAACTAGCTCATATTTTAAACAAGTACAACATGTAAAAACACCACTGGAGATACAACTCACCACTATACCTGTGCCTCTGCTCTAGACATTTTGCTTGCCACCCTCCCTCTGGCTAGAAACTCGTTGCCGGTTTTGAAAATTACATATTTTTTTTACTTTGAATCCCACCCTGTGTTGCTACCCTGCATTTTTTAGGACCTTTATTCTTATATTTGTAACTACAGATCATAGAAACACACTGTTTTCACATATGTGACACTGGTTTGGTGCTGGAGATGATGAATATGAGGTTGAAAAGTGGTGGAATTGCCCTTTAAGCCTTATACGTTATAAAAGCCAAGCTAACAACTTAGGCTATATTGCAAATTAGTTCCTGTCATATGTGTTCCCCTGAATCAACACCTACCCTAGAGATGAGCGTAACAGAGAAATACAAATAAAACAGGCCATGGGCCACCGGTCATTTCATGTTTTTCATTGTTTTATTTTTATATAAAAAATATATACACTGCTCAAAAAAATAAAGGGAACACTTAAACAACACATCCTAGATCTGAATTAAAGAAATAATCTTATTAAATACTTTTTTCTTTACATAGTTGAATGTGCTGACAACAAAATCACACAAAAATAATCAATGGAAATCCAATTTATCAACCCATGGAGGTCTGGATTTGGAGTCACACTCAAAATTAAAGTGGAAAGCCACACTACAGGCTGATCCAACTTTGATGTAATGTCCTTAAAACAAGTCAAAATGAGGCTCAGTAGTGTGTGTGGCCTCCACGTGCCTGTATGACCTCCCTACAACGCCTGGGCATGCTCCTGATGAGTCTGTGGACAGTCTGTGGTGCAACGTGGCGTTGGTGGATGGAGCGAGACATGATGTCCCAGATGTGCTCAATTGGATTCAGGTCTGGGGAACGGGCGGGCCAGTCCATAGCATCAATGCCTTCCTCTTGCAGGAACTGCTGACACACTCCAGCCACATGAGGTCTAGCATTGTCTTGCATTAGGAGGAACCCAGGGCCAACCGCACCAGCATATGGTCTCACAAGGATCTCATCTCGGTACCTAATGGCAGTCAGGCTACCTCTGGAGGGCTGTGCGGCCCCCCAAAGAAATGCCACCCCACACCATGACTGACCCACCGCCAAACCGGTCATGCTGGAGGATGTTGCAGGCAGCAGAACGTTCTCCACGGCATCTCCAGACTCTGTCACGTCTGTCACGTGCTCAGTGTGAACCTGCTTTCATCTGTGAAGAGCACAGGGCGCCAGTGGCGAATTTGCCAATCTTGGTGTTCTCTGGCAAATGCCAAACGTCCTGCACGGTGTTGGGCTGTAAGCACAACCCCCACCTGTGGACGCCGGGCCCTCATACCACCCTCATGGAGTCTGTTTCTGACCGTTTGAACAGACACATGCACATTTGTGGCCTGCTGGAGTTCATTTTGCAGGGCTCTGGCAGTGCTCCTCCTGCTCCTCCTTGCACAAAGGCGGAGGTAGCGGTCCTGCTGTTGGGTTGTTGCCCTCCTACGGCCTCCTCCACGTCTCCTGATGTACTGGCCTGTCTCATGCTCTGGACACTACGCTGACAGACACAGCAAACCTTCTTGCCACAGCTCACATTGATGTGCCATCCTGGATGAGCTGCACTACCTGAACCACTTGTGTGGGTTGTAGACTCCGTCTCATGCTACCACTAGAGTGAAAGCACCGCCAGCATTCAAAAGTGACCAAAACATCAGCCAGGAAGCATAGGAACTGAGAAGTGGTCTGTGGTCTCCACCTGCAGAACCACTCCTTTATTGGGGGTGTCTTGCTTATTTCCACCTGTTGTCTATTCCATTTGCACAACAGCATGTGACATTTATTGTCAATCAGTGTTGCTTCCTAAGTGGACAGTTTGATTTCACAGAAGTGTGATTGACTTGGAGTTACATTGTGTTGTTTAAGTGTTCCCTTTATTTATTTGAGCAGTATATTTGGGTATGTGACAATTTCGACCAGCCCACCAAATAAAAAATGGTTCAGCCCATCTGGCATTTTCCAGAATTGCCAGATGGCCAATCCACCTCTGCTCCTCCCTCTCTCTTCACCCTCTTTTTTCTCTCTTTTTCTGTTAATTTCTCCCCACTCTCACCATTGGTCAGAAGCCTCTAGATGACAACACTAAGTCCTTAGGACAGTCTGTCTGTCTTGTTGCTAGGTTACCCTTGCTGCCCTCACCATACTACTTTCATAACACTATTTCAAGGAAATTGAGAAAGGGTGGAGAAACGACTGGTCATTTGGCAGAGATCCATGATTTTATCTGGGTTAAACAAGATTCCTGTTATCTCTGCCAAATCAAAATGGACCTAAAGACACCAATAAGTCTCTTTATTAAAGGCTTATATAGAGAACAGATTGCTGCATCTCCATAGCTTAGAGAGAAAGTACATTGTATGAAATAAGATCACCATTCTAGCCAAGTTATACAAGTGAAGTACGTACATGTATATGTCTTAGATTAAACATTGATGTAACCGCTTGGCCCTCCATGATACAACTTTACCTTTCCCACCATCAGTGGGTATAAACCAGCAGGGAGTACCGTTGTAGAGTCTACTTCTCTAAAATGTCTGCCAACTGTTGAATCTCATAGGTGGACTGGCGGTACAAGTCTATTGTTGGAGGACATAAACTGACTGAGGGAATGAATGGAACTTTTGTTTGCCATAGATGGGTGCGCCACCATTTTTAAAACACTCCTCCTTGTCTGGGCTGCTCACTGAAACAGCCCTAATAAAACACTCAGGTTTTTGTAATACGCTCAATCGACATACCATAAGGGCATACCTCAGACACACTTTCGCAACGGGGACCCAGGATGAATCCGCGGTTCTGTCTCGGATATTTTAAAGTACAGGTTGCCCATAACGGCACATGTAGCATCAGTTTACAAAATATATCTACATACTCTGACCATCTGGAAAAAGCATAAATGATGTTAGATCAGGCCTCAGTGGCAGCTTCATCCTACAGTACACCATAATAATGACGTACTGTGGTAGCTCACTTTGTTACTTTTCAGGAGAGGAAAATCGGAACTAAAATGTATTAGAGATTTTCATGTCAACTCACAACTCATGTACTTTAATTATGCTGGGGAATGTGTGTGTGTGTGTGTCAGAGAGAGAGAATTTCTGTCATACTCTTCTGCACACACACACACACACACACACACACACACACACACACACACACACACACACACACACACACACACACACAATATGCCAGGTTGGTTTCTATTTTGACTTATTTTTCAACCGCACAGGCACAGCACAACACACACACACACACCAGCTCAGAGGGCGCAAATCCTATCCTATTCCCTTCTCAGCCTTTTTTAATCATTGCTGTGGGTCAGGGGGAGGGAGGAGGATATTTGTGACATGTGTTATGTCACTCAGAGATACTTTCTAATGAAGAGGGATGGGAGAAAAAGCACTTTGGGAAAATGGAAAAGTACAGAACTAATGAAGCCTGTCATCTCTGGAGGGGGGTGTATTTTGTTTGCAGAGTACCAGGAACATTTCAGAGTGGACGCTTTGTGCTACAAACTCTAGGGGGATGTGTCGCAATGTACACCTCCGCTTTTGGTTTACTGGAGTTCAGATATGTTGTGTCTGTTTGAGAGTGGGCTATTTCTGGGCTGAACTGTACGTACTTTGTGATGGCGACAGGTCATTGACCATGTGCAGGAACAAGAAAGGCTGGAAAAGAGTTAAAAAGATCCCTCAATCTGAGAAGTGTTTCCAATTGACTTCACAAGACTCAAGTCAGCATCATACAATACCAAATGACAATCTGTTCGGTCTTTGCAGTGATGCTACATTCCCCAATGTATGTATTGGAAGAGGCTAGAGAAGTTTACGGATATATTTAACCTCTCCAAATCAAATTGTATTTGTCACATGCCCCGAATACATCAGGTGTAGACCTTACAGTGAAATGCTTACTTACAAGCCCTTAAACCAACAATGCTTTAAGAAGTTAACATAAAATAAATAAGTAAAAAATAGAAAATAGAAAATAAAAGTAACAAATAATTAAACAGCAGCAGTAAAATAACAAGCGAGGCTATATACAGGGGGTACTGGTACAGAGTCAATGTGCAGGGGCACTGGATAGTTGAGGTAATTGAGGTAATATGTACATGTGGGTATAGTTAAAGTGACTATGTGTGACTAGTGATTATAATCAGAGAGTAGCAGCAGTGTAAAATATGGGTCTGGGTAGGCCTTTGATTAGCTGTTCAGGAGTCTTATGGCTTAGGGGTAGAAGCTGTTAAGAAGCCTTTTGGACCTCGACTTGGCACTCCGGTACCGCTTGCCGTGCGGTAGCAGAGAGAACAGAAAATGACTAGGGTGGCTGGAGTCTTTGACAATTTTTAGAGCCTTCCTCTGACACCGCCTGGTATAGACGCCCTGGATGGCAGGAAGTTTGGACCCAGTGGTGTACTGGGCCGTACACAATACCCTCTGTAGTGCCTTGCGGTCAGAGGCCGAGCAGTTGCCATACCAGGCAGTGATGCAACCAGTCAGGATGCTCTCGATGGTGCAGCTGTAGAACCTTTTGAGGATCTGAGGACCCATGCCAAATCTTTTCAGTCTCCTGAGGGGGAGTAGGCTTTGTCGTGCCCTCTTCACGTCTGTCTTAGTGTGTTAGGACCATGATAGTTTGTTTGTGATGTGGACACCAAGAAACTTGAAGCTCTCAACCTGTTCCACTACAGCCCCGTCGATAAGAATAGGGGCGTGCTCAGTCCTCCTTTTCCTGTAGTCCACAATCATCTACTTTGTCTTGATCATGTTGAGGGATAGGTTGTTGTCCTGGCACCACACGACCAGGTCTCTGACCTCCTCCCTATAGGCTGTCTCATCGTTGTCGGAGATCAGGCCTACCACTGTTGTGTCATTGGCAAACTTGATGATGGTGTTGGAGTCGTGCCTGGCCATGCAGTCATGAGTGAACAGGGAGTACAGGAGGGGACTGAACACGCACCCCTGAGGGGCCGTCGTGTTGAGGATCAGTGTGGTGGATGTGTTGTTGTCTACCCTTACCACCTGGGGACGGCCCGTCAGGAAGTCCAGGATCCAGTTGCAGAGGGAGGTGTTAAGTTCCAGGGTCATTAGCTTAGTGATGAGCTTTGTGGGCACTATGGTGTTGACCACTGAGCTGTAGTCAATTAATAGCATTCTCACATAGGTGTTCCTTTTGTCCAGGTGGGAAAGGGCAGTGTGGAGTGCAATAGAGATTGCATCATCTGTGGATCTGTTGGGGCGGTATGCAAATTGGAGTGGGTCTAGGGTTTCTGGAATAATGGTGTTGATGTGAGCCATGACCAGCCTTTCAAAGCACTTTATGGCTACAGACGTGAGTGCTACGGGTCGGTAGTCATTTAGGCAGGTTACCTCTGGGGCAAAGGGACTATGGTGGTCTGCTTAAAACATGTTGGTATTACAGACTCAGTTAGGGACAGCTTGAAAATGTAAGTGAAGACACTTGCCAGTTGGTCGGCGCATGCTCGGAGTACATGTCCTGCTAATCCGTCTGGCCCTGCGGCCTTGTGAATCTTGACCTGTTTAAAGACCTTACTCACATCGGCTTCGGAGAGCGTGATCACACAGTCGTCTGGAACAGCTGGTGCTCTCATACATGTTTCAGTGTTACTTGCCTCGAAGCGAGCAGAGAAGTAATTTAGCTCGTCTGGTAGGCTTGTGTCACGGGGCAGCTCGTGTCTGTGCTTCTCTTTGTAGTCTGTAATAGTTTGCAAGCCCTGCCACATCCGACGAGCGTCAAGGCCACTGTAGTATGATTCAATCTTAGTCCTGTATTGATGCTTTGCCTGTCTGATGATTCATCGGAGGGCGTAGCAGGATTTCTTATAAGCTTCCGAGTTGGAGTCCCGGTCCTTGAAAGCGGCAGCTCTACCCTTTATCTCAGTGCGGATGTTGCCTGTAATCCATGGCTTATGGTTTGGGTCTGTACATACGGTCACTGTGGGGACGACATCATTGATGCACTTATTGATGAAGCCAGTGACTGATGTGGTGTACTCCTCAATGCCATCGGAATGATCCCGGAACATATTTCAGTCTGTGCTAGCAAAACAGTCCTGTAGCTTAGCATCTGCTTCATCTGACCACTTTCTTATTGACCAAGTCACTGTTGCTTCCTGTTTTAGTTGTTGCTTGTAAGCAGGAATCAGGAGGATATAATTATGGTCAGATTTGCCAAATGGAGGGCGAGGGAGAGCTTTGTACGCATCTTTGTGTGTGGAGTAAAGGTGGTCTAGAGTTTTTTTCCCTCTGGTTGCACATTTAACTTGCTGATCATGCTGATAGAAATTAGGTAAAACTGATTTCAGTTTCCCTGCATTAAAGTCCCCGGCCACTAGGAGCGCCGCCTCTGGATGAGCGTTTTCTTGTTTGCTTATGGCCGTATAATTGAGAGCCAGCATCGGTCTGTGGTGGTATATAGACAACTACTAAAAATATAGACGAAAACTCTCTTGGTAATTAGTGTGGTCTACAGCTTATCATGAGATACTCTACCTCAGGTGAGCAAAACCTCGAGACTCACTTAGATTTGGTGCACCAGCTGCTGTTTACAAATATATAGAGGCGGCCGCCCCTTGTCTCACCAGAGGCCGCAGTTCTATCCTGCCGAAAAAGCTTAAAACTCACCAGCTGTATGTACGTTAATCATGTTGTCATTCAGCCTCGACTCTGTGAGATATTACTGTTTTTCCTTCCCGTCTGACTCACTGAAGAAGAAGATTTCCTCCAGTACGGTGTGAGTAATTGCTGCCCTGATATCAAGAAGCTTTTCAATCGTAAGACACGGTGGCAGAAACATTATGTACAAAATAAGTTAAAATAACGCAAAACAAACATACAAAATAGCACAATTGGTTACGGGGTTGTAAAACGGCGGTCATCTCATTCGGCACCATTATCCAGTCCATATCCCAGTCTGTTGTCCCCACTTGCTTCAATATGTCCACCATTTTTTCTGTACCCAAGAAAGCAAAGGTAAATTATCTAGCAGAGGTGTGTGCTCAGCCCCTCCTGTAATCCCTTTTCACCCATGACTGCGTGGCCATGCACGTCTCCAACTCAATCATCAAGTTTGCTGACGACACAACAGTGGTAAACCTGATTATCAACAACGATGAGACAGCCTACAGGGAGGAGGTGAGGGCCCTGGCAGAGGGGTGCCAGGAAAATAACCTCTCCCTCAATGTCAACAAAGTGAAGAAGACAGCTGAGAGAGCATGCCACCATCCAAATCGATGGGGCCGAAGTGGAGAGGGTCAAAAGTTCCTCGCGCGCCCATCAATGACTACCTGAAATGGTCCTTTCACTCTGACAGCGTGGTGAAGAAGGCATAACAGCACCTCTATAACCTCAGGAGGCTGAAGAAATTTGTCTTGGCCCCTAAGACCCTCACAAACATCTACAGATGCACCATTGAGAACATCCTGTCGGGCCTTATCACTTGCACCATTCGCAACCGCAGGGCTCTCCAGAGGGTGGTGCGGTCAACCCAACGCATCACCGGGGGCACACTACCTGCCATACAGGATATCTACAGCACCCGGTGTCACAGGAAGGCCAAGAAGAGCACCAAGGACCTCGTCACCTGAGCTACGGCCTGTTCACTCCGCTACCATCTAGAATGTGGAGACAGTACAGCTGGACCCGAGAGACTGTGAAACAGCTTCTACAGTGCCTTCAGAAAGTATTCATACCCCTTGGCTAATTCCACATTTTGTTGTGTAACAGCCTGAATTCAAAATTGATTACAAATATTTTTTTATTGCACCCATCTACACTCAAGCCCCCATAATGACAAAGCGAAAACATGTTTTTAGACATTTTAGCAAATTTATTGAACACGAAATACATGTTCCAAAATGCTCAAAGGGATATTCAACGCCTGTTTTAACACATCTACCAATAGCTGCCCTTCTTTGTGAGACCCTGGTCTTTGTGGTTGAATTTGTGTTTGAAATTCACTGCTCGACTGAGGGACCTTACAGATAATCATATGTGTGGGGTACAGAGATGAGGTCGTCATTCAAAAATCATGTTAAACACTATTATTGCACACAGAGTCCATGTGACTTATTATGTGACTTGTTAAGCAAATGTTTACTCCTGAACGTATTTAGGTTTGCCATAACAAAGGGGTTGAATACTTATTGACTCAATACACTTCAGATGAACATTTTTAATTTGCAAACATTTTGTAAAACACAATTCCATGTTGACATTTTAAATGTCAGGCTGTAACACAACAAAATGTGGAATAATTTAAGGGGTATGAATACTTTCTGAAGGCACCGTATATTGATCACTTTAATAATGCTTACATACTGTTTCAGCCACTTTATACACTGAGTATACAAAACATTCCATGACATAGACTGGCCAGGTGAATCCAGGTTAAAGCTATGATCCCTTCTTGATGTCACTTGGTAAATCCACTTCAATCATTGTAGATGAAGACAGGTAAAAGAAGGATTTTTAAGCTTTGAGACAATTGACTTCAATACCTGTTCTGCTATTCATTACAACGGTCTTCAGATGTATATCACTACAGATTATCTGTTAGATGAGTTTAAATTACAACACAGTTTCATTTTCATTAGCTGCTAGCATGCAACTTGCTGCGCATCATTATGGAGGTGTACTCCTGAGAGTAAGTGGGTTACTCAGTGACTCAGTCCATAGATACTTCAGAGTAAAGCAGAGACTCACTTCAGTTTGATTAGACATGTGGACGTGGACATTTGCCAGAGAAAAATAATAAAGTGTGTCAAGAACTGCAACGCTGCTGGGTTTTTCACGCTCACCAGTCTCACGTATGTATCAAGAATGGTCCACCACCCAAAGAACATCCAGCCAACTTGACACAGCTGTGGGAAGCATTGGAGTCAACAATAGCCAACATCCCTGTGGAACGCTTTCGACACCTTACATTTCATGCCCAGATGAATTGAGTCTGTTCTCAGGCCAAAAGTAGGTTCAACTCAGTATTAGGAAGGTGTTCCTAATGTTTTGCACACTCAGTGTATGTATATACTGTGTTGTGGTCATGGCTCATCCTATATAACTTCATTATGTGTATAGTTTTTCTTCTCCATTGCTTGATATTACTGCACTGTTGGAGCTAGAAACACAAGCATTTTTGCTGCACTTGTCATAACATCTGCAAATCTGTGAACGCGACCAAAATCCACTTGGATTTGATTTGAAGGTCTCAGATGTTCAGAGCGGGAGACACACACACACGCAGGTCTGTTCTCAGCCACGGCCACAGCCACGGCCACATCACTTGTTCTAAATGAAAGGCCCTCAAAAGCACACTGCGTAACTGCAGGTCCCCGACTAAGCTGATTACGTGGCAGACATTCATTTCCTTGTCTTTTTAAGAGCGTAGTCGCGGTTTAGCATGCCCTCACTCATCCATTCATCCACTCCCTACGCACGTGGCCACCCTGACCACACGAGTAATAGGGTGATGGTTAAAATAGCATTAGTCTTCGGTTTACAGGGACATGACTACATGGTTTACAGGGACATGACTGTCTGTTGTTGATGCGTGGAGATACCTTGCCAGACTAGGTAGAGGGCGAACGTGACAGAGCAGGACAGGTGGGGCTGTTATGCCTTTGTTTGTGTAAGTATGTGGTGTGTGTGCCCGCGTGTGTTTGTGTGCGTGCGGCGTATGTGTGTGTATATCTGCACACACGTGTGTGTCCTTATGTTTGTGTGTGTTTGCATCATGTGTGTATGGATTGGTTAGAGGGGGACATTCCTGTTGTTGTTTTTGTTGGTACCAACCAAGCTCAAGGAGTCATGCACTCTTTTTACATCATATAGAATAGTAATATGACTGGAGGATGACCGGGACAGGATGGAGGTTACGGTCATGATTGAGAGTGAACAGGGGCAGGTGGTAGAACTCTCTGTCCTCTGTCTTTTATATTCTGCTCTGTAGAATAGGCAGGAAGTGAGTGACGTGTGTGTGTGTGAGCGTGTATGCGCACGCACACCCAACTGAGAGTTTGTTATTGTACAGCTAATCCCCTCCAGAGGCCAACACGTGTAAGGCGAACAACTGTGCTCTCCATATAAGATACAATGAAAGACTGGATTAAAAGTCACAGTGGCCAGAGTATACATCATGTCACCAATAATGAAAACCTCCATCTTAATGTACACTCTCTGTATATTGTGTATACATTAAATAAGTAGGGTGAAGAATTTTTTTACAGACTGTGATCCGACAAGGAAAAATCTCTGGGACTAAATTCACAGCCTTTAGTGCAGTTCAAACATCCGTGTGTTTACATGCTTATTCCCCATACTTACATGACAAGAAAAAACATGTGACTTGTACAAAATTGAACACCCACAGTGCTAACTTTGTTTTGACGTACTTTAAGACCCTTCACATTGGCATACATTACAGATGCAATAGTCTCCAATTATCCAGAGAGCAGCTAAAAGCCTGTTTCATATCATCTTGGTTCATCAGAGCTGCTCAAACAGATAGAGCTTGTCATTGGTACTCAGTCACTCAGTTCCAGTCAAAGCTGATGAGTGACCGGGATGCCAAGGCCTTCTGATTCTGACGACACAATGGCGGTGTCCCAAATGGCACCCTCTTCCCTACATGGGCCCTGGTCAAATGTCACGAGAATAGGGTGCCTGATTGGGACACAACCATCTACAGTTCAGTCCATCGGTCCATGTCACCTGTGTCCACAGCCTGGGATACAATAAGTCACCTATTATGGGATAGAGTGGATGTACTGTTAAACACAGGTTAGGGATCAAAGGTTAGGGGAATTGATGCTCATAAACAACGCAGGTGGGCAATGGGGAAAGTTAGTGTTTGTGTGTGTGTGTGTGTGTGTGTGTGTGGGGGGGGGGGGGGTATGTGCCTATGCATGTGTGTGTGTATGCGTGTCTCTGTGTGTATACTTGTGCGTGCAGTGAGGATACAAGTGGGGAGGAGTACATTTTTGGATCCGCAAGGAACTTTTGTCTCATGCTTTGTTCGTTCCAACCACGTCAAGGCTATATGACACACGACAAATGACTCCAGCGACTGTATGTGGAATGGATGGGGGGGATGAGGGAGGTTAGAGAGATGTTGGTTGGTAGCAGCAGATGCGGGTGGAGATTTAGAGATAGCGTGGCGGAGCGTGACGTTCCTTCCTTCCCCCCCTGTCGACGTTTGAAGCACATCTGTGAGCAGGCTGGCAGGCAGGCACCTCAACAATGGGGGACATTCAGACACTCAAATGAACTCTAACCCCCTCTACTATCGCTAGCCAGCTAGCTCACCCCATGGGCCATGAGGACATCATCTCCAGAACTGGCATCTCACTGCGCTCCTCTTTCACAACCACCCGCAAACATCGCTCATGTCCTCTCTCTCTCCGTTTCTCTCTCTCTCTCTCCACTATCTCCATATCTCATATTCTCTCCTATTTCATTTCTATTTCTCCATAAAACTTTTCTCCACAATGGGAAACGCGTTGACAGTGCATTAGAGAGTGAGCACATAGGTTTAGTAGTTTTATCAACCCCCTGTCATCTCTTTAATATATTATATTTGATTTATGATAATGTGGACTTGGATATTGAATGGGCATTGTCATGCAGCACAGTCATGCTTTATTAAGTCTATTGCGTCTGTATTGCTATTGTGGCTGTGGCGTTTTGTCATAGTAATTAAAAACAAGCAAAAATAATTATGATTTCATTAGTGGAATGCTGGATTACATACATCAGAGTCGCCACGGTAATGAGCTGAATCCTCCACTGATGACATCATTAATCTCTTTTCCCCAGCAATCATATAAACCTGCAGCAAACATAATCCCTCCACCTACTAGAAATACCCTTTAATCCTAAACAATGGACGTAAATCTCTCTGTTTTGCCCCTTTTTCATCTTAATCCTAAACATTTGATGAAAATACATTCATTTGACCCATTTGACACAGACAGCAACACAGACAGCACTACGATTGATTTCATTTGCCTAAATTGGCTAACAAAGCGCATGAGGATCATGTTGCCTGTTAGCATTGCTACCTCTTCAGGGCTGGTAACTGTGGCTACTGCTGTGAACGAGCGACCTGCACTATTAAATTAGTGTGAAAACAGTTAGAGCTATGTGCAGGCAAGTCAATAGAGCGGCCAATAGACAAACAGTGGAGCTTGACTCACAAAAGGGCTTAATGACCTGAAGGCTAACTTTATGAACTGGTTCAGTAATTCATGAACCGCACATGATACAGTCAACATCTTGGTGTCAATATAGGCTACTTCTTTTAGGCTGTTCTAAAATATGGATCTGAAAAAAATCTGGGAAAAAAGTTGTATAATGACACCAAGATGTCTATATTCATGTACATTTCACGGATCATAGGGTCTTACAGGAGGCATGTATAAGTCTAAAAGGGATTAAAATTGGCACTTCCGGCATGATTTTCTCAAAATAGTGTGTTACAAATGTAAAAAGCATATCAAATATCCTTCCTCTCAATTAAGATTTTTTTTGAGAATTACCATAACAATCTAAAATGCCCAAAGTATTTTGGGGCCTTCCTTGAATGGAAACGCCCAGCAACCTCTTTAACTAGCCTTTAGATTTATCCTCCATCCCATCCCCCTCTCCTCTCCATTCACCTCCAGCATACATCACTCTGATCTCCCTTGCTTATCGCATTCAGAGGGGCCTTTGAAAGATGAAGCCCGTTGTGTGGATTGGATGGATTGGCAGAATGAAAGAGGGCGCTTAAGAAGGCTGGTGACACAATCAACTTGCTGTCAAGTAAATTGCAACGACATCAATCTGATTCTATCTAGGACTATTCACTCTGCGACGATTCCTCGGGATGGGGCCAGTCATGAACGAGCAGACCCGTACGATAATGTGACACCTTTCTTCACACTCTCTGTATCTCCGTTTTCCTCTATCAGTTCTTGACGTGTTTTTTTAAAGAGCTGAGAGCAAATGACTGTCTCTAATCTATTTCAAGGCCTAGAACTCTGGAGAGAACCACGTCAGGCGCCAACATAGTTACCAAAGGATTTCCTGGATTTCTTTTCTCTGAGAGGAAACAGAATGTCGTTAGGCTAGGTGTTAATGAGGGCCTCCATCTGGGCAGGCTAACCCCTATTCTCCTCTACAAAGGTCTGTGTATTAGTCATGCCTGTATGGTTTTATCACCATGTGTCAACTGGGAACACCTGGACGATTTGTGTTTTCACTAAGCCCTGGTGTACATGATGGTGATTGTGCCATAATTATACGTCATTGATTTTAGATAGATACACATTGACTTTACCTTTGTGAATATTTACTTTTAGCTACAGCAGGACATTGTCTATTTGAATTAGACGTTTCATCATGTCCATACACACTGAGCCGTACTTCCAGTAGGACTAGGGTCCATCTGTAAAGTACACAGCAAACATACAGTGCTTACATAGTATCCTGCATTCTCTTCTTCCCTCACTCTCAAACCAAGAGGTCACTGTCTTCCACTGTAAAAGCAATGGGCTTCCAATTACCTTTAGAGATTTTTTTTTACAGTCGTGTTCAATTTCCTCACGTTGTCTCATCATCCTCTTCCATACACCCATCTCCTCCCACCCTTATGAGCTTCATGTCACGGAGTATATCACCAACTCACTCTCTCCAATAGCAGGGAGCAACTCAAAGATGAAAGGTGTGACTTTTTCACCACAAAAAAACTGACAGAGTTTATCTTGAGCTCCTCCAGTCAGAGCTCTCTGTAATTGCATCCACCCTATGTGTGTGTGTCTGTGTGTGTCTGTGTGTGTCTGTGTGTGTGTGTGTGTGTGTGTGTGTGTGTGTGTGTGTGTGTGTGTGTGTGTGTGTGTGTGTGTGGGTTGCGGTGACAGGGCGATGTGTTTTTTATGCTGCTGCTTCACAGCTCTCTCAACCCACGGGCGCTCCATTTTGTCAGATGCTCCCAACAAATAGCGCCACAGTGGCAGTCTCTGCACTTATGCTCGAAATACGAACTTCTCCTGAACTAAGGTGAACTGGCGGGGGTGTCATTCCATATCACTTCAGCAAGCCATGATACCCATCAGCTCAGATTGTTCTGAAATTGTTTCTGTAGTTATAAACTGATTGGTATTCCTGAAACATTGTTTTGTTGAAATGTAATTTTATTTCTGAGAAATTAAGCTAATTGATTGCACCCAAATTGGCCATTTTAATTTATAGGATTCAGATAATATTCAGTAAATATAGTACACAACATCCGATTTTGACCAAACGTCTTCCTACCAATGTTGTGATCTGTTTAATTAACACAAGAAACCAGCAAAATGTATAAAAGCGTGTGGCAGTATAGCAAGAACAGCTGCATCGAGTGTTCAAAACCTGTTACTTTTACACTACTTTATGGTAAATAATGTAAGCAACATCAGTAACTAATTTCAATGAACGGGGAAAACACATTACCAGATTCACATGGGATACATTACATAGTATGGAGAAGCAACACTCCAAGCCACAGCTTCATATTATTTGTCGAACATAGAGAACTGGTTGTTGGGGTGGGATTGGCATGGGATGTGGGGAGTCCGTGGCTGACTTTTGACCATTTGGGGATTCCTCATGTATTTTGGGGATTCCTCATGTATTACTCATTTGTAGGAAGAAGTTTGGTCTAAATCAGATGTTGGGTACTATATTTATTTAATATTATCTGAATCCTATAAAATAAAATTACATTTCATAGAGATCAAATTATATTCAACAAAATAATGTTTCAGGAATGCTAATCGTATCTGTCACTAACTACAGAAACAATTACAGAACAATCTGAGATGGTGGGTGTCGAAATCCTCTTACTTGTGCTTTTTGAGGTGGAGGGACCCTGGGAGAAGGGAAGGATGGAGGAACGAGGCAAGAGAGTAGGAGAGGAGAGGGGCTGTGAATGTCTCCACCTGGAAAACAACACTAAGGGAAATAATTGCACAACACATTTTCATTTTGCCATGTTTTTGTGAGACACCCAGACTTAAGTTTCAATTTCTGGGTCCATGTCCAGGTTTTCAGGGCAGTGTATTTTTGAAGGCCTGTGTTTGTGTGTGTGTGCATGTGTGCATGCGTGCATCCGTTCATGTATGCCCTTATGCTTGTGTATTCTTGCATCTTTTTGTGTGTCGGTGTGTGCTGTTATACTCACACATGCTTAGACATACTGTATATGTGCGGTATCTGGGAGTAGCCTACCGTACGTAAGCAGACACATTGTTGAAAAAGCTGGCCCATGTATGTTTGGTTATATGAGCCTCGGTGTATGTGTTTGGGAGGGAGCTAGCTAGCTAGCATATGGTTATAGGATCATTCACAGCTGAGAATGGCATCGGGGCTGAAACCCTATCTCTCTCCCAGTCACCACATTCAGAGTGCAACGAGCATAGCTTCCTGCTAGAGACCACTGTTAATGAGGCTAGCTTGGACTGCAGGCTGGAGACTACACAGGCCTACTATATACACACAAGCTCATAGTCGACATACTCCGACCCATATCCACAGACGGGTTGGTTGTTAAGCAACAAAAACGATGCGTGCGCAACTATGGGGCAAAACAGACAGGGTTGGCTTAGATTGTTGATAACTATATTTAGTCTCCTTTTTTAACATTTGCACAATGAGCAATTGCTGACTCTCAAATACATTGTTACAGTTGTTGGTTAGCTAGCTAGCAAATTTTAGCCATATTAGCATAGACAGTGACGTCAGTCAAAACACCTCAAAACCAAAAATAAAACTATCTGAAAAAAGCCACCTATGCATCTTCGTGTCATTGTTGCTAGCTATCTGGCCATTCAGAATCACAACAACACACAGACTTCTGCCCCATTGAAGCGTGCTCATCATTTTCGTGACGTGGCCAGCTAATCTGTCTTCACAGTGTCACCGTTCAAAAGTTTGGGGTCACTTAGAAATGTCCTTGTTTTTGAAAGAAAAGCAAATTTTTTGGAATTCAGGAATTCAAATTCAAGAATTCAAGTCACACTTAAACCAGAGAAACAGACGCCTCACAAGTCCTCAACTGGCAGCGTCATTAAATAGTACCTGCAAAACACCAGTCTCAACGTCAACAGTGAAGAGGCAAATCCGGGATGCTGACCTTCTAGGCAGAGTTCCTCTGTCCATTGTCTGTGTTCTTTTGCCCATCTTAATCTTTTATTTTTATTGGCCAGTCTGAGATATGGCTTTTTCTTTTCAACTCTGCCTAGAAGGCCAGCATCCCGGAGTCGCCTCATCACTGTTGACGTTGAGACTGATGTTTTGCGGGTACTATTTAATGAAGCTGCCAGTTGAGGACTTGTGAGGCGTCTGTTTCTCAAACTAGACACTCTAATGCACTTGTCCTCTTGCTCAGTTGTGCACCGGGGCCTCCCACTCCTCTTTTTATTCTGGTTAGAGCCAGTTTGCGCTGCTCTATGAAGGGAGTAGTACACAGTGTTGTACGATATCTTCAATTTCTTGGCAATTTCTCGCATTCTCAGAACAAGAATAGACTGATGAGTTTCAGAGGAAAGTGCTTTGTTTCTGGCCATTTTGAGTCTGTAATCGAACCCACAAATGCTGATGCTCCAGATACTCAACTAGTCTAAAGAAGACCCGTTTTATTGCTTCTTTAATCAGAACAACAGTTTTCAGCTGTGCTAACATAATTGCAAAAGGGTTTTCTAATGATCAATTAGCCTTTTAAAAGGATAAACTTGGATTAGCTAACACAACGTGCCATTGGAACACAGGAGTGATGGTTGCTGATAATGGGCCCTCTGTACGCCTATGTAGATATACCATTCAAAAATCAGCCGTTTCTAGCTACAATAGTCATTTACAACATTAACAATGTCTACAGTGTATTTCTGATCAATTTGACGTTATTTTAATGGACAAAAAATTTGATTTTCTTTCAAAAATAGAACATTTCTAAGCGACCCCAAACGTTTGAACGGTAGTGTATGTGTAGAAGTAAAGGGTATTTAGCAAAATGCATATAGCATTCATGTACGCATGTATGGACACACACTTGTGCACAAAACCCAAGTGCAATGCACATACTTAGCCATGCTAGGCGTACAGATACACACATGCAGGGCAGGCATATGCTACTGTATGTATTCAATCCTAAAAGAGGACTGTGGTTTCATTGGCAGCAACAGCTGATACCACGCTCATTGGTTGTTGCGTGTGTGTGTGTACAGTCATAAAGCCATTGGCCCCTGTTGCATGTCTGAGGTCACATCATGCATAGGGGTTTCAACATTTGTGAAAAGCTCTCTCCCCCACCCCCATCACTAACCCATGATGAGCATGTGTGGCCAATTGTTAACCCTGCACTCTTTCGACTGGCCAAAATGTTACACTCCCTCCCCAAGCTCTCATTGGTTCGTTGCTAATCTCTCTCCTTTGCTCTCTCTCTCTCGCTCGCTCTCACTCTCTCGCTCTCTCTCCAATGCACCAAATACCAACGTCCTCCGCTCTTTCTTTCTCTCTCTCTGCCTCGCTCTCTCTCACTCTCTGTCACCTAATTATAGCTCTATCTATTTACCCCCCTTTCTCTTGCTTTATCTTTGTTTCTAAATCCTGAAGCCATTCAGAGGTGGGTAGAGAGCCAGAAAAGTAAACAGTGTGTAAATCTCTCTAGTCTCCTCTAAGGAAGCTGTCTGGATCTGTCCTATAGTCAGAACTACTGCATCAGGAAGTGTATTGTGTATCCCCAGCATACTCATTACTCACTGGCTTCTTTTGTTTGGATTCTGCATATTCGTATACATGTAAATCTGACTGGAGGATGAAAGACCTTACCAGACCAAAATAGAGGTACAGCTTTTTAGAATTAATTTAAAATCTATGCAAGGAAGGAACAATTTGGATGCGCTTCAGGTAGCGAAAGATAACGCCTCAGTTACTGAATTCAGTCTTAAATTCAACCTGAATTTGTATATATATTGTATATTGTAAATAATAAAATACAGTTTCTCTGCATGAGGCTAAGATATTTTGTTAGTTATTTATACAAATGGCCTGCAGAAATCGGTGTTAAAGACTGCCTGGCCGTAGGGAAAAAAAGTACGATTTTTAAAGCAGTAAATTAATCCTATGATAACATTTCTGTCAAAACAGTTTCTATGAGCAGGTGGCTTCCGTGGTCAAGGAAAAGCAATACTCTTAATCCATAAATCTGCTTCTGGCCCCTGGGTCAGTTTAGCAGTGGAATGACTGGACTGATTTGTGCTAATAAGTCTTATGTCAGACATCCTCTCTGCTGGGTATCCAGTGTCCTCCTCTTCTCCTTTTCCTCCGTATTTTAATGTTGGGGTTGAGTTTTCCCAGTTCTCCCAGGGACTTTATCAGCCTGGTATTGTGGTTGATTAATGGCATCTGGTGATGTTTATCATGTGGCTCTCTTCGTTGCCCTGATGAATGAGGACTCGGCAGTAACCTGATCCCTATCTGGCCCCTACATACCTGCATAATAACCTGCATAAGGGGGAATGTAGACGGGTGGCTAGCGGAGCAAACTCCTGCTGCCCCGAGGTCATAACCTCACTGTGACCTCCACTGAAGCTCTAAACATAACTCGTGGGAGATTGTTGTGGTGCCTTAGGAAGTGGAGGATATAGCTCATCTTGGTTCATCATGGACTGAAGGAATGAGTCATAAGGATAATGTTCAAGTTATTGCGTATCAACACACTGTCATACCACATCTATCTATGTAGTCATGAGTTATATACTCTAGAAACTCATCTAGCCAGCTGCAAAGTCATTAGTTGTATACTGTAGTCTAGAAACTTCTATGTGATATCAGCTGACATTATTGCCTCCTACTCCAACTGTGATTTTTTGTTTATTTTTAATAGATACTGGGGCAATGATTCAGTTTACCATTTCCAATTCTATTGGCTCCAGCTTAGGTGAACTCTGACCCAGTGTCATCACGCTTGGTATGTCCGAATCCAGCTGTCCCTGGGCATTTATCACCAAACCTCAGCAAGTTCACTTCCATTTTGTAGAAAACCGCAGTCATATTCACCGAATGTAATAAACCAAGCCCCTTATATCCTGCTCATCTTGTTCTCATGAGGTGGGTTGATAGTGAGACCCTACTGAGCCAATCACAGGTTCAACATCCAGCACAGGAAATCAAGTCCCGGTGAGCCTTTTCATTTTGATGAAAAGAGAGCTTTTGGGCACATCCAACTAAGCACAGGAGCTGGACCTTAAAGACCATCAGTAGAAATATCATAATACGGTATGTACTCATTCTTTGCTGCTCCTAAAGGCTAGGTGATGGCCGACATTATTTTACATGAAGTTTTTTTCCTTCCTGTTTTTTATTCCCACTCTCACAATGCAATAAGCCATCCATTGTTGAGTATGGCCTTGAGTGGGAAACCATAAAGCTAGTCCTAGTCCAGTGATAATATAATATTCTTACAGTGGGTCAGAACGTCAACATCACTAGGAACAGCTCACTGTTTACTGTGGCTTACTGGAGATAAAGCCAACAATTTTGTGGCAGGAACTGACATCACTGGGAGCTGTTCAAAAGTATATTTATATTCAGCTCAGTGCTGCGGTTTCTGTAAAATGTCCTGGTATCATCAGAAAATGACTGACTTTCCCTTGAGCATAGATTATTGGTGAATCTATGAAACATTTTAATTTACTCTGACTCTCTTTTTGTGGTTTTCTCCACCAGTCACTTCCTGGTTGAACTGTGTTTCTCCAGAACTTGCTGCTGAAGCAAAAGGGAAACACGCTGGCTAAATGCATCATCGACCTTGAGTAAGGTACGGACACTTTGGCATGCCCTCAGAGTAAAGGAAATATATAGCACCTCATCGATCTGAATTTCTCTGACCTGTATGGTGATGTGAATGGCTCTTTCCATCCTCAGTAGAAGAAGTTCAGAGGAACACATTATTCCGCCTCACCATTTGTTACACTACCTCATTGTATGATAAAGACAGGGAGTTAGTATGTGTCACATTGATGGACCTCATAGAGAATTCAACTGGCATTCGGTACCCAGCAGTCATCTGTAAACTCCCTTTGAACTTAGAAAAAGTCTTGTCTCAAATCAAAATAAAGACCCTAGGGTACAGCAGATCTTTACTAGGTTCAATGGACTGTGCTGTAAGTTTAGCATGCAATGAGAAACATTAGGGCATTCTGCTAGAAATATATGGGAGACACAGCCTGTCAACACTGTTTGGGGGCAGTCAAAAGAGACTGGAGTTGCATGCTATAAGGTAATGCAGTTGTGCAGAGAGAAGGTTAACATACTGTAGCTAGCTATGAGATGCAGGAAGTAGAGTGTGGAATAAGTATGCTAACAAAGACATGTAGTATCGTGCAGCTAGCATATTGTTTTGTGAAGGTTTGGTGGGTTAGAATGACAGCTCTCTAAAGATCAAAACTGCACTTAATTAACAGCTAGAATATCATATTGACTGTGCAGTCAAACAATCATTGTAGCATACAGTTAGCCATGGAGATTTATTTTAGCATTAAGTGACATGAGTACTCAATGTATGGTAAATCGACCGACTTTTGATTTTGGGTTTTGGATGGTTCATCTCCCCAGATGTTTTGTTTCAGGTGTACAGTAGGCTATGCACTGAGCGTAAAAAACATGAAAGACACCTGCTTTTTCCATGACATAGACTGACCAGTTGTAACGGTCGTCGTTTGTAGTAGACCAAGGTGCAGCGGGTTGAGTGCTCATTTTAACTTTTATTGAACACTTAAATAACAAAACAAGAAAACGAACGACCGCACAGTATTGCAGGCTAAACACAGCAGTGCAAAAACAACTTCCCACAAACCACAGGTGAAAAAAGGGCTACCTAAGTATGACTCCCAATCAGCAACAACGATGTACAGCTGTTCATGATTGAGAGCCATTCCAGGCCAACAAAGAAATACACAACCTAGAAAATCATAGAAATACAAAACCAGAACAATACCCAAAAACCCCGGAACACATAAAACAAACATCGCTCTTACATAAGTACATATCCCAACAAACCCCGAACCACATCAAACAAACACCCCCTGCCACGTCCTGACCAAACTACAATAACAAATAACCCCTTTACTGGTCAGGACGTGACCCCAGGTGAATCTTACTATGATCCCTTATTGATGTCACTTGTTAAAGAAGGATGTTTAAGCCTTCAGACAATTGAGACATGGATTGTATACGTGTGCCATTCAGAGGGTGGATGGGCAAGACAAAATGTTTAAGTGCTTTTGAACAGGGGTATGGTAGGCGCACCAGGCGCACCGGTTTGTGTCAAGAATGGCAACGCTGCTGTGTTTTTCACACAACAGTTTTCTGTGTGTGTTGAGAATGGTCAATCACCCAAAGGACATCCAGCCAACTTGGCACAACTGTGGGAAGCATTGGAGTCAACATTGGCCAGCATCCCTGTGCAACGCTTTCGACACATTGTAGAGTCCATGCCCTTTCGAATTGAGGTTGTTCTGAGGGAAAACTTATTCTAAATTAAGTTGTCTCAGGGTGGCTGTATGGTACAAGAAGAAGGCATGAGCTACCCCAGAAACAGGCAGTATTGATAGAACATTTAGCAACGCTGCTTATCTGAATATCAGACACACACACGGTTGAATAAGTGGCACAGAAAGCTGTTTATATGTTGAAAGAGTCTGGTGTTTGAGTGGTGGAAGGGGTCGACTGTAGTGGTTTGAGGGGGAGGTTCAGGGTAGCAGCCAGGGATATAATTTCACTCCCTCAGCTTCAGCAGTGAAATACCTTGCTTGTGTAAATCACCCGGGGGGCGACAGAAGTCATGAAGGTGACACTTATGAGGCACTAAGGGTTCACAATGGAAAGATGTGGCTGGACACACTGTCTCTGGGTACATTTTTACCCATAACACATTGCTCTCATGTACCCTTTGGTAATCCCCTCTGATTCGAAAGCACTGCAGAACCCCACCCACTAATCCTTCAGACCCATTATCAGATTTCTGTGTTGTGACAGAGGCTTAATGCGTCTTATTTTGATTAAAGTACATTTATATTAACAGAGAGAGATACTGATTTTATTCATTTCAAAAGCACAGCTTAGTGCTCTGTGGCTTTGAAAGCAGCGGGATATTCTTTAATGCTATAGGGAACGCAGGCAGGTTCCTGTGTTCATTAAGTTATAGCTCTAAACAACATAAATCATCCTAATATGAGCAGTTTTTAAGTGGGTGTGTGTTGATACTGAACAAGCGCTTATTGGGGCCCACTGTCTGGAACCCAGCTTAGACCCAAGTCACTAACATTAACAATGGAGACGGATACAAATCTGAGTATGTCCAACCATAGCACTTTCCATGTTCTGCTGTCTCAGGTTTTTAGGGCTCTAAAACTCTGCTGACCCTGCTTTAACAAGAGGGTGGCCATGGCGAAGGGATGACTGCCAACAATAGAGCTGTCATAAACCCCAGACTCCAGACACGACACGTCTGCCTAAAGCACTGCAGGAGAGTAATGTGTGTGTGTATGAGGGTGTTCAGACTTGTGTGTCTGTACAGTGTATGTTTGTGTAGGGGTATCAGGTGGGCTTTCTCCAGCATCCAATCCCTCAGGCACCCCAAGGTTTCCCTTGACTGATACTCTCCCCTCCTGGGAGGAGCTAGTCATTAGACTTAGACTGAGACTCCATTTTCCACAGCCAAACAGAGGTGTGTTCTCCAAATCCTGTGATACAGTCTGTATTGGACCATCGTCTCAACTAAGCTCGAACAGGGACGCTGATTCAAATGGTTTCCTTGCTAATTATTCTCTGTTTCCAACATTGATCAAATTACCTTTTTCAATCCAGACTTACTGTACCTCTCCTTCTTATTCAATATCCTCCCGACCTGAAGAAACAGGACAGAGTCATGTATTTGATACCACCTCAGTCTTGATAACACAGTCAAATATCAGGCCAGAACCTGTTTTACTCAGACCTAATATGAAGACAATTTCCGTTGAAAATGTTACGATGAAATAGCCTTTTGTCAGTTAACATTACTGTGGCTTGGTGTCCCATAGAGGAGAACATAGCACATCCACATGGGTTGCACTCCTTTGTCCCAAAATGATGATCTCTGTCTGGGGGGGGGGGGCGTTCTATATCCTTCCACCAGTTGAGTGACAAGGGCATACACATCGCAGTTGATGTTCTCGAAGAGGGAGGGCTCCGTGCATTCCAGGATGTACAAACAACTTTCAATTTACCGGGTAAATCCTTCTTCTTTTATTTAAATCTTTGCTCTGCCATGTAAGTTTATGGTGTCCCCTGGGGCAAAACATGACCAATTCACCCCCTCCGCATTTTTTTCTTCTTCGAACCGACCTAAACTCAGGGGACTGGTTTCTGATCTATACTTGCATTTCTTAAAAGCATCTCAGAAGCCCCTGCCAATTGCCCTACTATGGAAGAAAGATCTCACCTTCAATCACTGAAATTAACTGGCAAACTGTATGGTCAAATGTCATTATTTCTTCTAGAAATCCTAATCATCAGAATATCCTTTTTGTTTTAATCCACAGATCTTATCACACCCTGCACAGACTGTTCCAAATAAAAATACATCCAACCCCAAAATGCTCTCTATGCCTGCAGGGTGCTCCTGGTCCCTTCATTCATATGGTCTAGGAGTACCCTGAGGTATCCCAATTCTGGAGACTTGTCTCCCATTTGCTCTCCACAATTATCTAAGAACATATTCCATGCTCACTGCAGGTTATACTCCTCTACAACACCTCCAAATTGGATCTGTCTTTGCAGGAAAATTGATATTGTTTGGCAAGGCTCACAGCAGCCCAAAAAATGGTTGCATCTCGAAGGAAACCTCCTCATTCATTGTCTAAACATGAATGGTTACTGTCTTTTATTGACATACAGTGCTTTTGGAAAGTATTTAGACCCCTTCCCTTTTTCCACATTATGTTACGTTACAGCCTTATTCTAAAATTGATTAAATAAAACATTTTCAGGTGCATCCTGTTTCCATTGATCGTCCTTGAGATGTTTGGGCTCCCGAGTGGCACAGTGGTCTAAGGCACTGCATCTCAGTGCAAGAGGCCTCACTACAGTCCCTGGTTTGAATCCAAGCTGTATCACATCCGGCCGTGATTGGGAGTCCCATAGCGCGGCACACAATTGGCCCAGTGTCGTTTGGCCGGGGTAGGCCGTCATTGTAAATAAGAATTTGTTCTTAATTGACTTACCTAGTTAAATAAAGGATACATAAAAAAATGAAAAATAAAAATGCTTCTACAACTTGATTGGAGACCACCTGTGGTAAATTCAATTGATTGGACATGATTTGGAAAGGCACACACCTGTCTGTATAAGGTCCCACAGTTGACAGTGCATGTCAGAGCAAAAACCAAGCTATGAGGTCGAAGGAATTGTCCATAGAGCTCCGAGACAGGATTGTGTCGAGGCACAGATCTGGGGAAGGGTACTTAAAAATGTCTGCAGCATTGGTCACCAAGAACACAGTGGCCTCCGTCATTCTTAAATGGAAGAACTTTGGAGCAACCAAGACTCTTCCTAGAGCTGGAGAATAAGAGCACATTCGCTAGGAAACACTGTCACCACCGATAAATCTATGATAATCGAGAATTTCAATAAGCATTTTTCTACGGCTGGCCATGCTTTCCACCTGGCTACCCATATCCCGGTCAACAGCTCTGCACCCCCCACAGCAACTTGCCCAAGCCTCCCCCATTTCTCCTTCATCCAAATCCAGATAGCTGATGTCCTGAAAGAGCTGCAAAATCTGGACCCCTACAAATCAGCTGGGCTAGACAATCTGGACACTCTCTTTCTAAAATGATCCACCGCAATTGTTGCAACCCCTATTACTAGCCTGTTCAACCTCTCTATCATATTGTCTGAGATCCCCAAAGATTGGAAAGCTGCCGCGGTCATCCCCCTCTTCAAAGGGGGAGACACTCTAGACCCAAACTGTTACAGACCTATATCTATCCTACCCTGCCTTTCTAAGGTCTTCGAAAGCCAAGTTAACAAACAGATCACCAACCATTTCGAATCCCACCGTACCTTCTCCGCTATGCAATCTGGTTTCCGAGCTGGTCGTGAGTGCACCTCAGCCACGCTCAAGGTCCTAAACAATATCATAACCGCCATCAACAAAAGACAATACTGTGCAGCCGTATTCATCGACCTGGCCAAGGCTTTTGACTCTGTCGATCACAGCATTCTTATCGGCAGACTCAACAGTCTTGGTTTCTCAAATGACTGCCTCGCCTGGTTCACCAACTACCTCTCAGACAGAGTTCAGTGTGTCAAATCAGAGGGCCTGGCAGTCTCTATGTGGGTGCCACAGGGTTCAATTCTCGGGGCGACTCTTCTCTGTATACATCAATGATGTCGCTCTTGCGGCTGGTGATTCTCTGATCCACCTCTATGCAGACGACACCATTCTGTATACTTCTGGCCCTTCTTTGGACACTGTGTTAACTAACCTCCAGACGAGCTCAATGCCAACTCTCCTTCCGTGGCCTCCAACTGCTCTTAAATGCAAGTAAAACTAAATGCATGCTCTTCAACTGATTGCTGCCCGCACCTGCCTGCCCGCCTAGCATCACTACTCTGGACGGTTCTGACTTAGAATATGTGGACAACTACAAATACCTAGTTGTCTGGTTAGACTGTAAACTCTCCTTCCAGACTCATATTAAGCATCTCCAATCCAAAATTAAATCTAGAATCGGCTTCCTATTTCGCAACAAAGCATCCTTCACTCATGCTGCCAAACACACCCCGCCTTATCTCAGCTCACTGGTCACCATAGCAGCACCAACCCGTAGCACACGCTCCAGCAGGTATATTTCACTGATCACCCCCAAAGCCAGTTCCTCCTTTGGCCGCCTTTCCTTCCAGTTCTCTTCTGCCAATGACTGGAACGAATTGCAAAAATCACTGAAGCTGGAGACTCATATCTCCCTCCCCCACTAACTTTAAGCATCAGCTATCAGAGCAGCTTACAGATCATTGCACCTGTACATAGCCCATCTATAAATAGCCCATCCAACTACCTCATCCCCGTATTGTAATTTTTTTCTCCTTTGCACCCCAGTATCTCTACCTGCACATTCATCTTCTGCACATCTATCACTCCAGTGTTTTATTTGCTAAATTGTAATTATTTCGCCACTACGGCCTATTGATTGCCTTACCTCCCTAATCTTACTTAATTTGCACAGACTATATATAGACTTTTCTATTGTGTTATTGACTGTACGTTTGTTTATTCCATGTGTAACTTTGTGTTGTTGTTTGTGTAGCACTGCTTTGCTTTATCTTGGCCAGGTCGCAGTTGTAAATGAGAACTTGTTCTCAACTTCCCTACCTGGTTAAATAAATGTGAAATAATAAATAAAAAAAAGAGCTGACCACCTGGCCAAACTGAGCAATCGGGGGAGAAGGGTCTTTGTCAAGGCGGTGACCAAGAAACCGATGGTCACTCTGAAAGAGCTCGAGAGTTCCTCTGTGGAGATGGGAGAACCTTCCAGAACGACAACCATCTCTGCAGCAGTCTACCAATCAGGCCTTTATGGTAGAATGGCCAGATAGAGGCCACTCCTCAGTAAAAGGCACATGACAGCCCGCTTGGAGTTTGCCAAAAGGCACCTAAAGGATGCCTGGATGCCAAGCGTCACTTCTGGAGGAAATCTGGCACCATCCCTACGGTGAAGCATGGTGGTGGCAGCATCATGCTGTGGGGATGTTTTTCAGCGATAGGGACTGTGAGACTAGTCAGGATAGAGGGAAAGATGAACGGAGCAAAGTACAGAGAGATCTTTGATATTAACCTGCTCTAGAGTGCTCAGAACCTCAGACTGGGGCAAATGTTCACCTTCCAACAGGACAACGACCCTAAGCACACAGCCAAGACAATGAAGGAGTGGCTTCGGGACAAGTTTCTGAGTGTCCTTGAGTGGCCCAGCCTGAGCCAAGACTTGAACCCGATCTAACATCTCTGGAGAGACTTGAAAATAGCTGTGCAGTGACGCTCCCCATCCAACCTGATAGAGCTTAAGAGGATCTGCAGAGAATAATGGGAGAAACTCCCCAAATACAGGTGTGCCAAGCTTGTAGCGTCATACCCAAGAAGCATCGAGGCTGTAGTCGCTACCAAATGCGCTTCAACAAAGTACTTAGTAAAGGGTCTGAATACTTATGTAAATGTAATATTTTTAAACATTTTGGCCAAAAATCTAAAAACCAGTTTTTGCTTTGTCATGATGGAGTATTGTGTGTAGATTTATCAGGGGAAAAAACTATTTAATCAATTTTAGAACAAGGCTGTAACGTAACAAAATGTTGAAAAAGTCAAGGGGTCTGAATACTTTCGGAATGCACTGTAGCTCAATTACAGCTTTTGGTGACGTGAATGCATGGTGCAAAAAGCCATAACATTCACTATTGGAATTCTGTAGTTCTGCGGTGGTTAAGATAAAATCGTGCATCTACTTACCTTGAGTACCTGTAGCAGTTCTATTTACATTTAACATTTAAGTCATTTAGCAGACGCTCTTATCCAGAGCGACTTACAAATTGGTGCATTCACCTTATGATATCCAGTGGAACAACCACTTTACAATAGTTCTATGGGTGGGTGGGTGGGTGCAACTGTTCTGTGGAGGGAGGGGTGGGGGTAGTAGTCCTGTGGGGAGAGGGGTGGTTCTTCTGCATCTTATTGAATTTGTGTGTGGTTTCGCATTCTGCTCTTTTCTCTTTTGTTAGTTTAAGTTCATGACCGAGTGTGGCTGGGGGGGGGGGGGGTTAATGTGACTCCTTGTTTTCTTTGTACTCCTTTGCCAATATAATTGAAATGAAAGAAAAAATGTATCACAAAAAAAAAATATCCTCCCGACATGAAGACACAGAGCAGAGGCATGGATTTCAAACCACCTAAGTGCCTCAGTCTTGATAACAGAGTAAAATATCAGGCCAGAACCTGTTTTACTTAGACCTAACATGAAGACAATTTCTGTTGAAAATGTTATGATGAAATAACCTTCTGTCAGTTAACATTACTGTGAGTGTCAGAGAAATCACATTAGTTAATAAGGTTGATGTCCGTGCCCGCATGCAAATCGAATTAGGATAATAAATAAATTGCAATCAACATCCATCCATTTAAAGCCATTGACATTAAAACCAGTAGATATGGATAGCCTAGAAGTCATCCATGTATTCCTATGGAAAACTCTCGATGGCTCATGAAGCCGGAAGTATTTGAATTTGAAGCATGCCATTTTGCTGAATGGGCCTGAATGAACCAAAAAATTGCTAAGGATCATGGTGAAAGTGGCTGTAACTAGCAAAGGATCATGGTTGATGTAGTCGTTTTCATTCTGCCTGAGAGTGTCAACCCAACGCTGCTGGGAGCACGTGCAAAGAGCGTGCATGAGGGCTCGAGCCTCCTCGTAGCCTGCCTGCCCGTGGTTGGTCTGTGTCAGCGCGTGGTCCTGTGTGACGACAAATGTAGTATTCAGAAGGGATCACAATTTAATTGAATACATGCATCTGGATTTGTAGCAAACTTTAAAGGAATTCACCATGAGGATCGAACTTGATCACATTAAACACATTTTAGAGCCCAAAAACTGCTGCCCAAAAAATACATATTTGCCGGTTCTGGCGATTGTAATTTACATAGGCTTTCTAGGGCAGACCAGAGATTTTGGCACCGCTAGGTTGCTACACAGTAGCCAAACAACTGAGCTCAGGACTTCACGTTCCAGACCGGACACTGGGGGTCTGGTTTAAGCTAGAGATTTCAATCCATGGCCTTCCGCATCTGCGGTGGAAGGTGGCAGAGCTACAGAGTTATATGTCAGATCAGAATCTTCTCATGAAAACATTTGTAGTGTCCAAACTTCTGTAGCGCTAGAAAAGCTGAGACTCTCACGAACACGAACGTGTTCTCCGTTTTGCTCTACGACACACAAAAGCTTCAAGGGACTC
Source organism: Salmo salar (assembly GCF_965601325.2). NCBI lineage: Eukaryota > Metazoa > Chordata > Actinopteri > Salmoniformes > Salmonidae > Salmo > Salmo salar. The sequence goes on along the minus strand of NC_138304.1, from coordinate 68,194,844 downwards.
ATCTCAAGTCGCTGACGCCGGCGTCCCAACTCCGAACAGGTCTTCTCACAAAAACATCTGTCCAGTCTGTTTGAGCCATAAACTAATATGACCGCACCATCAAGAGATGAGACTCTCACGAACACAAATGTGTCCTCCGTTTTGCTTCCTGAGACTCCTCTCAAGGTAACCCGTTATCGACAGATAAGAAATGAATTAAAATGAATAGGATTTTTTGAGACCAGGGTTACACATGTAACCTTATTTTTTAATTTATTTTAGACTTTCCTATATCTCTCAGATGCATTTTATACACCTCAAACCATATTTCCTTTTGATTTATTTTTTGACTTTCTGTTTTGCCATGTATGAATTTGTTATTCAATGCACTTCCATGGGCTAATTTAATGTTTCATCAAAGAATAATTAAACAAAACAAAATCATAGCTACAGCGGCCCCCACCCCTCTTATTAATTCTAGTCCACTGTGTAGGTGCACTGTAACTCGAAACCATTCACAGAACGGCGTAGAACAAGTACTTTAGTAAATGTCAGTGTTTTTCTGTTTAAACCGTATTCTGCATTGTTGTGATTGACAGATGGCTGCCTGGCTCACCTGATTGCGCATTAAGATGTAAACAGCTGTTCATTTCCACGGTGGACTGACAGAGAACTGCTCAAACAAATATGCTTTTTCTCTTCCGTTTGATCAAAAGGCAGTGTTGACAGGTGACAGGGTCTGTTCTGAGCAAATAGGCCTAATTTGCACACAAGCAGGCTGTCTCCTTTGGCAGGTAATATGTGGGTGAAGTGGTTTTGAAGTGGTGAAAAGATACAAATAAATCTGCATAAACAGTGTCTATAAATTGTATTGAGGTTTATCCAGGTAAGCATGGTAAGCAGCTAGTGGTTTAAAATGTTGCACACTGAGGCATCATGGACTGATTTGTCAGTTTCTCTACATTTGACATTTTTGTCATTTAGCAATAACTAAATGTCTCTTATCTAGAGCGACAATTAGTGTATTCATCACAATTGTATCAAGTACATTTTCTCTCAACAAAGTCAGTGTTAATAGGAAAACACAAGTACCTTTTTGGGGGGGGTTGATAAATTTCATAACCTGGCTTCCAATTATCCTTGTTACGTAACGTAACAGGTAGTTCATCTCTCAAAGAGTGTTATGACAGTCAATCAGCCCACACAGTATAATCTTGAAATTGAATGTCACAATGTTTTAAAATTTAATCTGTTAAATTCATGTTTTCCCTCCCATCTCATGTCAATACCAAGTTTGATAACTTTCTTTACCTCACCTAAAAATGGCCCATTGTCAACATATTACAAGCTGTTCAAACGGGAATCACTGTGATAACGCATGAAGTATAGTCCACAGCATGTTCGCTTAATTTCATTTTATAGTAATGTTGTAAGAGGTATATTTCCCCCGATAAGGTGCTGAAATCTTGCATTGTGTAGAAATGTTTCCTGCTATTATTTCCCTTTGTATGTATATCTCTTTTTTTTTACTTTGAGAAATAAATTGATTTCTGTTATTCTTATTCAAGTTTCTAATCGGGCATTTCCATCTAAAGGTACCAATGAGCACTGTGGTAACTTGACAAGGAATGTCCACATTTCAATGTTAATTGCCTTTACTTTCCAACGAGAAAATAAAGGTGTACAGCCGAGTACAAATAATAGAGTACTGAGAGCGATATAGCCAACTCAACATGAGGTAGTGCCACGTTGTAAGATTTCGACTCCAGGTGATGATGTCACAGGAGGGTAAAGATCACGGTCAATACCAATGTCCATAATAATAAGTGTTCACATGAATAGTAATAATACTATACTGCCGTTAAATACAATACATATTCAGTAGGAATTAATTATATACAGTGCCGTCGGGAAGTATTCAGACCCCTTGAATTTTTCCACATTTTGTGAGGTTACAAATAGTTTTTTCCCCTCATCAATCTACGCACAATACACCATAATGACAAAAAAAAAAGAAACTGGAAATATCTCATTTACATAAGTATTCAGACCCTTTACCCTTTACTTTATTGAAGCACCTTTGGCAGCAATTACAACCTCGAGTCTTCTTGGGTATGACGTTACACGCTTGGCACACCTGTATTTGGGGAATTTCTCCCATTCTTCTTTGCAGATCCTATCAAGCTCTGTCAGTTGGATGGTGAGTGTCACTGCACAGCTATTTTCAGGTCTCTCCAGAGGTCTCTCCAGAGATGTTCGATCAGGTTCAAGTCCCGGCTGTGGCTGGACCACTCAAGGACATTCAGAGACTTGTCCCGAAGCCACTCCTGCATTGTCTTGGCTGTGTGCTTAGGGTCGTTGTCCTGTTGGTGAACCTTAACCCCAGTCTGAGGTCCTGGAGCAGGTTTTCATCAAAGATCTCGCTATAGTTTTCTCTGTTCATCTTTGCCTCAATCCTGACTAGTCTCCCAGTCCCTGTCGATGAAAAACATCCCCACAACATGATGCTGCCACCATTCTTCCAAGCTTCATACATCTTGGTTTCATCAGACCAGAGAATCTTGTTTCTCATGGTCTGAGAGTCCTTTAGGTGTTTTTTGGCAAACTCCAAGCGGGCTGTCATGTGCATTTTACTGAGGAGTGGCTTCCGTCTGGCCACTCTACCATAAGGGCCTGATTGGTGGAGTTCTGCAGAGATGGTTGTCCTTCCGGAAGGTTCTCCCATCTCCACAGAGGAACTCCAGAGCTTTGTCAGAGTGACCATTGGGTTCTTGGTCACCTCCATGACCAAGGTCCTTCTCTCCCGAATGCTCCGTTTGGCCGGGTTGCCAGCTCTAGGAAGAGTCTGGGTGGTTCCAAACTTCTTCCATTTAAGAATGACAGAGGCCAATGTGTTCTTGGGGACCTTTAATGCTACAGAAATGTTTTGGTACCCTTCCCCAGATCTGTTCCTCGACACAATCCTGTCTCGGAGCTCAACGGACAATTCCTTCAACCTCATGGCTTGGTTTTTGCTCTGGCATGCACTGTCAACTGTGGGACCTTATATAGACAGGTGTGTGCCTTTCCAAATCATGTCCAATCAATTGAATTTACCACAGGTGGACTCAAATCAAGTTGTAGAAGCATTTCAAGGATGATCAATGGAAACAGGATGCACCCAAGCTCAATTTCGAGTCTCATAGCAAAGGGTCTGAATACTCATGTAAAGAAGGTATTTCTGTTTTGTATTTGTAATACATTTGCAAAAATATATTTTTTTAAACTGTTTTCGCTTTGTCATTATGGGGAGTTGTGTGTCGATTGCTGAGGGTTTTTATTTAATAAATTTTGGAATAAGGCTGTAATGTAACAAATTGTGTAAAAAGTAAAGTGGTCTGAATACTTTCCGAAGGCACTGTATTGTCCACGCTATAGCAGGTGAAGTTCGTTCTGTAGGGGCATGTCAAATTGGGTGTCAAATAAAAGCTAAAAGTCTATATTTTTGAGAAACTAAGGCATACATTTTTCAACCATTTTCCATCCTAGAAATGTTGAATAAGCACAGGTTTTGATTTATGATCAAACAGATGGAAAAGGGGTTTTAGACAAGATCTCCCAGAAAAAGTCTAAAAAAATATTAGAAATACATCGAAACACAATAATGTTGAAGTGAAGACCCTTTGCCAACTAATATAAACACTTACATTTAGTTTTGGAGAAATGATTTGCCTTTTGTAAGTTTACGAAACATTGCCTCTTGTAATTCGTTTACCAAAAACACACAAACAGTATCTTTAACATATTTTCAGATTTCTCTCCCTCGTGAGGAGGGAGGATAATGAAAATAACAAATAAAGGTAGTTATAGTGTTTTTACTTATATCAAGTTTGTTTATGAATTATTAAGAAATTAAAATGCGTAATTATGTTACCAAATCAGTAACGGAATTACTGCAAATGAATTGGCAACAATGTGAAATCATAGTAGTCACAAACCACAGTTGGGTCACATGCTACTGTCTTCCCTTCCACTGGCATACTGTTATGTTCAGCTCATAACTGTTTTCTTTCTCTTTCTGTTGTCTGGTGGTCAAACCAAGAGTGTTAAACACTCAGTCTGGACAACCGCTCCATCTCATTCTCCCTATCTCTCTCTCGTCTCACTCTCTCCAGTTAATGTCACCTCTCCTGGCTCTTCCTGACACCTACCATGACACCTACCACATACCCTCTTTCCATTTACTGTAACAAGCATGCTCACCCACTAAGCACCGACGCACCAACGCCGGTCTTGAAAAGTAGTTTAAATTTGGTCAGTCCACCCTTGCCGGACCAAATCTGAACCAATCATAGATGTCTATGTTTCAACAAGTTTGGACAGCACAGTGCAGTACAGTATAGTAGAGCACAGTAGAGTAGAGCACACTAGAGTAGAGTACAGTATAATGTACTTTATTTTACTGTACTGTACTGTACTGTACTCAACATATCTACTTTACTTTACTGTACTGAACTCTACTCAATTGTGCTGCGTTGTGCTCTGCTGTGCTGTGATCAGGGACGGCTCTAGCCTTTTGGGTGCCCTAAATGAGAATGTGGTTTCTGCAGTTTTACATATGTGGCAGAACACTTTTTGCAATTTTATAAAAATGTTCACGCAATTCTACTTCTTTGCCATGGGGGCACAATTTTTGTTGTTGCAGTTTTACAGCTAATTTCCTGCAATTCTACACATTTTGACATGGGCTGGAGAGAAATGTTTCAGTTTTAAAGCAATTTTTCCTGCAATTCTACACATTTTGCCATTTTACCATATTAATGATATTTGAGTGAGGTCAGGGCCCCTGGGCACACATATTTTTACCTTTGTGTACCTATTCAGGATATATTATCATGAAGATAATGATATTCATATAAATAACTATGGATTTCAATATAGTGCAGATCAGGGACCCATAATGTAATTCCGTTACCGGAATTCCGTTACCCGGATGTAAATCCACTTCACATACTGTAGCTCAATAACCAAAATAGTTTTTTTCAAACTCAAGGTGTCATGTCATAGCTGACACCCCATTCTTTCTGCAGACTATCTTTGAATCTTAATTTGGAGCATTTTTTGGAAAATGTGCCTGCATAAAAAACGGAGGGAGATTTGACCTAAATTCTGCTACTAAACTTTGCATCGCACAGTTCTTCCAGTAAATGTGTTTTTGTGAAATGTTCTGTTTAAGTTGTTCAAAGTAGTCCTTGTGCATAGAGTTGTATGGTTTGTTAAACTTTGAAATCAATGGGGAGGGGGTATTCCGTTACGTGGAATTGCCCAGTCTCAGGTTTCTGCAATATACACATTCATACTGACTCTTCACACATGCACACACACTCACATACACTCATCATATACGCTGTTGCTAGTCTGTTTAGTGTATATCAAAATGCCTAATCACCTTTTCCCCTATACATATCTACCCCTACCACTCCAATATCCCTGCACATTGTAAATATGGTACTGGAACTGACCCTGGAACTGACCCTGTATATATATTTTTTACACATTTTAACAAGTTAATTGAAATTGCACAGAAAACACTGCTATCTCACCCCTAATATGGTGGATTTATTTGATTAATGGCCAGACTATATTAATGAAAGTCTTCAATAATTAAGAGTTCCTTACCGGCCAATTAGTCTCATTAAAACCGCCTCTCCTTCCAGTTCTCTGCTGCCAATGACTGGAACGAACTACAAAAATGTCTAAAACTGGAAACACTTATCTCCCTCACTAGCTTTAAGCACCAGCTGTCAGAGCAGCTCACAGATTAATGCACTTGTACATAGCCCATCTATAATTTAGCCCAAACAACTACATTTTCCCCTACTGTATTTATTTATTTATTTTGCTTCTTTGCACCCCATTATTTATATTTCTACTTTGCACTTTCTTCCACTGCAAATCTACCATTCCAGTGTTTTACTTGCTATATTGTATTTACTTCGCCACCATGGCCTTTTTTGCCTTTACCTCCCTTATCTCACCTCATTTGCTCACTTTGTATATATACTTATTTTTCTACTATATTATTGACTGTATGTTTGTTTTACTCCATGTGTAACTCTGTGTTGTTGTATGTGTCAAACTGCTTGCTTTATCTTGGCCAGGTCACAATTGTAAATGAGAACTTTGTCTCAACTTGCCTACCTGGTTAAATAAAGGTGAAATAAAAAATAAATAAAATCAACATTAAAAACCTTGTTATGTTTACTCCACATATCTTTCTATCTCCATTTATTTTCCTTTTCACATATTCCCGATGCCATACAGTTTTGCGCTTGCTGGCTAACTAATAACTCAATATGAATGTCTGTCAGAAAGAATACTTTTCAGCATTGATGGAGGTCCATTCATGCCCTTAGCTTAGCCTGTCTGTCTTTCTTCTTGGTCCATTTCTTATGGACACAATGTGCATAAGGTCCAGTAAACAGCATGAAGGATGGCATCTTTGCCTGCGTTTACCCACTCTGCCAGAAATCTGAAGTGCTTCTCTTCCTGGGATATGTTTTTGTCTTTCTGTTGAGGCCAAGTTAGATGAATCATTAATTAACCCACTTTCACTTGCCCATCTGTGGGGTGCTCATCTTCTTTTACCAAAAAGCCCTGGCTGAATCACCACTGGCTTCCACTACTGCAGTTGAACATTTAGCTAGTTGTTCCCAAACCCAGAAATATAGCTTTAATCTCCTTCTGCAAACCTTTTGTCTTTGTGACAATAGTATAGAAAGAATACAACATTACTCAAACAAAGACGAGATATCTGATTCCGTATTAGACCTGACCTTTGTCATCTCTTTTGAAAACATTTGACATTTGCATGAGTGTTTACCCCAGAACATGATTAATGAAAACTCCTAATTTCGTATTCACTGCTACAAAGTCTAGTAATACAATTATCCTACCCAGCAATGCATGCATATCTGTGTTTAGGTTTGTACACACATTTGTTCTATTCCTTTGTGGCTATGTTTTCATTTCTGATGCCACAGTCCACACAGCTCGAGTTACATTTTCTCATCTCATTTTATACTGAACAAAAATATAAATGCAACATGCAACAATTTTCAAGATTTTATTGAATTAAAGTTAATATGAGGAAATCAGGCAATTGAAATCAATTCATTAGGCCCTAATCTATGGATTTCACATGACTGGGAATACAGATACGCATCTGGTCACAGATACATAAGAAAAATAGGCCTCACAATGGACCCTCAGGATCTTGTCATGGTATTTTTGTGCGTTCAAATTTCCATCGATAAAATGCAATTGTGTTTGTTGTCCGTAGGTTATACCTGCCCATACCATAACCCCACCGCAACCATGGGGCACTCTGTTCACAACGTTGACATCAGCAAACCGCTCGCCCACATGACGCCATACACATGGTCTGCAATTGTGAGGCTGGTTGGACGTACTGACAAATTCTCTAAAACACTGTTGGAGGCGGCTTATGGTAGAAAACTAACATTCAATTCTCTGGCAACAGCTCTGGTGGACATTCCTGCAGTCAGCATACCAATTGCACGCTCCCTAAAAACGGCACATTTTAGTGGCCTTTTATTGTCCCCAGCACAAGGTGCACCTGTATAATGATCATGCTGTTTCATCAGCTTCTTGATATGCTACACCTGTCAGGTGGATGGATTATCTTGGCAAAGGAGAAATGTTCACTAACAGGGATGTAAAGTAATTTGCACACAAAATCTGAGCGAAATAAGCTTTTTGTGCATTTGGAAAAATTCTGGGATATTATATTTTAGCTCATAAAATATGGGACCAACACTTTACATGTTGCGTTTATATTTTTGTTCAGTGTAGTGGTTGTTTCGTAAAAAACTAGCTCGCCACTCCCCCGAAGCAGAATAGAGAAAGCAAAGGACCATGGCCCCATAGCTGCTACAGTCATTCTCTATGCTATTTAGGGGAGGAAAGGAGGGAGACTGTTGACTTAATTTCTTGCCTACCGCGCCCCACAATGATTCTCTTTTACTCTCTTTACTTTCCCTTTCTTCCTGTCTGTGTGCTTGTCCTTCTCACTATCTCTGTGGGGTATCACAGTAGCCTATCAGAGCCTGTGACCACTCTGGTGTGTCAGTCACGGATGGTAACCACGGCTAGCTACATCCTGTTCATACTGGTCCTTTGCTTTGTGTATCAAACTGATAGTCTTCCAGAATGAATTATTCTCGTAAGAGATACACAAATGGCAATATTGAAAAGCAAGTAGATTATGCTCTTGCTAGAAGAAGTCAACTTATGTGTTTTTATTGTATGCCTTACCAAATGTCATTACCCATTAGGAGTCTCGTCCACTGAGTGTGATTTCACCCATTCATTTAAATGGGTCTGTCGTTGTACAAAGTTTTCACTTCTAATCACCCTCTTGACATACTCTAAGACTGAGCTAAAGTATGCAATCTGAATAGTAAAATCTCCCTGTGAAGCATTAGTGTCTTTTTCCTCGCCTCTGCTATTTAAACAGCTCTCAAAAGCCAGCAGCAGTTCACAAAGAGGTCAACCTTGAAGAGACAGTCTGTGATTTATGTGGTTCGAAGGAGGGGAGGAGAGGGGCGAGTCAGCACCCCATCCAGAATGGGATGTTTTGGCAGCCTGCATATTTGCTGCCCTTGCTGATGACAAACCAAGGGATTCCATGTTGTAGAACCTTAGCCAAGGTGATTTTAGGAACGAACAAGGGACACGCAGGTTTCAAGCTCAGTAGAACACGGTGCCTCCAGATCCGACTCCGCATCCCACCGAGCCAATTAGCTGTGCATCACCGGATCTGGCACAGAGGCCTTTTGCATATCAAACCCAATAGCAACAAATCAAAGGCGACGTATGGCGTTAGCCACAAATCAAATGTGACATTGAATAAAGAAACAATCCAATATTTATTTAGAGAGAACCCCCCCACCTTCGCCGTCGATGTCCACTTTGTCTCTTCCCCCGTGAAGAAAGTGAAATGGCTGATGCTCTGTAGAAAGGATGGATGGTTTTAATGGATGGTGAAGTGAACCGCGGAGTGTTTGAGAGACACGCCTGTCCAATCAAATTCTCATGTGAATATCTCTCTTTCATCTTCTTCCACTTGGGCCTCGTCATCTTAATCACATTCATCCTCCTGCTCTCCTCCATCTCATTCTTTGATTTCTGCCTTGCTCTCATATTGTAATGTCCCTGGTATTTAAAGCATAAATCTGTCATGCCAAATTGCATTAACTGCTACATTCTAGACGGAAATGGGAATCTGTGGCGAGCTAGCAAGTTTGGACGACATTTCTAAATTCAGACTTCTGGGAAAAGAAGAAAAAAACACGAGAGAGACACAACAGCCGTAAGTTCCGAGACAGTAATGTTTATGTTGTGTCTGTTACTCTATTTGTTGCCATGGTTAACGTGTCTACTTCAGTGGATCTAAAAATAAATGATACATCCTAGTTTAATGCTTGAAAGGGTATTTACACAGTGGAAATCCTTTCAACATTCAGGTCGGCTGAATATGGAAGTTAAACACCTGCAAAAAAGGACAAGTGATATCCAAAGACTTGAGAGCTAGTGAGGTTAGCGTACCCATACCTACCATCAAAGAATATTAGCCTATACAGCCTAGACAAAATGTAGACCACCTCTGATGTAAAATACAAGATTATCCCATATATTGTTTTAATATGGGGTTGTAGAAATGCCTGGCGGCATTTTCAGTCTTTCAACACCCCACAAAGGGTGATCAGGGTTAAATTAAGTTGTTACCATGATGTTAAGTGTCATTTAAAAAATGTGGATGGTTTCTCCATACTGGGATTTGACCAAAGTTTTGGCAGCATTAACAAAAGATGCCACAAAGTAAAAAAAAAAAAAAAGAAACGCTGAACTCTTTAAGTAAAGGCAGAACAGATGCATACGCCTTTTTGAAAAAGCTCAAAATCTCTGCCTTTCTAGAGAAAGACCCTGGAGAATATACAGTATAACCGACAGTAAATACAATTTCCACACTTTGAACTTCCAAGATGCAGCTGCTTAATTGGCCATTCAAAATCTATTCAAGTCCTCTTGCTTTTAAATCAGCATTCCCGACACACTACTGCACAAAAAAAAAACACAATTCCTTTGAATATATTTAGCACATCAATATTTATATACATTTCTATCTGTACATAGTCCTGTTTATCCGTTTCTCTCTATTTTCTTTCCTAGATGCATCAGTTTAGTGCTTTTCATATAGGATCTATGTTTGATGTAGAGTAATGGCTCTGGGAGTTTATGAATGAATGTTGTAAAGAGGCTCAGTGAGGGGATGGGGGTAACTAAATGGCTCCTCTGTCCTCCCCACAAGCCGGTCAGTCTTCCTGACGCAAGCCCCACTCCAGTATCTCATAAAAGCCCAGCTGGATCACTCTGCCGGAGCTGCAGTAAGAGCACTCTGTTTTTGCAAATGGGGTGGGGTGGTTAAAAGTACTCTGTGTGTTACTAAAATGGAGTCCTGTGTCGGTGTCTGAGGGTTGTCACGTTAGTGTGCTGGTTTCAGGACCAAACCTCAAAGTGTGTAGCTTTGTATCAGCATAGTTGGGTGCAGGTGTCTGATGTAAGAAAGGTAGTGTATTTCTCAAGATGTAAGAAATATGCTACTGCTAAAGAATTCTGAGGAAATTACCAAAGGGGAATGGCCGTTTTATCAAGGAACTTGTTATCCACCCGATCATGAAAGATGGCTCATACTCTTCTTGGTGTTCAGATAGAAAGACCACCAACTGAGTGAGTCTCTATGGGCAGGTTGAATTTTACAGGGATTTGAGGAGTTAACTTAATATGCAGAGACTTTGCACTGTGTCCCCACTCCCCAGTTGCATAAGCAGTTAGCCATCTTGTGAACTCTGTGTAATACAGATGTCTCTATGGGACTCTTATCACTAAAAGCTCAAAATCTTCATTTACATGCAATCTGATCTTCTGTCCCTTCTCGCCTTTTTTGCTGCACTCCTGTAATCCCCCATCTGTCTGACTGTGGCCATTCACTATTCCGAGTACGGAACGTGCTCTAAAACTCTGGGTTGCATAAGAGTGGTGTTTTTGTCTGTCGCACCATATTGTGTAGCAGCAGATCAGATCAGGTGTGGGCAGGATAGACTGGGGGAACTGTCTGGCAGGGGATATTTGACAGACCTGAATTGCCTTCGGAGCGTAAGCGAAGTCCGAAGAGCAACATAATATTAGGTTTAAAATGAGCAGTGAACCCCTGGTGAGATAGAGATGGTACTTCAGTTATTAAACACCTCAACAGTGTCTGAAATGGAGGCGATAACAACCATTGTGTCATTCTTTCAACAGCTCGCCGGGGTGTACTCTATCTCTCATTAAGAAAATGCATGAGTGAGAAAAATTATCCATAATTAAACATGGTTGTCTTTTTGAGCAAATTAGGCTTGAACCTTGTCCTTGTCTGATTAGAATTGCTAGATACCAGACTTGTCAGGTTTCATGTACAGTGATAATAGGTGTCTTAGTTCTCTTGTGTTGAAGGCCAAAAGTAGAGAGGGAAATGCTAGTCCCTTTGGTCATTTTGTGGTAAATGTACTTATTCATTTGAATCTGGGAATGCTAACTGCAACTCTCCGGCATCTCAGGAGTGGCGAGGTACAGAGACCAGGGACTGTTGACTGAACTTTTTCAGATGAAGCGTGAGAAATAAAGAACACACATAATTTAGGAATGTTCTTCGTCAGATGCACCTCATTGGCTCTGTCTCATGCATTCTGATCCATGTGATGTGTGTTATTTTTCCCTGAATGTAGTTTCTGTGACCCTCCCTGATATTTTATTTTTGCCTCGCTAACATGGATTCCATTGCAGCCCTGCGAGAGTTAGGTTTCTCTCTTGTGGTGCAGTACATGGTGATTTAAGATAAGATAAATGTCGAAACCTTCCATTTGCAGTGCGTTGTGCATTGGGACCCTACGGGTTTGTCTTGAGCCTGGGCCCATAGTACCTCATATGGTTGTGTTTTGCCTCTCACCACAGCAAGGCTAATGGCATCTTTCCTGCCATTACTCATATTATTTTTCTTTCCAAAATTTGGAATTGCCCAAAATATTCAACAACAGAATTCCACAATGACAGTATGATCAACTTTGAAATATTGTTCCTTTATCTTGAAATGCCACCATTGTTGATTTAGCTCCAGGAAGGCTTATTCTGTCTGAGGAATATATCAAATGTAACATTGAACTCATCCCACGCATCAGAGAAACATTGGCTTTGCAAGGATTTACAAACGCCATGAGAAATGCAACACACTGCATGGTATTTAATCTGATTCATTTGTATTAAAGTATGTTTAGATCGCCCTCTTCTAAAAGTTTATCAGAATCCATCATGTAAATAACTTTTTTCTCAGAAGTGTGAAGTCTTACAAATCTGTTCCAAATGTAATTTTGTAGAGTGGAATGTATACTTCAAGACCTGCTAGCTATAGATTCAGAATGACGGCTAGTCAGATAAGATAGTCAATTTAAAGAAACAGTGAACTCCTGTCAAACAATCTAGAACAGATTTTACTCAGGGCAGGTATGCAACATAACTGACAGCCATCTGCCTGAGAGACTGAGTTCACATGTGACCTTACTACAGATGCAGGATCTTAATTTGATCACCCTGTTGCAGAAGAATTTTCCTGAAAAGCACAAATTGTTTTACTTGTAGTGTATTTGAGGTTTAAAAAGGCTTCTGAAGTTTGTAATTTCTACTTTGAAATTTAAGACTTGATTTTCCCTTCTGAAAAAATGTATCAACCCCTACAAAAATGTCCATTAATTATAAGTCACATAATAATTCACATTTCCTGTTGCTGCAGGATTATTTTCCTGCTGTAGCAAAAAGGCTCAAATTAAGATCCTACATCTGTATATGGGTGGAATTACTCATATATCAATGCTTACAGGGCTACATACATATCAAAACAGTAAATGTAGTCAGATGTGACTAGCTGCCTCCTGATTTTGCTGCAATATCATTGGTGTTTAAAGCAACAGTTACTGCCAATCATTAAAATGATATAGTTCATTTTAAGTACGTAGAATTATGGCCTATCAACCATCTTGACCCTTGTTTGACAATGCTGACCAGACCGCCAGCGTGTACACGTACATGTTATTCAATCATTTCATCCAAACCGCTTGCATGCGTCAACATGCATCTGCATAGCCATGCGCTAAATTAATTGGTTATAAATACTTGGTTTTATTTTAGACGCTTGATGCACTGCAAGTCCCGCCTCTCCCATCTACTCATTGGATTTTACGAGCATATACCCAAGTAGGTGATTGAAAGCTGAACGAGGTCCACACTTCAGTCCAGTTGGTGCGGTAATGCACCGTAAAGTTGCTTGCCAACCGCCATATAAAATCCACAGAAGAAGAAGAAGAAGACAATGACTGATTCATTGTTGGAGTAGAGAACACAGGATTTTTTGTCACTCAAAATGGGTCAATATTCTACAAAGATCCAGAAAAAAGCATTCCCACATGCATTTCAGGTAAAATAACAACCTATGTTAATCTCCCAGGACAAATGAACTAGCAATAGCAAGCTAGCTAAATGACCATGAATATGTGCTTCAACCTGTCCCCAATTAATACTGTTCACAGTAGGATTTGGTATTTTAACCTGCATGTCATGTATGTGTCTGGTGGGGATAGACAAAATCAACATGCGCACGCGATGAGACGGTTTGGTCGTTATACAAGTCATTTTCGGGAAGCATTTGTCACTTTTACAGTTGCTCTGGTGGAGTGTTTTTCACAAATTCTCATTTGCACATTTTCATTTTCTCAAGCAATTCCAATAAAATCTGAAGACCTGGAAAATGTCCTTTTCCGTTTGTTGATAGAGAAAACAGGAAAGCCTTGGTCCATTAGTTGTCCTGTGAGCAAGATTCATAACTCTGGAGTGACTGAACACACACACACACACACACACACACACACACACACACAAACAAGTGCATACTCACAGAAACACACACACATAGGCACGTGTTACATTTACATTTACGTAATTTAGCAGACGCTCTTATCCAGAGCGACTTACAAATTGGTGCATTCACCTTATGATATCAAGTGGAACAACCACTTTACAATAGTACATCTATAGCTTTTTTTTTGTGGGGGGGGGGGGGGGGGTTAGAAGGATTACTTAATCCTATCCCAGGTATTCCATAAAGAGGTGGGGTTTCAGGTGTCTCTGGAAGGTGGTGATTGACTCCGCTGTCCTGGCGTCGTGAGGGAGCTTGTTCCACCATTGGGGTGCCAGAGCAGCGAACAGTTTTGACTGGGCTGAGCGGGAACTGTGCTTCCGCAGAGGTAGGGAGGCGAGCAGGCCAGAGGTGGATGAACGCAGTGCCCTTGTTTGGGTGTAGAGCCTGATCAGAGCCTGAAGGTACGGAGGTGCCGTTCCCCTCACAGCTCCGTAGGCAAGCACCATGGTCTTGTAGCAGATGCGAGCTTCAACTGGAAGCCAGTGGAGTGTGCGGAGGAGCGGGGTGACGTGAGAAAACTTGGGAAGGTTGAACACCAGATGGGCTGCGGCGTTCTGTATGAGTTGTAGGGGTTTAATGGCACAGGCAGGGAGCCCCGCCAACAGGGAGTTGCAGTAATCCGACGGGAGATGACAAGTGCCTGGATTAGGACCTGCGCCGCTTCCTGTGTGAGGCAGGGTCGTACTCGGCGAATGTTGTAGAGCATGAACCTACAGGATCACACACAACCACACACCTATGCAATTCACCATCAACAAGTATTACGAATGAACACATACACCTGGCTTGAGTGTATGCAAACACACACACACACACACACACACAGTCTTGTACATGAAACCTTGTGGGGACAAACAATTCAGTTCCATTCCAAATTTTCCCTAACCCTAACCCGTACTCTTACCCTAACCTCACAAACACACACACACACACACACACACACACACACACACACATACACACACACACACACATTACTCTCCTGCAGTGCTTTAGGCAGACGTGTTGTGTCTGGAGACTGGGGTTTATGACAGCTCTATTGTTGGCAGTCATCCCTTCGCCATGGCCACCCTCTTGTTAAAGCAGGGTCAGCAGAGTTTTAGAGCCCTAAAAACCTGAGACAGCAGAACATGGAAAGTGCTATGGTTGGACATACTCAGATTTGTATCCGTCTCCATTGTTAATGTTAGAGACTTGGGTCTAAGCTGGGTTCCAGACAGTGGGCCCCAATAAGCGCTTGTTCAGTATCAACACACACCCACTTAAAAACTGCTCATATTAGGATGATTTATGTTGTGTAGAGCTATAACTTAATGAACACAGGAACCTGCCTGCGTTCCCTATAGCATTAAAGAATATCTTGCTGCTTTCACAGTGCACAAAGCTGTGCTTTTGAAATAAATAAAATCAGTATCTCTCTCTGTTAATATAAATGTACTTTAATCAAAATAAGACGCAGTAAGCCTCTGTCACAACACAGAAACCTTTTGTATTTATTTTTTATTTAACTAGGCAAGTCAGTTAAGAACAAATTCTTATTTACAATGTCAGCCTACCGGGGAACAGTGGGTTATCTGCCTTGTTCAGGGGCAGAACAACAGATGTTTTACCTTGTCAGCTCGGGGATTCAACCCAGCAACCTTTCGGTTACTGGCCCAACTCTCTAACCAAACCACCTGTCGCCCTGGTCTGATGGATTAGTAGTCGAGGTTCTGCAGCGCATTCGAATCAGAGGGGATTACCAAAGGGTACATGAGAGCAATGTGTTATGGGTAAAAATGTACCCAGAGACAGTGTGTCCAGCCACATCTTTCCATTATGAACCCTTAGTGCCTCATAGGTGTCACCTTCATGACCTCTGTTGTCCCTCCGGGTGATTTACACAAGCAAGGTATTTCACTGCTGAAGCTGAGGGAATTAAATTATATCCCTGGCTGTAACCCTGAACCTCCCCCTCAAACCCCTACAGTCGACCCCTTCCACCACTCAAACACCAGACTCTTTCAACATATAAACAGCTTTCTGTGCCACTTATTCAACCGTGTGTGTGTCTGATATTCAGATTAGCAGCGTTGCTAAATGTTCTATCAATACTGCCTGTTTCTGGGGTAGCTCATGCCTTCCTCTTGTACCATACAGCCACCCTGAAACAACTCACAAGAATGAAGCAATAAGGCCAGAGGAGGTGTGGTATATCATCAAATCAAATCAAATGTATTTATATAGCCCTTCTTACATCAGCTGATATCTCAAAGTGCTGTACAGAAACCCAGCCTAAAACCCCAAACAGCAAGCAATGCAGGTGTAGAAGCACGGTGGCTAGGAAAAACTCCCTAGAAAGGCCAAAACCTTGGAAGAAACCTAGAGAGGAACCAGGCTATGAGGGGTGGCCAGTCCTCTTCTGGCTGTGCCGGGTGGAGATTATAACAGAACATGGCCAAGATGTTCAAATGTTCATAAATGACCAGCATGGTCAAATAATAATAATCACAGTTGTCGAGAGTGCAACAAGTCAGCACCTCAAGAGTAAATGTTAGTTGGCTTTTCATAGCCGATCATTGAGAGTATTTCTACCACTCCTGCTGTCTCTAGAGAGTTGAAAACAGCAGGTCTGGGACAGGTAGCACGTCCGGTGAACAGGTCAGGGTTCCATAGCCGCAGGCAGAACAGTTGAAACTGGAGCAGCAGCACGGCCAGGTGGACTGGGGACAGCAAGGAGTCATCATGTCAGGTAGTCCTGAGGCATGGTCCTAGGGCTCAGGTCCTCCGAGAGAGAGAAAGAAAGAGAGAATTAGAGAGAGCATACTTAAATTCACACAGGACACCGGATAAGACAGGAGAAATACTCCAGATATAACAGACTGACCCTAGCCCCCGACACATAAACTACTGCAGCATAAATACTGGGGGCTGAGACAGGAGGGGTCAGGAGACACTGTGACCCCATCCGACGATACCCCCGGACAGGGCCAAACAGGAAGGATATAACCCCACCCACTTTGCCAAAGCACAGCTCCCACACCACTAGAGGGATATCTTCAACCACCAACTTACCATCCTGAGACAAGGCCGAGTATAGCCCACAAAGATCTCTGCCACGGCACAACCCAAGGGGGGGTGCCAACCCAGACAGGAAGACCACGTCAGTGACTCAACCCACTCAAGTGACGCACCCCTCCTAGGGACGGCATGGAAGAACACCAATAAGCCAGTGACTCAGCCCCTGTAATAGGGTTAGAGGCAGAGAATCCCAGTGGAGAGAGGGGAACCGGCCAGGCAGAGACAGCAAGGGCGGTTCGTTGCTCCAGAGCCTTTCCGTTCACCTTCACACTCCTGGGCCAGACTACACTCAATCATAGGACCCACTGAAGAGATGAGTCTTCAATAAAGACTTAAAGGTTGAGACCGAGTCTGCATCTCTCACATGTGTAGGCAGACCATTCCATAAAAATGGAGCTCTATAGGAGAAAGCCCTGCCTCCAGCTGTTTGCTTACAAATTCTAAGGACAATTAGGAGGCCTGCGTCTTGTGACCGTAGCGTACGTGTAGGTATGTACGGCAGGCCCAAATCGGAAAGATAGGTAGGTATAGGTATATCGTCAATATACCACGGCTAAGGGCTGTTCTGTGCCTGGACACAAACCCCATGAGGTGCCTTATTGATATTATAAACTGGTTACCAACGTAAGAGCAGTAAAAATAAATATTTTGTCTTACCCATGGTATATGGTCTGATATACCATGGCTGCCAGCCAATCAGCATTCAGGGTTTGAAATACCCAGTTTATAATAAAGAATATACATAATCCTTGTCTCAATTGTCTCAATGCTTAAAAAGCATTCTTTAACAAGTGACATCAACAAGGGATCATAGCTTTCAACTAGATTTACCTGGTCATTCTATGTCATTGAAAGAGCAGGTGCCCTTAATGTTTTGAACACTCAGTATATAGCCACCTGTACACCTGAAACATAAAACATCTGGGAAAATCAAAGCATAATAAAACCCAAGATCAAAAGTCGGTCGATTTACCATACATTGAGTACTCATGTCACTTACAGTTTTTTACAATCACTAGGACCCACTTCTCAATACTTAGGTCACTTTTTCAAAACTCCTCACATAGTTCCCCTAACCAACTTTCAGCTTGGCACAGCAGTTAATTTCACATCCAAAATGCACTGAAACTACCAAAACACTTCATACATGTCTCAAACCAACTCATTCTTCCATAACACTAGCAAAGGTTGTCACCCAACAGGCACACTTGGTCACTCATAAAACAATGACCTAAAAAACACTAACAACAAGTAGCACTACACAATGTTTTCTTTTGTCAAATGTCTTTACAAAACAAGAATGACACCTCTCTACTGTTTAGAATACACTGCAGTATATGTTACTGGAATGAATCAGACATGATGCAATATGCTTCAATATGTTTTATGTCATTTTTTGGCATTGAGTGATTCCAAAATATAAGAATTTGTATATACACCATCTACCGATACAGATACAGTAGCAATGCTAGTCAACCCTGTCTTCTGCATTTGGCCACAGGTTCTCATCCACATCACATCTTATGTCATCTTGGACAATACACCTAGGAAAGAATCTTTTGGCATGCCTGGTCCATCCCTGGCGATCTTCTGCAGATACGTATGTCCAGGCATCCAGCATTCATTGCGTCCAGGAGGGACATTTGATCATGTGGGTGGTGGTCATAAACCTTCCACCTCCATGAGGAAATAATAATAATAATAATAATTACTCTATGGGGTTGAGGAATGGAGAGTAAGGTGGCAGGAAAAGTGACACCATCCTGGGAAGGGCTGCAAACCACTCTGTGACTGCACGGGTGTGGTGAAATGCCACATTGTCCCATACAATTACAAACGTTGTCCGATTTCGCCTCATTGCAACCCTTTCCTCACCTGGCACAACCCTTCCATAGAGGTCACCCAGGAATGAAATGAGACACTCGGTGTTGTATGGCCAAATTAGCGGTTTGTGTAACAGCAATCCATCAGAGGATATTGCTGCACACATTGTGATGTTGGCACCCCTCTGGCCCGGGACATCCACAGTGTCTCTTTTCCCAATCACATTCCTTCCTCGCAGTCGTGTTTTGGCCAGGTTGAAACCAGCCTCATCCACAAAGATGAATATGTGTGGTGTTTGTCTGGCTTCAATCTCCATGACTATCTAAAATAATTCCACAAGGCAACATAAGAGTTAGGCTATTACGGTAGTTTACATTATACCTAAAACATGCCATTGAGTGCCTCTGCCATGTTTGGTTTAGTTCAAAACCAGTTCTGTATTTTATATTCATCTTACCTGGACATATTGGTTCCTGAGTTGCTTGACTCGTTCAGAGTTCCTCTCAAAGGGGACAGTGTACAACTGCTTCATCCTGACTTGATGTTGTTTCAGGACTCTAGAAATAGTTGTTATGCTTACATTGTGAATATTTCCAAATGTAATGTTGTCTGCCAACACTCTGTCCCGAATCTCTGTCAGTTTTATGCCATTGTTTCTGATGACCATATCAACGATTGCAGTTTCCTGCACAGCAGTGAAAATCCTACCTCTCCCGCCTGTGGGAGGTAACCGTTGGGTTCTAAGCAGAAATACAAAAACAATTACACACAAGTAGGTTTGGAGGCTTTGCTCAATTTACTTCTGTAATGGGCAGTTCAGTCAGCTGCCCTTGCAGAATGCACATCTCGCCTGTTGTTTTGCCAGAAATCTCTCACAATAGATAGCACCGTTGAGAGTAGCAGATTTGGCTGCACTCTCAGATAAGCCTCTCTCATTGATAGACCATGATTTATAACATGATCAATTATAGTAGCCCTAATCTCATCTGAGACTACAGCTCTTGATCTTCCTCTCAGTCTTCTTCCACCACGCATACGTACTCCTCTCCCCCTCCTAGCCCCTCTTCTTCCTCTGTCAGCCACTTCTCCATCTCTGTCTGGGTCCATGTTTACATTACAGTACAGCATTATTCCTAAGATTTCCCCTTTTGTATAGATGGTAATGAAATTGAAAGACTAACACCTGGGTAGGTGTTCAGCTACAATGGGAATCAGCTGTGGTTGGTCTAATTGTTTTGATAGTATTTCATTTTTTAGATGTGGAATATATTTCAATACGGTATTAGTGTAGAAATGTAGCAAATTGCTGTCTTATTCAATTTTGTGTTATGTTAGGTGTTGAACTTAAGTTTAACAGTTTTGAAAACAGTATGTAAACATGTGCAAATTGGCCTGTAGGTACATAAGGTTTTGGTGGTGGTCGTGTCTGAGTGAGAAAATAATTCATGAAATAGTCATTGAATGCATTTTGTGCCAAAGCAATGAAAAATGATCCACAGTTTAGCCCACATAGACTGCTGTTGTGTTCACTGCGTGAAGAGTTTTGAAAAAGTGACCTAAGTATTGAGAAATGGGTCCCAGCGATTGTAAAAAACTGTAATGCTAAAATAAATCTCCATGGCTAACTGTATGCTACAATGATTGTTTGATTGCACAGTCAATATGATATTCTATCTGTTAATTAAGTGCAGTTTTGATCTTCAGAGAGCTGTCATTCTAACCCACCAAACCTTCACGAAACAATATGCTAGCTGCACAATAGTACATGTCTTTGTTAGCATACTTATTCCACACTCTACTTCCTGCATCTCATAGCTAGCTACAGTAGGTTAGGCTTCTCTCTGCACAACTACATTACCTCATAGCATCCAAACTCCAGTCTCCATTGTCTGCCCCCCAAACAGTGTTGACAGGCTGTGTCTCCCATATATTTCTAGCAGAATGCCCTACTGTTTCTCATTGCGTGCTAAACTTGCAGAAGACTCCATTGAACCTAGTAAAGATCTGTTGTACCCTAGAGTCTTTATTTGGATGTGAGACAAGACTTTTTCTAAGTTCAGAAGGAGTTTACAGATGACTGCTGGGTACCGAATGCCAGTTGAATTCTCTATGAGGTCCATCAATGTGACACATACTAACTCCCTGTCTTTATCATACAATGAGGTAGTGTAACAAATGGTGAGGCGAAATAATGTGTTCCTCTGAACTTCTTCTACTGAGGATGGAAAGAGCCATTCACATCACCATACAGTTCAGAGAAATTCAGATCGATGAGGTGCTATATACTACCTTTTCTCTGAGGCCATGCCAAAGTGTCCGTACCTTACTCAAGGTCGATGATGCATTTAGCCAGCGTGTTTCCCTTTTGCTTCAGCAGCAAGTTCTGGAGAAACACAGTTCAACCAGGAAGTGACTGGTGGAGAAAACCACAAAAAGAGAGTCAGAGTAAATGAAAATGTTTCATAGATTCACCAATAATCTATGCTCAAGGGAAAGTCAGTCATTTTCTGATGATACCATGACATTTTACAGAAACCGCAGCACTGAGCTGAATATAAATATACTTTTGAACAGCTCCCAGTGATGTCAGTTCCTACCACATAATTGTTGGCTTTATCTCCAGTAAGCCACAGTAAACAGTGAGCTGTTCCTAGTGATGTTGACGTTCTGACCCGCTGTAATAAGATTATATTATCACTGGACTGGGACTAGCTTTATGGTTTCCCACTTAAGGCCATACTCAACAATGGATGGCTTATTGCATTGTGAGAGTGGGAATAAAATGCTGGGGGGGCGTATAAAAAAACAGGAATGAAAAAACTTGATAGAAAGTCATGTCGGCCATCACCTAGCCTTCAGCAGCAGCAAAGAATGAGTAGATATTATTATTTTTCTACAGATGCTCTTTAAGGTCCAACTCGTGTGCTTAGTTGGGTGTGCCTAAAAGCTCTTTTTTCATCAAATTGAAAAGGCTCACCAATTATCGTACGAGAACTACCATTAATCATTATTTGGTTAGGCAAAGATGTGGACAAAATGCTTAGTAGTGGTAGGGAGTTAGGCCTCATATAATAGCAGAGATGACAAAGGTTGGACTTGATTTCCTGTGCTGCACCTTGAACCTGTGATTGGCTCAGTGGGGTCTCACAATCAACCCAGCTTATGAAGCCTTACATTTACAAGAACAAGATGAGATGGAGACGGGGCTTGGTTCACAGTGCATTTGAAAAGTATTCAGAACCCTTGACTTTTTCCACATTTTGTTACGTTACGGTCTTATTCTAAAATCGATTAAATAGTTTTTTCCCCCTCATCAATCTACAGTACACACAATGCCCCATAATGACAAAGCAAAAACAGGTTTATAGAAAATGTAGCAAATGTATAAAAAAATTACATTAAATAAATATCACATTTACATAAGTATTCAGACCCTTTAATCTGTACTTTGTTGAAGCACCCCTGGCAGCGATTACAGCCTTGAGTCTTCTTGGGTATGACGCTACAAGCATGGCACACCTGTATTTTGGGAGTTTCTCACATTCTTCTTTGCAGATCCTCCCAAGCTCTGTCAGGTTGGATGGGGAGCATGCGTCACTGCACAGCTATTTTCAGGTCTCTCCAGAGATGTTCGATTGGGTTCAAGTCCGCGCTCTGGCTGGGCCACTCAAGGACATTCAGAGACTTGTCCCGAAGCCACTCCTGCGTTGTCTTGGTTGTGTGCTTCAGGTCGTTGTCCTTTTGGAAGGTGAACATTTGCCCCAAGTCTGTGGTCCCGAGTGCTCTGGAGCAGGTTTTCATCAAGGATCTCTCTGTACTTTGCTCCATTCATCTTTCCCTCGATTCTGACAAGTCTCATAGTCCCTGCCGCTGAAAAACATTCCCACAGCATGATGCTGCCACCACCATGCTTCAACGTAGGGATAGTGCCAGGTTTCCTCCAAACCTGACTATTGGAATTCAAGCCAAAGAGTTCAATATTGGTTTCCTCAAACCAGAGAATCTTGTTTATCATGGTCTGAGAGTTCTTTAGGTGCCTTTTGGCAAACTCCAAGCGGCTGTCATGTGCCTTTTAGCTGATGCGTGGCTTCTGTCTGGCGACTCTACCGTAAAGGCGTGATTAGTGGAGTGCTGCAGAGATGGTTGTCCTTCTGGAAGGTTCTTCCATCTCGACATAGGAACTTTGGAATTCTGACCATCAGGTTCTTGGTCACCTCCCTGACCAAGGTCCTTCTCCCACGATTGCTCAGTTTGGTGGTTCCAAACTTCTTACATTTAAGAATGATGGAGGTCACTGTGTTCTTGGAGACCTTCAACGCTGCAGACATTTTTTTGGTGCCCTTCCCCAGATCTGTGTCTCGACACAATCCTATCTCGGAGCTCAACGGACAACTCCTTCAACCTCATGGGTTGGTTTTTGCTCTGACATGCAGTGTCAACTGTGGGATCTTATATAGACAGGTGTGTGCCTTTCCAAATCATGTCCAATCAATTGAATTTACCACAGGTGGACTCAAATCAAGTTGTAGAAACATCTCAAGGATGATCAATGGAAACAGGATACACCTGAGCTCAATTTCGAGTCTCTTAGCAAAGGGTCTGAATGCTTATGTAAATAAAGTATTTCTGTTTATTTGTTTTAATACAGTACATTTACAACATTTAAAAAATATATAATTTTTTTTGCTTCGTCATTATGGGGTATAGTGTATAGATTGATGAGAATTTTGTATGTTTTTAATCCATTTTAGAATAAGGCTGTAACGTTACAAATTGTGGAAAAAAGTCAAGGTGTCTGAATACTTTCCGAATGCACTGTATTACACCAGGAGGATATGAGGATATGACAAACCCTAACTGCGGTTTTGAGAAGTCTACGAAATGGAACTGAACCTGATGAGGTGACTGGTGATAAATGCCCAGGGACAGTTGGATTCGGACATACCAAGCTTGATGACACTGGGTCAGAGATCACCTTAGCTGGAGCCAATAGAATTGGAATTGGTAGACTGAATCATTGCTCCAGTATCTATACAAATGTGTTTTTCACAGCTGAAGTGAGAGAAAGAAATGTCAGCTGATTTCACATAGAAGTTTCTAAACTACAGTATACAACTAATGACTTTTCAGCTGGCTAGATGAGTTTCTAGAGTATATAACTCATGACTACAGAGCTAGATGTGATATGACAGTGTGCTGACACACATGAATTTGGACATTATTGATCGAAGGTCCCTATGGAAAGTCCCATCATTATGACTCAGTCATTCCTAAGGCACCACGACAATCTCCCGCAAGTTTAGAGCTTCAGTGGCGGTCACAGTGAGGTTATGACCTCGGGGCAGCAGGAGTTTGCTCCGCTAGCCACCCGTCTACATTCCCCCTTATGCAGGTTATTATGCAAGTATGTAGGGGCCAGATAGGGATCATGTTACTGCCGAGTCCTCATTCATCAGGGCAACGAAGAGAGCCACATGATAAACATCACCAGACGCCATTAATCAACCACAATACCAGGCTGATAAAGTCCCTGGGAGAACTGGGAAAACTCAAACACAACATTAAAATACGGAGGAAAAGGAGAAGAGGACGACACTGGATACCCAGCAGAGAGGATGTCTGACATAAGACTTATTAGCACAAATCAGTCCAGTCATTCCACTGCTAAACTGACCCAGGGCCAGAAGCAGATTTATGGATTAGGAGTATTGCTTTTCCATCACCATGGAAGCCCCCCATTAATTGACTCTTAAAAAACATATTTTTTTCCCCCTTAATAAGGCCAGCCTGTCTTTAACTCTGATTTCTGCATGCCCTTGGTATAAGTAACTAACTTAATATCTTAGCCTCATGCAGAGAAACTGTATTTTATTATTAAAAAAAAAAGATTTACAAAAATTCCTTTGTGGGATTCCAATTGAGTTTAAGACCTTCCGTAACTGTGGCGTTATCTTTTGCCTGCTGTGAACAGCTGCTATGTGAGAAAACACGTCGGTGATCAAACAGAGCCTCACAAGGCCAGCTTTTGTTCTGGAGCCAACATTGAGGGCAACGCTCCTCACATCTCAGTGAGAGGAGAGAGAGGGAATGGAAAGCGAGAGGAGAGGAGAAGGGCAGAGAAGTGAAGAGAGATGAAGAGGGAAGAGAGTAAAGGGCAAATAAGGAAGATAAGAAAGAAGGAGGAGAAGAGAGGAGAGAGTGAGCAAGGGAGGAGAAATAATGTAAGGAAGGAGGAATGTAATAGAGAGAAGATGAGCAGGAAGAAAGGTGGGAAAGGAGGGAGGAGAGAGTGAAGGATGGCAGAGGGGAAAGAGAAGATGGGCAGATAAAAATAATGGTCAAGATTAGAGCGAGAAGATAGAGAGAAGGGCAGGAGCCATGTGAAAAGAGGCAATGAGATTGAAAGGTATGAAAGGAGACAGAGGCCACAGTCAAGACCAATGTTTATCCCTCACTTCACCCTTGGTTGCTGTTGTTCCATATCACCAGTGTCTGTGAGAGGTTGGTAAACTACTCTCTTAGAAAAGAAGGTGCTACTTAGAACCATAAAAAAGGGTTCTTCAATTGTGCCAATAGGAGAGCCCTCTTTTTGGTTCCATGTGGAACCCTTTCACTAATACAAGGTTCTATGTGGAACCCTTTCACCACTAAAAGGTTCTAAGTATAACAGTTTTCACCACCAAAGGAATCTACCTGAAACCAAAAAGGTTTCTGCAGGGACAAAAACAAATAACAATTTTTTCTGAATGTGTACAGCACAAATGTCAAAACCAAAAGCCACTTACAGCATGTAAATCCCTTACTGTAAGTCCCACCTCAGCATCTCTGCCACAGTTCTGGACAATGTGTGAAGCCTATAGCCTGGCAAATGTCTGGTTTTCTACCAAAATACACAGCCGGCCCCTGTGTTCTGCTAACAATGAGACAGGAGGATTGGAATCCGTCAACCAAACCATATTTTTCTCTCTCTCACATCTCAGACCTTTTTCACACTTGGAAGAGACTGTTTTCAGAAACCTGAGCTTGTTATGCATATAATCTGTGATCAGATGTCTTGTTGACATGTGCACCTACCACCTAAGACCTGCACTAGCAAGTTCAGCAATGCCGGCGCCAAAATTCCCACCTTCAATAACATAAATCTTGCTGCTCGAGAACGCTTGAGAACACATGAAAGGCGAAGGTTGTCTAGGAGGGAGACATATTTTCAGCTCAACATGTCTGTTGTTCTATTCAGCTGCTCTTTAGCCCATTCCAGGCCTGTTCATTTCTGGATGGCTGGTATTCCCCTTCCCTTAGATCTGGATCTCAGTAAAAAAAAGCTTCACCCATAGGCAAGTGAGCACCAAACATTTTAATGGCCACCTTGGTGCCAGACAAATTCGAGCATTGCTAATCTCTCAGACAAAACCAATATTTTGCTTTTGCAGCCAGCAAAAATGGCTCCTTTCAAGGAGTTTAATTCGGCTCTGTGTTTATGTAGTTGTTTTTTCTTGTTCTTTGCCTTTCTCTTTTCAGCTTAGTGCTTAGGTGCATTTGCCTCTAAACTATGTTAATTGTTATGGAGAAAATTACAGTTTGCATTACGGGCAGATGAACAGTGGAGGGGTTGGTGCTGGGTGTCAACTCCTTCGGTTGCCATGGCCCGTTTTGGGTTGTCGTGATGCCTGCTGCCCGGAAAGGGGATTGGTTGTTTGTGTTGGCCATCTAGGACCTGTCTGGACAGTCTCGTAGACAGACCATAATGCAACGGTACACTGAATAGTTTCCCAAACGTCAAAGCAAGCCAACGTTAAGAACAGATTCTGCTTTCATAAATCATTGCTCAGCGTTATGAATGTTTGGAGAAGCTTCATGGCGAGCGTAAACGCCTCTCACTTTGCTCACAGAGGTATATTTTAAGGGATGTATTGTTGAGGGTGTATATTTAACGAGCAAAATACAACTCCATGCAATTTTATTTCCTGAACAGCCTGCTTTCTAAATATTTCAATGTTTTATTTTAAATATATAGAAATGTAAGTGTTTTAATTTTATCTGTTAGTCATCCAGTGAAATAACATGTCCTCCACTTCAAAAGTAATTGACAAAAATCTAATTGAGGAATTAAAGCCAAATAAATAAACAGTACTCAAGGCGTACAATGCCAGAGCTTGGTGGCTAGAAATAAACAAAGTGTATGCTGGTTTTTGCTTGAATATCGTCAGTGAAGAGACATTTATGAGAAAGAAAAACACCTCTTTGATAGACAAATGAACTAATTGAATTGGGTGGAATGCCACTTTGCTTTTTGTCTTTGAGTAATATACCTAGTTTACACTGCACACATACACGTGAGATTCTATGTTGATGCGTGTGTGTATGTTTCTATGCAAGCATGTGCGCGGGTGCACGTATCTATGCACATGTGCGTGCGACATGTGTGCACTAGACTAGTGTCTTTCTGTGTGTCTACGCTCGTATTCTTCAACATATTGGATCACTCAGGTCCAGACTTGTGGTTCCAGTGTGGAAACAATGAGTAAACATGGTAGAGTTGGAAGGAAGGGTGGGCAGCTTAAAGCAACTGTATAACAGTGGAAGTCTATGAGGGGAGCTGGGACGGGTTCAGCTCCTGCACAATGGACACCCCATGCTTCCCACTGAGATCCATAGGCCAGATTATCTCTGACATTCCACATCTGGAAACAGTTGAGACTAGGAGAGCGGCATCTTCTGAGAAATACACAGAAATGTAGGACAAAGTGCATGTGACTGACTGCATGTCATTGTGTACTCGAGTGTGTCTGGTGTATGGGATGTGTGTGCGGTGCAAAAGGGTTTTGCCTACATGTAAATGTGTGTACGTATGTGGAAATGTTGTTGTATATCAATTGAACAAGTGCTTCTTCCTGTGTTAATAATCAGATGACTCCTGCCTTGATAAAGATACCTGACGGTAACCTGCGCAAGGTTACGTCAAGATCCTAACATCATTTCAGACTCACAATTAATTTCCATCCCCTTCCTGCATGAGCTCTGTACTGCTTAGGTAGGAGCGTTAATCCATTTGTTTCGTTCTCTTGTTACATAATTACCTGTTTTTTCTGTGAAATGTAACAATGCTTGCTAAATCTACACAGTCCTCACTCTTCCCCTCTCTACTCCGCTCTTGCCCAATGGGGAACGTAATCCTCAGAGGCTATTCCTGCCAAGCGATTAAAAAAGCAATGACAAATGCAGGTTATTATGAAATGTGTGAAATCAAGTGGAGAGGCACAATGTTCCACGCAGATGTCCTCCTTAGTCATGATAATACATACACACACACGCGCGCACACACACACACACAGAGACACCTTAATCAAATCCCACATAGATGCCATTGTAACATTGGTACGTTCAGTATCATTCCTTAACAGACTCTCCCCGTCTTCTCTGTGTGAATTTTCATATAGGAGTTCTCTGATGTCTCCTTCCCCTGTCTGTCCATGACGTGAGCTGAGTGATTTTGCAGCTTCCGAGGATGATTCATGTGTCCACATTACCAGCAGTTTGGTAATCATCAACCACTCCAGAAACATCCATCAATTAAAAGGAGCTGTCAGCGTTTCATACCGGTTTTAATATGGAGCCTCCGTTTGGTTTTCAATTGGTTCCGTAATGACTGCTTCCCAGGGTCATTGCAGCAGGTAGATATTCACCAAAGTAGAATCAAAAAACCCCAAAGGAATTTAGTTCTGGGTGTTTTTTTTCCCTTGCTATTATGACTTTGGAAAGTGTATGCTTTTGCATACAATCAACTGTAGTATGCAATACAGTATGTACAGTCAGGTCCAAAGTTATTGGCAGCCTTAGTGAAGATGAGGGCAATTCCACAGTAACGGAATTATGCTGAAACTCTGATTTTTCACTTTCAAAAACAGATTTCAAAGTTTAACAAACCATACAACTATGCGCAATGACTACTTTGAACAATTTACACAGTAAATACAGTTTTTAAAAAGCATTTATTGGAAAAACTATGTAGATGCAAAGTTTGGTAACAGAATTATGGTAAAATCTCCCTCAGTTTTGTTCTGTTACTAAACTTTTTATCTGCACAGTTCTTCCTGTAAATATGTTTTTGTTTTTGTAAAATTTTCTGTGGAAATTGTTAAAAGTATTCTGTGTGCATAGAGTTGTATGCTTTGTTAAACTTTGAAATCAGTGTTTTTTGTTTGGTTGTCACGACTTCCGCCGAAGTCGGTCCCTCTCCTTGTTCGGGCGGTGTTCGGCGGTCACCGACCTTCTAGCCATCACTGATCCATTTTTCATTTTCCATTGGTTTTGTCTTGTCTTCCTTCACACCTGGTTCAAATCCCATCATTTACATGTTGTGTATTTAACCCTCTGTTTCCCCTCATGTCTTTGTCAGAGATTGTTTTGTTTGTATGTGATGTGCTATTCAGTGTTGGTGTGCGACGGGTTTTGCACCCACTTTGTTATTTTGTAAATTTTGGTTGTTTTGGAGTTTTATCAGCATTGATTAAACAACTCCGTTTATACCAAGTTCGTTCTCCTGCGCCTGACTTCCCTGCCACCAACACGCACCCCTTACATTGGTAAACCTTTTAAAGTGTCTCAGCGTAATTCCGTTTCCATGGAATTGCCCATGAACAAAAAATACTGTATAAAATAAAGAAAAATATACTGAGCTTGATTTTTATGCCACATTTTTTTTACAATTCTATTCTAATTATAATAAAAGTTTTCACAAATACATTTTGTTCAACAAAATTATTTATTTCTAAAAAAGATAGGGTTCAAAATGATTGGCACCCCTACTTTCAGTACCTCACCTTGCGAGGATGACGGCACTGAGCATTTTTCTAAAATGTTTTATGAGATTGGAGAACACATTGGGAGGGATCTTAGACCATTCCTCCATACAGAATCTTTCCAGATCCTTGATATCCTTCATCTGCGCTTACGGACTGTCCTCTTCAATTCAAACCATATTTTTTCAATGGGGTTCAAGTCCGGAGACTAAGATGGCAATTTTTAAATGTTGATTTTGTGGTTAATTAACCATTTCTTTGTGGATTTTGATGTGTGCTTAGGGTTTGTATTTGTATTTCTAATGGATCCCCAGCAGCCACTCTTCCTGGGATCGAGCAAAATTAAGGCAGTTTATACAATTTTAAAAACATTACAATACATTCACAGATTTCACAACACACTTTGTGCCCTCAGGTCCTTACTCCACAACTTCCACATATCTACAGTACAAAATCCATGTGTACATGTGTGTATGTTATTGTGTGTGTATGCATGTGTCTGCCTATGTTTGTGCTGCTTCACCGTCCTCGCTGTTCCATAAGGTATTTTTTTAATCTGTTTTTTAATTCAAATTTTAATGCTTGCATGAGTTACTTGATGTGGAATTGAGTTCCATGTAGTTATGGCTCTATGTACAGTGAGGGGAAAAAGTATTTGATCCCCTGCTGATTTTGTACATTTGCCCACTGACAAAGAAATGATCAGTCTATAATTTAATGGTAGGTTTATTTGAACAGTGAGAGACAGAATAACAACAAAAAAATCCAGAAAAACGCATGTCAAAAATGTTATAAATTGATTTGCATTTTAATGAGGGATATAAATATTTAGCAAAATATCCCCATATCATCAAAGATCCACCACCATATTTTACAGTAGGTATGGGGTTATTTTCTTCATATGCCAAACCCACCACTGTGGTCATGATTCCACTACAGTTCAATCAGTGTTCACTGCGTATCAGAATGATTTGATAAAATGTTAAGGCAGTAGTTGTATATAAAAACCTAATTTACAATGGATACAGTGCATCCTATTCCTAAAAATAGCAACCCAACATTGTGTATTCATCTCTATGTATTCAGAATTAATCTGTCCTCTCAGTCTAACATTCTGACATTCCTTGTCGTCTATGAAAACGCTCTGAAATTTGCCTTTCAAATAAGCCTGTCGCTGCTCTGAGAAGTCACATGTGACTCTGTGCTGCTCTGAAAGTCACAGTCACATGTCATACTAGCCTGCTGTTTGTCGCTTGGTGCTGTTAACCATGACGCACATGCTCAGGGTTCACATTCTCCATGGCTAATTGAAGTCATTCTTAAGTAATATCCTAAATCAACTGTTTCCTCTTGACCATTTGTGTCATAATCGGAAGCATGGGAAATGAATGAACCCAAGGGTTTGATTTTTAACCCCTGGGTCTTAGAACGCATTTATGTGTCGTGGTCTTTGATTATGGTTCATGTTGTTTGTACTTTGAGACACGCAAGTTAATATAAATCGTCCTACATGAACCTTGTTTCTTTCACCATGTATAGCTCTTTATGGTTTGTGGTCAAGTATTTAAGTATTGTGTAGGGAGGGTATGTAGACTATAGGGTTGGGAACATGACATGATATTTGGTGAATTTGGTTGCTGTAGCAGAAGTTTTTGTCAATGACAACCCTTTGATGTCCAGTTCTATAAGGTCCAATGCAGCCATTTTTATCTCAATATCAAATCATTTCTGGGTAGCAATGAAGTACCTTAATGTAATTGTTTTAAATTAAAATGTAAAAAAATAAACAAAAACAGCTTCTTAGAAAATGACAATTTCTAAAGCAAGAATTTAGCTAGGACTGTCTGCGGGTGTGGAGGGGGAAACTGGAAACTAGCTGTTGGCAGAAAGGTTTGGAACTGTCTTTCTTCTTGGTATATTAACTAATTTACCACCTGGTGATGTCACTAGGCAGGCCAAAACTCCACCCCACCAAAACAGGCTGAAATTCCAGGCAGGAAGTATTGTGAAAATGATGATACTTCCTGCCTATATATATATATATATATATATATATATATATATATATAAAGTGAAAATCTAATTTTTGACTGCACTAGACCTTTAAGTGTACTCTTAAAAACATCCATTCTCCCTCCCTTCTTTTAGTGATCAATGACCCAACACAACTGGATTGGTGTAATCAAGTTTTCCGTTGCATTGCTTTCACCAATTATGACATACTTTGAGGAAAGATGTATTTTAAGAGTATTCCAACAGGTCCAACATTTTCTAATGGAAACAATGAGCGCTTCACCTCCACAACAGTAGGGGGCAGCAGCTCAAATATAAGACATATCATCTCAAATGGACTTCTTAAAGAACCCCTACAGAGGAACTATTTCAACGTAATTTCCTCTCCTAGAAAGGAAATGCATGTTTAGGTTCCTCCTCCGAAGAATGACAAAGGCTACCTATACATATTTACAAATTGGGGGGGGGGGGGGGGGTTTCCATGTGGAGTTGATAAACATCAACAAATAGGGCACTGACAGCTGTCAGTGTAGCTAGCTAGCATGCTAACCTTATCTAGTTAGCTATTTTTGACTTCGCCATCTATTGTAATCTCCAAAGTTTTGGAATCTTCCATAAATTGCGGCCGCGAATCCGACATAGAAATAGTTAGAAAGAATTAGATGAAGCTCCGGTAATATGGATAACTATTTAAAGATAGCTGATATGCATTTTTCTACATTGTAATGGACACAGGGCAACCTTTGGTAGGTAGGCTGCTGGGAGGCTTTGGCTTCGGTACAACAAAGCCAAGTCAGCCCGTGCTCATGGTTCTCACAGAGGAAGTGCAATGATAGGCTACAGTGTCTTTACTGATGATCATGCACACCGCAAATGACATACATTTTAAGTTCCTTGAATTTTCTTTTGCAGGTGCCTTTTTATTATTTGTAAGACACTTGTGGTTTCTAGCTAACATTACACCAATCAAAGCAGTGGAGTGTGTAGTGAAGCAAAACTTTAGTGGTCAAAACCATTCATCTTGGGTGACGGGGGAACGGGTTTTATATTATGCAATTATAGCACTTATAAAATGGTCACATAACAGTGTGCAAAGTTGTCATCAAGGCAAAGGGTGGCTACTTTGAAGAATCTCAAATCTCAAATATATTTTGATTTGTTTAACACTTTTTTGGTTACTACATGATTCCATGTGTTATTTCATTATTATTCAATGTAGAAAATAGTAAAAATAAAGGAAAGACCCTGGAATGAGTAGGCGTGTCCAAACTTTTGACTGGTACTGTACATTTTTTTAACGAAATTAAAAAAAGACGTGAAAATGTACAAATTACCCAATGGATTATGTTCATTTTCTGGTGAAAAACTATTTTCATTTGCTCCATGATCCGGCCAAGTGGACACAAGGCTGTTTGGCTCATCTCAGTCACGAAAAGGAATAACTTAGCAGTTGTTTCTGATTAATAAACAATGCCATGCTGGTGGGTGGTAAAATGATTTGTATGTCATATCAGGAAAAGACATCACATTCACACAGATTTGCATAAAGTGGTCAGTTCGGATTTGTTACTTCAAGCCCAAATATATCATACTTTCACTAAATCAATGATCTATTTACTTAAATGGTTGTGCAACATCATGGGTTCGATCTGGCCATTGTCTTTCAGCTCAAAAAAGGGCTTTTCTACTGGTGTGGACATTTAAGATGACTGGCAGTATTTGCTCTTGGCCTGTACAGACAAGGCACTTGAGTTGAAGACAGGTAACATTGCCCAGGTGGACAAAATGTCAACTGGAACCAGTAAAGTTCCAGATATATGTCTGGGAAACCCTGTGGACCAGTATTCTGTCAAGTCAGAAACTTTTTCAAGTAGGCTATAACTTTGAGGATCAGCTCACTGCAGTAAGATGAGTGCGCTTTCCTGGAGAACAATATAAATGGATTACAGTAAGTATTTGCTGGCATGGATCCATGTAAAAAAGGCTGCCAGTAAAGGTAGGAACTCAATAATGCTGTCATTCTCTGAGAAAAACATCCTTTCCCTCTCCCTTTGTTGGCTACACAGTATCAAGCAGTTCTATTAACAAAGCAAATAGGGTTGGGACTGGATTGTGGATTTTCACAGGCTCATTTCTTTTACAGTCTTGGATCAGATGGATGTTTTTCTTCTCTGCCTGCAATAAACAATTGCTTTGGAGTTTATCTACAAAGACTGGTTGCCTCTGAGCTTGGTTTAATCATTAATGGTGTACTGTTTCAGTGCATAAGCAGGTTGTTATGAGAATAATGAAAGCCTGCTTCTCACATATACTCACATGTACACACACACACACGCATACACACACACACACACACACACACACACACACACACACACACACACACACACACACACACACACACACACACACACACACACACACACACACACACACACACACACACACACACAGAAACACCAAGAAAAAACAAAACAGATATAAAACTGCTTTTGAATGCAAGATAATTTCAAAGACAAATGGCAGTGATATCTCCCAGCCTGTTTATTGGATGAATGGAATGACAGTCACTTGTGATTCATCGAGGCGCCCGAGCTTGTCATTTTCACATGGAAACAACAAAAGCATCTAGAACAAATGCAGGAGAGGAGATTGATTTGTTTGCCAATGTTTCTGATCCATTAAGCTTGTCTGCCAGTGCTTTTGTGTTTCCTCTGTCTCTTCCCACACACACCTGCTTTCTTACAGGCCATTAGTCTGCTTCAGACAGGAAAGATGGAACACATTGTCTCTGGGCTCGTCTCGTTGAAGTCATCCATCTTGTGTCTAGCTGGTGTCTGTGGCGCGCCTGGCTGAATTATAGTACAGCCTGCAAATCACTGTTTAGGTATAGCACTCATTATTGTGTTTGCTCACCGAGGTGTTTGGCAAGCTTCCTTTTGTAAAGCATAGAGTTATGGTGTGGCACTGAGTGTGGGTCTGAAAGGTAGGGTGATAACATATCTTAGAGGTGTCTAAGGTACCTCTCACTTTCATTGAAAGTAAACAGACTAAGGAGATAGTCAATAGTCACTATAGTGCCTTCGTGTTACAAATTGGGATTAAGTCTCTAACTCAGCCGCTCAGGAACATTCATTGTCTTCTTGGTAAGCAACTCCAGCGTAGATTTGGCCTTGTGTTTTAGGTTATTGTTCTGCTGAAACGTGAATTAATCTCCCAGCGTCTGTTGGAAAGCAAACTGAACCATGTTTTTCTCTAGGATTTTGTTTGTACTTAGCTCAATTCCGTTTCTTTTTTATTCTGAAAAACTCCAAAGTCCTTAACGATTACAAGCATACCCATAACATGATGCAGCCAGCACTACGCTTGAAAATATGGAGAGTGATACTCAGTAATGTGTTGTATTGGATTTCCCCCAAAAATAACACGTTGTATTCAGGACAAAAAGTTAATTGCTTTGGCACATTTTTTGCAGTATTATTTTAGTGCCCTGTTGTAGACAGGATACATGTTTTGGGATATTTGCATTCTGTACAGGCTTCCTTCTTTTCATTCTGTCAATTAGGTTAGTATTGTGGAGTAACTACAATGTTGTTTATCCATCCTCAGTTTTCTCCTATCACTGCCATTAAACTATGTAACTGCTTTAAAGTCACCATTGGCCTTCCTCTATGGCAATGGAGTTAGGAAGAACGACTGTATCTTTGATAGTTACTGGGTGTATTGATACACCATCCAATACATAATAACTTCACCATGTTCAAAGGGTCTTTGTGGTTGAATCTGTGTTTGAAATGCACTGCTTGACTGGAGGACCTTACAAATAATTGTATGTGTGGGGTACAGAGATGAGGTAGTCATTCAAAAATCATGTTAAACACTATTATTGCACACAGAGTGAGTTCATGCAACTTATTATAT
Organism: Salmo salar; assembly: GCF_965601325.2. Lineage (NCBI taxonomy): Eukaryota > Metazoa > Chordata > Actinopteri > Salmoniformes > Salmonidae > Salmo > Salmo salar. The sequence continues at coordinate 68,159,180 of NC_138304.1, read as the reverse complement.
GACTTGTTAAGCAAATCTTTACTCTTGAACTTATTTAGGCTTGCCATAACAAAGGGGTTGAATACTTATTGACTCAAGACATTTCAACTTTTCATGTTTTATTACTTTGTCAAAGTTTCAAAAAACATACTTCCACTTTGACATTATGGGGTATTGTGTGTTGGCCAGTGACAAACAATTTCAATGTAATACATTTTAAATGCAGGCTGTAACACAACAAAATGTGGGAAAAATCAACGGGAGTGAATACTTTCTGAAGGCACTGTATAGGGACACTTTTACTCCAGTACCTGGAAATATATGTTTCCATAGCAATTACATTGGTGCATGTGTGCATGTCAAGGCTTTAGGTTGATGATGTCAAAGATTCTGGCATAGCAAGATGTTTGCCCACAGTGGCCTCTGCTGGGTGGCAGTTGAACTACACCCAGGGGTTAAAACATAATGGTTTGGTGCTCATGAAATTGTTGACAACATGCTCATGAAAAGTCTTACCAAGAAAAGGAGCTGAATCCTCAATTTTTTTAAAGATTGCATTTGAATAAATCAGTCATTGTGAATATGGATCCTGAAACAACAACCAAAATAGTGGATCCCATATTCCCATTATAGTTGATCAAAGATGGCATTAAGCCATTATAATGCAGCTATAAATCCTGGGTACTAAGACTCAGCAGTGTGGGAAGAGAAATAATCCTAGTTTCAAAATCACATGCAATACATGTGAAAACAGAACTGGTTTCAAATAGTATTTATGTTCTTTCAAATGAGTAAGCTGCACTTGATTGAGCTTGCCTGGTGCAATGGAACCAATGACAGAACGGTTATAAAAGTTCAAACCCCACCCATCTGGCACTCCAGGCTGGCTCAATTAAATGCTCAAAGTATTTTAAAAAAAGCAAATACTCATTTGGTAGAGCATGGCACTTGCAATACCAGGGATGTGGGTTTGATTCCCATGGGGGACCAGTACAAAAAAGTATGAAAACGTATGCACTCAGTACTGTGCAAAATGTATGCACTCAGTTGCTTTAGATAAGAGTGTCTGCTAAATGACTAAAACGTCAAATGTATTTGTACCCAGGTCTGGTTGGAACCAACATTGACAACAAACCAAAAGTACCAGGCATTTACTCAAAACTCAGCCTCTAAAAGAGTATCTGAGAACATCCTTAATGACTAACATTTCATATGGAAACCTCTAAAACATTCATAGATTTCATCAGGAGAAAGGAAACTCGAATGAATCTGTCTTTGAAACGTCACTCTCCCAAACTCAAACGACATTTCAAAAGTCCCATGACTTTATTAAACACAACAATGCATGCGTTGTTTTCACTTCGTTCCTAGTTTTTATTTTTTTATGTTTTTTTTTTAGGTCATTTTTAGCATCAGGCTCTAGGAGGCTGGGGGAGACCAAGCACTTTTATATTCCCCACAGAGCAAGTATATACAATTATAGCATTTAATGAATCTATATTAAGTGGTGTAATGCAGCTTAGAGTCAGTGTGTGGTTCTATGTTGAAAAGTATTACATTTCACAGAGTAATGGAAAGCCTTTCATTTCGCAAACTGTCCAAAGTAAGCGCTTACGCTAAGCAACACTTTGCCAGTATATTATATGGGAGACATTATTTCACATGAGCGCACTTGAAAGCTTTCCTTGGAACTTAGAATTCTTTAATCTTTGAATCCAATTTTCTGTAACATGAATACCACGGAGAGAAAAAAAGGACACCAATAAAGTAGTAGTAGAATACTGGGTATAATGGACACAGACTGCACTCCTTGTCAATTTGACAGTTCACTGTTGCCAAAGTCAAGTAGACCCCCCCCCCCCCCCCCCCAGATATATTCAATTAAAAAGTAAATCCGCGCAAAATTCTTGTGACACATGAATCAGTTTATCCAGCTCGGTAGACTACATTTATCGCATCCACAATCTTTTTTTAACATAGTAGCTATAAAAAAAATGCATCATGCAAGAACACGTTTTGTTGTTTGTTTCTATGTTGCTAATTAATTCGGCATTATTTCCTAGTAGATATTAACTTAAGTACTTAGCTAAAGCATTTCCAATCTACCCGGAAAAGTTCCCATTAGGTCAGACAAGGCCCCGGTCCAATCACCATCAAATCACTCTACTATGACATCACCTGCTCGTGTCATTGCGGTTCAGACCAATTCTAATTCCATGGTTTGGACCTTGGAGTTCTCAAACCAGCAGGACCACACACACTGGAAAACACTGGAAAAATCGAATCCTTTAAATGTTTGGTCCTCACTCACTCACTCACTCACTCACTCACTCACTCACTCACTCACTCACTCACTCACTCACTCACTCACTCACTCACTCACTCACTCACACCTCCCTCCCTCCCTCCCTCCCTCCCTCCCTCCCTCCCTCCCTCCCTCCCTCCCTCCCTCCCTCCCTCCCTCCCTCCCTCCATCTCCTTGCTGTGTCAGAATGAATGTCCCCTTTCTGAAGAGGGTTGTGATAGAACCTGACATTAAAGGCTCATATCGTTTGTTTTGACTGCACACTCCAGTCCACCGTGCTTACTGTGTAATGTTCAGAACAGTACAACACGTCTCTAATGACACACGTGAAGCTGAAGATAATCCCTGTCATTTGGTGTTAGAGCTGACTTTGGGATATTAACATAAGGTCGAGCCTCCACTGGTGGTAAAGGGTGATGAACAAGAGCTTATACAGTGGGAGTGGGAGGTTACTGTCTCATAGCTCGCCAACACTATGTGCAGGGTTTAGCTAATACACTACATCATGGGAACCACAACGAATGGCCATTAACTTTTATTCACCTGATCCTTTCTGACTTGGGAGCTCCCATGGTAGATTTGTGTTGTCAGTGCTTGTTATTAGTTCATTTATTGGTCTGATAGCCAGTTAGTGTACTTGAGTACTAGTCTGCCCCAGAAGTCAGGTCAAATCGTTTTTTCCCCCCACTCCTGTTGTCAGAGATGTGTAGTAAGTGTTGTCAGTTCTTGTTTGAAGTACTCTTGTTTCTGTAGAGGCATCCGTGCCTACTGAATGTTTCTCACGTATGAGAGAGAGAGAGAGAGAGAGAGAGGGAGAGAGAGAAAGAGACTGCTAGATTGAGAGTGAGAGAGGGAGTCTGCTGGATTGAGAGAGAGAGAGAGAGACTTCACCCTACTAGAATCTGAAGTCAAATGTTTACTGTTTGATGATGATCTGGTGATCTGTCACCAACCAAGGAGGGCCTACAGCAGCACCTAGATCTTCTGCACAGATTTAGCCAGACCTGGGCCCTGACAGTAAATCTCAGTAACACAAAAATAATGGTTTTCCAAAAAAGGTCCAGTCACCAGGACCACAAATACAAATTCCATCTAGACACCGTTGCCCTAGAGCACACAAAAAACGATACTTACCTTGGCCTAAACATCAGCGCCACAGGTAACTTCCACAAAGCTGTGAACGAGCTGAGAGACAAGGCAAGAAGGGCCTTCTATGCCATCAAAAGGAACATCAAATTCGACATACCAATTAGGATCTGGCAGAAAATACTTGAATCTGTTACAGAACCCATTGCCCTTTATGGTTGTGAGGTCTGGGATTCACAAAATTCACAAAATGGGACAAACACATGCAGAATTCTGCAAAAATGTCCTCCGTGTACAACACAAAACACCAAATAATGCATGCAGAGCAGAATTAGACACATTCCCACTAATTATCAAAATCCATAAAAGAGCCGTTAAATTCTACAACCACCTAAAAGGAAGCGATTCCCAAACCATCCATAACAAAGCCATCACCTACAGCGAGATGAACCTGGAGATGAGTCCCCTAAGCAAGCTGGTCCTGGGGCTCTGTTCACAAACACAAACAGACCCCACAGGGCCCCAGGACAGCAACACAATTAGACCCAACCAAATCATGAGAAAACAAAAAGATAATTACTTGACACATTGGAAAGAATTATCAAAAAAACTAAGCAAACTAGAATGCTATTTGACCCTAAACAGAAAGTACACAGTGACAGAATACCTGACCACTGTGACTGACAAAGTGAGCATAGCCATGCTATTGAGAAAGGCCGTGGTAGGCAGACCTGGCACTCAAGAGAAGACAGGCTATGTGCACACTGCCCACAAAATGAGGTGGAAACTGAGCTGCACTTCCTAACCTCCTGCCAAATGTATGACCATATTAGAGAGACATATTTCCCTCAGATTACACAGATCCACAAAGAATTTGAAAAAATACCCAATTCTGATAAACTCACTTATCTACTGGGTGAAATACCACAGTGTGCCATCACAGCAGCAAGATTTGTGACCTGTTGCCACAAGAAAAGGGCAACCAGTGAAGAACAAACACCATTGTAAACACAACCAATATTTATGTTTATTTATTTTCCCTTTTGTACTTTAACTATTTCCACATCGCAACAACACTGTATATAGACATACGTAATATGACATTTGAAATGTCTTTATTCTTTTGGAACTTCTGTGAGTGTAATGTTTACTGTTAATTTGTATTGTATTATATTTCACTTTTGTTTATTATCTATTTCACTTGCTTTGGCAACGTTAACATATGTTTCCCATGCCAAAAAAGCCCTTGAATTGAGAGAGAGAGAGAGAGAGAGAGAGAGAGAGAGAGAGAGAGAGAGAGAGAGAGAGAGAGAGAGAGAGAGAGAGAGAGAATATTGTTTGTGGCGGTGGCTCAATACAGTACCAGTGATTACAACAGAAGGCAGAGTTACACTGTGACACACTGTGTCACAGTAGAATAATTGGTGCAGGGGAATCAGAACGAAGTGACACACTGACATTGGTACACACAGGCTCTGGCAAACGGGCAGGCACGTAGGCAGGCAAACAAACAGACTGACAGACACACACATACTGCCAATCTATTTCTTTCTATCGCACACACACTCTCTCGCTCCATCCCTTTGATTCTCCCTCCATCAGCCCATTGCATTTGTTCCAGTGGCGGTTTGGAACACGGCAGCCTTAAGGGTCCTGGAGGGACAGTTTTCTTCGTAAATACAGCCATTATTAATCTTAATAGAAACGAGCCCAGACTGCACCAGGAGGTGTCTCGGACTCAAAGGCAACAAACCTGCTGTAAATCTCCCAGTCACTATTGGAGTGCATCAGTCTGTAAATCTGTCTGCACAGTGTGTAGACAGCTATCTCAGCTGCTGGGGTTTCAGATAATGTATCATAAATACAGTAGATCATGTATTGTAAAATGTGATGCCAACAGATGTGAGGGTCATAGTTAGAATGACTGTGCTTATTTGTGTATTTTTTATAGGGGGTGGGTGGGGGGTATGACATGGGCTAGTGTGGGCAGACGGTGCATCAGCTGGTTTTGAAGAGGCCCAGTGTGGTCGTACTAAACATGTGGAGTGACTTGCGGAGGGGTGAAAGAGGAAGTGTGGAAAAGAGGACTATTAATATTATGGAACATCCTCACAAGCTCTACAACAACTTACAGTAACTATGTAATCTCTCAATGTTTGGGGCCTGCTTTTCATCACTTGGTGTATGCTGTATAAACAATGAATCGAATTGTACCATAACTTAACGCAGAATTTCAGTCACATAGGAATGTATGTATGTATATATTCCTCCTCCGGTGGCAAAAACCTGTAAGGCTTGGGTGTCGTGCTGGCGAGGAATCAAATGCAGGAAGCAGCGATACAAGGTAGTGGCTTTAATGAGCACAACGCTAAAACACAAGCCACCCCAAACAGCGATCAGAGCACACATAAAACAAAGTGCCCCAAACACAGGGGACAAAACACTGTTGGCGCAAACACACGCACTAATGCAAAATACAAATCACCGTGTCACCAAGCACAGCATACAGAGAAACAATCCCGCACAAAGAGCAGGCAGGCCTACAGGCTAATAAAGCCCGCTAATCAGCCCAACACATAACAGGTGCACCTAATAACGGAAAGGGGAAAACAAAAGGGAATCAGCGGCAGCTACTAGTAGGCCGGTGACGACGACCGCCGAGCGCCACCCGAGCAGGAGGGGGAGCCACCTTCGGTAGGAGTCATGACAGTACCCCCCCCCCCCCCCGATGCGCGGCTCCCGCAGCGCGCTGCCACCGGCCTCGAGGGCGACCCGGAGGGTGAGGCGCAGGGCGCTCTGGGTGGAGGTGATGGAAATCCCTCAACAGGGACGGGTCCAAGACGTCCTCCACCGGTACCCAGCACCCCTCCTCCGGGCTTTACCTACTGCAGGCCCCCCGATGTCGAGAGGGGGCGGAGGGACCTCCGGCACCTCACCTTGCTGCAGGGGACCAGCTACCACCGGCCTGAGGAGAGACATGAAACGAGGGGTTAATACGGTAATAAGAAGGGAGTTGTAACCTATAACACACCTCGTTTATCCTCCTCAGGACTTTGAAGGGCCCCACACACTGCGGCCCCAGCTTCTGGCAGGGCAAGCGGAGGGGCAGGTGCCGGGTCGAGAGCACGGGGGCCTCACTGTGGTGGCGGTCAGCACTCCTCTTCTGCCGTCCACTGGCTTGCTTTAGGGATTCCTGGACGGCTCTCCAGGTCTCCTTGGAGCGCTGCACCCACTCCTCCACCGCAGGAGCCTCGGTCTGGCTCTGGTGCCATGGTGCCAGGACCGGCTGGTAACCCAACACACACTGAAAGGGTGACAGGTTAGTGGAGGAGTGACGAAGTGAGTTCTGGGCTAACACCGCCCATGGAATGTACCTCGCCCACGCCGGTCCTGGCAATACGACCGCAGAAACCTGCCCACCTCCTGGTTCACCCTCTCCGCCTGCCCATTACTCTCGGGGGGATAACCGGAGGTCAAGCTGACCGAGACCCCCAGACGCTCCATAAAAGCCTTCCATACCCTGGACGTGAACTGGGAACCTCGATCAGAGACAATGTCCTCCGGCACCCCGTAGTGCCGGAAGACGTGGGTAAATAGGGCCTCCGCGGGGCTGTAGGGAGACCGGGCAACGGGAGGAGACGGCAGGACTTTCAAAACCGATCTACAACAACCAGAACCATAGTGTTCCCCTGAGACGGAGGGAGATCGGTCAGGAAGTCTACAGATAGGTGAGACCATGGCCGTTGTGGAACGGGGAGGGGCTGTAACTTCCCTCTCGGGAGATGCCTATGAGCCTTATTCTGGGCGCACACCGAACAGGAAGAGATGTAGAACCTCACGTCCTTAGCCAAGGTGGGTCACCAGTACTTCCCCTTGAGACCCCGCACTGTCCTCGCCACACCAGGATGACCCGAAGAGGGTAGTGTGTGGGACCACTGAATCAATTGATCACGGACACCAAGCGGCACGTACATGCGACCCGCAGGACACTGTGAAGGCGCAGGTTCCACCCTTAACGCCCGCTCGATGTCCGAGTCCAACTCCCATACCACCGGTGCCACCAGCCTAGAAGCTGGAATGATGGGAGTAGGATCGATGGGCCGATCCTCCGTGTCATAGAGACGTGACAACGCATCAGCCCTCGTGTTAAGGGAGCCTGGTCTATAGGAAATGGTGAACCTAAAACGGGTGAAGAACATGACCCACCTTGCCTGACGCGGATTCAGTTTCCTAGCTGCCCGGATATACTCCAGATTCTGGTGGTCGGTCCAGATGAGAAAGGGGTGCTTTGCCCCCTCAAGCCAGTGTCTCCTCACCCTCAAGGCTTTTACCACCGCTAACAACTCCCTGTCCCCCACATCATAGTTGCGCTCCGCGAACTGAGCTTCTTCGAAAAGAAAGCGCAGGGGCGGAGTTTCGGTGGCGTACCCGAGCGTTGTGATAGCACGGCACCCACCCCAGCCTCGGATGCGTCCACCTCCACTATGAATGCTAGAGAGGGGTCCGGGTGCGCCAACACGGGTGCCTCGGTGAACAGCACCTTCAACCTGTTGAAGGCTCTGTCCGCCTCAGGCGACCACCGCAAATGCACCAGCCCCCCCTTCAACAGTGAGGTAATGGGAGCCGCTACCTGGCCAAAACCCCGGATAAACCTCCGGTAGTAATTGGCAAACCCTAAAAACCACTGCACTTCCTTCACCGTGGTTGGAGTCGGCCAATTACGCATGGCCTTAACGCAGTCACACTCCATCCACACCCCCGTGGTGGAAATGCGATAACCCAGGAAGGAGACAGCTTGTTTGGAGAACACACACTTCTCAGCCTTGACGTATAGGTCATGCTCCAGCAATCTCCCAAGCACCTTGCGCACCAGGGACACATGCACGGCGCGGGTTTCGGAATATATCAGAATATCATCGATATAGACAACCACGCCCTGCCCGTGCAGGTCCCTGAGAATCTCGTCTACAAAGGATTGAAAGACGGCTGGAGCATTCTTTAACCCATACAGCATGACGAGGTACTCATAATGTCCCGATGTGGTACTAAATGCGGTTTTCCACTCGTCTCCATCCTTAATACACACCAGGTTATACGTGCTCCTGAGGTCCAGTTTTGTGAAGAATCTTGCTCCGTGAAATGATTCCACTGCCGTAGCGTTGAGAGGTAGCGGGTAACTAAACCCCACCGTGATAGCATTTAGACCTCTGTAATCAATGCACAGACACAGACCTCCCTCCTTTTTCTTCACAAAAAAGAAACTCGAGGAGACGGGTGAAATGGAGGGCCGAATGTACCCCTGTCCCAGAGATTCCGTGACATATGTCTCCATAGCCAATGTCTCCTCCTGTGACAACGGGTACACGTGACACTTGGGAAGCACAGCGTTTACCTGGAGATCTATCGCACAATCCCCTTGTCGATGAGGTGGTAATTTGGTCGCCCTCTTTTTACAGAAAGCGATCGCCAAATCGACGTGTTCAGGGGGAATGCGCATGGTGGAAACCTGGTCTGGACTCTCCACCGACGTGGCACCTATGGAAACTCCTATACACCTCCCTGAACACTCCTCTGACCACCCCTGGAGAACCCCCTGTTTCCACGAAATCCGGGGATTGTGATCAGCCAGCCAGGGAACCCCCAGCACCACTGGAAACGCAGGTGAATCGATAAGGAAGAGACTAATCCGTTACTTATGATTCCCCTGCGTTACCATGTCCAGTGGAACCGTGACCTCCCTGACCAACCCTCACCCTAATGGCCGGCTATCTAGGGAGTGCACGGGGAAGGAATGCCCAGCTTGATGGCGAGTCCGCGATCCATAAAGTTCCCAGTTGCGCCTGAATCAACTAGCGCCTTATGCTGGGAAGAGGGAGAAAAATCAGAAAACAAAATTAAAGACAAGACTCTCGTTAATCTAACCACAGTGTCCGATTTCAAAAAGGCTTTACAACGAAAGCAAAACATTAGATTATGTCAGCAGAGTACCCAGCCAGAAATAATCAGACACCCATTTTTCAAGCTAGCATATAATGTCACAAAAACCCAAACCACAGCTAAATGCAGCACTAACCTTTGATGATCTTCATCAGATGACACACCTAGGACATTATGTTATACAATACATGCATGTTTTGTTCAATCAAGTTCATATTTATATCAAAAACCAGCTTTTTACATTAGCATGTGACGTTCAGAACTAGCATACTAGCAAACTTCCGGTGAATTTACAAAAAATTTACTAAATTACTCACAATAAACGTTCACAAAAAGCATAACAATTATTTTAAGAATTATCTATAATTCAGACTACTTCTCAGACAGGCCACTTCCTGCTTGAAATCTTCTCAGGTTTTGGCCTGCCATATGAGTTCTGTTATACTCACAGACACCATTCAAACAGTTTTAGAAACTTTAGGGTGTTTTCTATCCAAAGCCATTAATTATATGCATATTCTAGTTACTGGGCAGGAGTAGTAACCAGATTAAATCGGGTACGTTTTTTATCCGGCCGTGCAAATACTGCCCCCTATCCCCAACAGGTTAACACGAACACATGACCAACAGGGGGTTCTGGGTGAGTTTGGTGCTGACTCACCTGGGGTGACCGAGAACTGTTCTGCCTGCCCTCTCGACTCCCAGACTGACTTCTCCAGCACCGGTCGGCCGTGTGTCCTCTCCGACCACAGATGGTGCAGGAGGAGCCACCTACTCCGGTACCCCTCGGCACGGCCCCCCCTAACTCCATAGGAGTAGGGGCGGGAGTGCACGGAGGCGGAACGGACAGGACCCTTTCCAAATGCCCGCGGGCACCTAGCAGATTGTCCAATCGGATAGACATGTTGATCAACTCGTTGTGCACAGAGTTGTGTGGTTTGTTAAACTTTGAAATCAATGTTTTTTTGTTTGGTATACATTTTAAAGTGAAACATTTGAGTCTCAGCATAATTCCTTTACCGTGGAATGTCAGACAAGGCTCCGGTCCAATCACCATCAACCTCCATCACATCCCTCTACTATGGCATCACCTGCTCGTGTCATTGCGGTTTGGACCACTTCTAATTCCATGGTTTGGACCTTGGAGTTCTCAAACCAGCAAAGCCTCTCTACATTGTCCAACACTGGAAAAATCTAATCCTTTGAATGTGTGGTCCTTACACACACCTCTCCATCTCCTTGCTGTGTCAGAGTGAATGTCCCCTTTCTGAAGAGGATTGTGATAGAACCTGACATTAAAGGCTCATATCGTTTGTTTTGACTGCACACCCAGTCCACCGTGCTTACTGTGTAATGTTCAGAACAGTACAACACGTCTCTAATGACACACGTGAAGTTGAAGATAATCCCTGTCATTTGGTGTTAGAGCTGACTTTGGGATATTAACATAAGGTCGAGCCTCCACTGGTGGTAAAGGGTGATGAACAAGAGCTAATACTTTAAACTAGTACTGTTCTATATGTCGTTCTATGGTGAAGATTATTTAAAGAGGCAGTCGGAAATCATGCATTTAAAAACACTCTTTCCCTTATAAACATAGAATATCTCAATAAACATTTAGAAACAGAAATTCTACTGTTCTGAAAGATGAAATCACTGTATGTGTCATTAGTTATCTTTAAATAAACATAAAGTGTTTTGGTATCTGGTGTGAAAGGTGAGAGTAAGAGAGACTTGACCTCAAGTTGACTCAGATATATGAAGCCAAATCACAACAGTGATAATCATATCATATAGAGTGAGACAGTGGGAGTGTGGGTGTTACTGTCTCATAGCTCTCCAACACCATGTGCAGGGTTTAGCTAATACACTACATCATGGGAACCACAACAAATGGCCATTACCTTTTATTCACCTGATCCTTTCTGACTTGGGAGCTCCCATGGTAGATTTGTGTTGTCAGTGCTTGTTATTAGTTCATTTATTGGTCTGATAGCCAGTTAGTGTACTTGAGTACTAGTCTGCCCCAGAAGTCAGGTCAAATAGTTTTTTCCCCCCACTCCTGTTGTCAGAGATGTTTAGTAAGTGTTGTCAGTTCTTGTTTGAAGTACTCTTGTTTCTGTAGAGGCATCCGTGCCTACTGAATGTTTCTCACGTATGAGAGAGAGAGAGAGAGAGAGAGGGAGAGAAAGAGACTGCTAGATTGAGAGTGAGAGAGGGAGTCTGCTGGATTGAGAGAGAGAGAGAGAGAGAGAGAGAGAGAGAGAGAGAGAGAGAGACTTCACACCCTACTAGAATCTGAAGTCAAATGTTTACTGTTTGCTGATGATCTGGTGCTTCTGTCACCAACCAAGGAGGGCCTACAGCAGCACCAAGATCTTCTGCACAGATTTAGCCAGACTGTCACGGTTGTCGTAGGAATGGGCGGACCAAAGTGCAGCGTGTGTCGTTCCACATTTTATTTATACTGTGAAACTATGCATACATAAATAAACTGAATGACAAAAAAATGTAAAAATAAACGCGACGCAGAGGTGAAACATACACTACTCAAAATAATCTCCCACAAACCCAGGTGGAAAAACCCTACTTAAGTATGATCTCCAATTAGAGACAACGAGGACCAGCTGCCTCTAATTGGAGATCATCCCAAACAAACCAACATAGAAATACAAAACAAAATTCTACTGTGACACACTGTGTCACAGTAGAATAATTGGTGCAGGGGAATCAGAACGAAGTGACACACTGACATTGGTTCACACAGGCTCTGGCAAACGGGCAGGCACGTAGGCAGGCAAACAGACAGACAAACAGACTGACAGACACACACATACTGCCAATCTATTTCTTTCTATCACACACACACTCTCTCGCTCCATCCCTTTGATTCTCCCTCCATCAGCCCATTGCATTTGTTCCAGTGGCGGTTTGGAACACGGCAGCCTTAAGGGTCCTGGAGGGACATGGGCTAGTGTGGGCAGACGGTGCATCAGCTGGTTTTGAAGAGGCCCAGTGTGGTCGTACTAAACATGTGGAGTGACTTGCGGAGGGGTGAAAGAGGAAGTGTGGAAAAGAGGACTATTAATATTATGGAACATCCTCACAAGCTCTACAACAACTTACAGTAACTATGTAATCTCTCAATGTTTGGGGCCTGCTTTTCATCACTTTGTGTATGCCAGAGGTGGGAGCAAGTCACTTTTATTCAAGTCACAAGCAAGTGTCAAGTCACTTGGTTCGAGTCTCAAGTTGAGTCCCAAGTACAATGGGTCAAGACTCGAGTCAAGTCTAAGTCGTGCATTCTAAGAGCAAGTCGAGTCACAAGTTTTAAGTAAAGTCTCAAGTCAAGTAAAAAGAAAATCTATACATACAATGAGTTGTTTATTTGTATTATTATAATATATATATATTTTTTTCATGGTATCCAATTGGTAGTTACAGTCTTGTCGCTGAGTTGCTGGAGCACAATGGGACAAGAACATCCCTGCCAGCCAAACCCTCCCCTAACCCGGATGATGCTCGGCCAATTGTGCACCGCCCCAAGCGACTCCCGGTCGTGGCCGTCTGCAACAGAGCCTGGACTTGAACCAGGATCTCTAGTGGCACAGCTAGCGCTGCGATGCAGTTCCTTAGACCACTGCACCACTAGGGAGGCCCCTGCAATAACTTGTTTAACTACAAATATTTGTCTATTTATTGAGGTTACCAGACAGCCCTTTTCATTATTTTGTCTACTCTAACTGTAAAATAGGGACATGTAGCAGTCATAAGGTCATGAAATCAGCAGAAGGCAAGGCAGGTTGATGTGCTCTGAGAGTAGATTTATTTACAGATCTTGGTGATCCAATGGTGAAAGTGCCACATCATACAAAATATACAAGTATATTGACCAAATATACACGGGCAATAGCCCAAAATAAATAGCCTCTGTATCAGGCTGAACCTTTCCTATCTGAACGGATACAGGTAGAGGGCAAGACTGTACAGACTCCCCTTGAGAGACCAAATGGAACCTGTCTAACATGAGTTCAAACAGGTAGGCCTACATAATACACTGTAAGCACTTGACCCCCTGGACCATACATCTATGCAATTGGCAATTACAACCAATAAACTAGTTCTACAATGTAAAAGGCAATTTCCACATCCATTGTTACATTGCTCCATTTATCTTAATCGGACGTACAGTAACTATTTGTAATGATATTTCATCACCACGCATACACAAAACAATAATTTTCTCTTATTCATTTTCTGACTCCAAAGCGTTCTATGCGCATTGAGGCCTACGCGCTCCTAGGACACAGACACACGTAACTCTGACATGACCCAGGAAATATGAACAAAGGAAACCATACATTGAATTAAATACACATAACTTCTACCTCATGAGTCTTGTGAACGTTCATGTGCACTATAAACATTGTGCCCACTCAGAGCAGGGTACGAAACGGAAGACTAAATTAAATTGTATTACAGGCCTATCAAACATGAAACAGAAATATGTACGTGTTGCAATAGGTATGGGGGTGAAATGATGAAACGCTAGCAATTATTTTAGTATTAAATGGAATAAAGATTTACCACATGCATTTAAACGTGTGAGAGGCAAAAGCAAACATTTCAACAACAGAAGAAAAAAAAAACTTTTCACTGGCAGGAGTTTGGAGAGCGTCTTCCTATCATGGGCTAATAATTATTTTTAACAACAAATTCCAAACGCAAGCTTCATAATTAAATGATACATTTCAAGTAATTGTTACATACCAAAAGACCAGCAGGCCTATGCTAGTAATTGTTGCCCCATTGCTGGTAAACTTGCAAAGTTAACAGTTAACATTATTGATCACATAACCATTTTTGGAGCTGCATATTTATTTATGGCAATCCTCTCTCCCTACAATTTGAAGTTTGAGCTTCACCTGATCCTACAGCAAGTCAGCAGTCTGTTCGCTAGCTCACCCGACCTGTGTTAATTGCTGTTGCAACTTGCATATTTACTTTTTTACAAGGGCAATGCTGCGGCTACTTGCTCTGGCTGCATCTAGAGTAATCAAAACATTACAAAACCTGGCCAGATAAAGTATTCCGTCTCAAGTAAAAGTCTTGAGGCTCCAAGTCCAAGTCAAGTCTCAAGTAATTTTATTTTCTGTCAAGTCGAGTCTCAAGTCATCAAATTTGTAACTTCAGTAAGACTCGAGTCCACAACTCTGGTGTATACTGTATTTACAATGAATCCAACAGGACCTTAACTTAACCCAGAATTTCAGTCACCACATAGGAAGGTACAACACCAGTAAAAGGTTTGGACACACCTACTCATTCAAGGGTTTTTCTTGTTTTCTTTTTTAACTATTTTTACTATAAAAAATAAAAAAAAATGGTTTGTTTTTTTGTTTCACCTTTATTTAACCAGGTAGGCCAGATGAGAACAAGTTCTCATTTACAACTGCGACCTGGCAGTAGAATTATAGAATCGTAGTGAAGACATCAAAACTATGAAATAACACATATGGAGTCATGTAGCAACCAAAAAAGTGTTAAACAAATCAAAATATATTTTATATTTGAGATTATTCAAATAGCTACCTTTTGCCTTGATGACCTACAAAGAATTACATGAGCTTGCTCCTACCTATCTTTCCAATTTGGTCCTGCCGTACATACCTACACATACACTACGGTCACAAGACGCAGGCCTCCTAATTGTCCCTAGAATTTCTAAGCAAACAGCTGGAGGCAGGGCTTTCTCCTATAGAGCTCCATTCTTATGGAATGGTCTGCCTACCCATGTGAGAGACGTAGACTCGGTCTCAACCTTTAACCTCTTACATCTAGACGTTCCGCTAGCGGAACACCTGCTCCAATATCCAATGATAGGCGTGGCGCGAATTACAAATTCCTCAAAAATACAAAAACTTCAATTTTTCAAACATATGACTATTTCACAGCATTTTAAAGACAAGACTCTCCTTTATCTAACCACACTGTCCGATTTCAAAAAGGCTTTACAGCGTTAGCAAAACATTAGATTATGTCAGCAGAGTACCAAGCCAGAAATAATCAGACACCCATTTTTCAAGCTAGCATATAATGTCACAAAAAACAAAACCACAGCTAAATGCAGCACTAACCTTTGATGATCTTCATCAGATGACAACCCTAGGACATTATGTTAGGACATTATGTTATGTTCATATTTATATCAAAAAACTGCTTTTTACATTAGCATGTGACGTCAGAACTAGCATACCCCCCGCAAACATCCGGTGAATTTACTAAATTACTCACGATAAACGTTCACAAAAAACTTAACAATTATTTTAACCTGTTATGGCTAGGGGGCAGTATTTTCACGGCTGGATAAATAACATACCCGATTTAATCTGGTTACCACTCCTACCCAGTAACGAGAATATGCATATACTTATTACATATGGATAGAAAACACCCTAAAGTTTCTAAAACTGTTTGAATGGTGTCTGTGAGTATAACAGAACTCAAATGGCAGGTCAAAACCTGAGAGATTCCTTTACAGGAAGTGGCCTGTCTGACCATTTCTTGAACTTCTTTTCCATCTCTATCTTTTACTAAGGATCTCTGCTCTAACGTGACACTTCCTACGTCGTCCATAGGCGCTCAGAGCCCGGGAAAAAACAGAATGTCGTCATCCCAGCCCCAGGCTGAAACACATTATCGCCTTTCTCAAGTGGCCGATCAAGGGACTCTGGGCTTAGGCGCGTGACCCGACCGCCCCCGCCTTTGTGATTTTTTCCTCTGTTTGCCGAAAAGGAGATTCCCGGTCGGAATATTATCGCTTTTCTACGAGAAAAATGGCGTAAAAATTGATTTTAAACAGCGGTTGACATGCTTCGAAGTACGGTAATGGAATATTTAGAATTTTTTTGTCACGAATTGCGCCATGCGCATGACCCTTCTTTACCATTTCGGATAGTGTCTGGAACGCACGTCTGGAACGCACGAACAAAATGCACTCGATATGTCCGATTTTAAAATAGCTTTTCGGTGAAAGCACATTTTGCAATATTCTCAGTAGATAGCCCAGCCATCACGGCAAGCCATTTAGACACCGACCAAGTTTAGCCCTGATCAAACTCCGATTTACTATTACAAAAGTTTCATTACCTTTGTTGTCTTCGTCAGAATGCACTCCCAGGACTGCTACTTCAATAACAAATGTTGGTTTGGTCCAAAATAATCCATCGTTATATCCGAATAGTGGCGTTTTGTTCGTGCGTTCCAGAGACTATCCGATATGGTAAAGGCGGGTCGCGCGCATGGCGCAATTCGTGACAAAAAAATTCAAAATATTCCATTACCGTACTTCGAAGCATGTCAACCGCTGTTTAAAATCAATTTTTATGCCATTTTTCTTGTAGAAAAGCGATAATATTCCGACCGGGAATCTCCTTTTCGGCAAACAGAGGAAAAAAATCACAAAGACGGGGGCGGCCAGGTTACGCGCCTAAGCCCACAGTCCCTTGATCGGCCACTTGAGAAAGGCGATAATGTGTTTCAGCCTGGGGCTGGGATGACGACATTCAGGTTTTTCCCGGACTCTGAGCGCCTATGGACGACGTAGGAAGTGTCACGTTAGAGCAGAGATCCTTAGTAAAAGATAGAGATGGCAAAGAAGTTCCAGAAATGGTCAGACAGGCCACTTCCTGTAAAGGAATCTCTCAGGTTTTGACCTGCCATTTGAGTTCTGTTATACTCACAGACACCATTCAAACAGTTTTAGAAACGTTAGGGTGTTTTCTATCCATATATGCATATTCTAGTTACTGGGTAGGATTAGTAACCAGATTAAATCGGGTACGTTTTTTATCCAGCCGTGAAAATACTGCCCCCTAGCCATAAGAGGTTAAGTCTTTCTTGAAGACTCATTTCTTTAGTAGGTCCTATGATTGAGTGTAGTCTGGCCCAGGAGTGTGAAGGTGAATGGGAAGGCACTGGAGCAACGAACCGCCCTTGCTGTCTCTGCCTTGCCGGTTCCCCTCTCTCCACTGGGATTCTCTGCCTCTAACCCTATTACAGGGGCTGAGTCACTGGCTTACTGGTGCTCTTCCATGCCATGATCTTCCTGTCCAGGTTGGCGCCCCCCTTTGGGTTGTGACGTGGTGGAGATCTTTGTGGGCTATACTCGGCCTTGTCTCAGGATGGTAAGTTGGTGGTTGAAGTTATCCCTCTAGTGGTGTGAGGGCTGTGCTTGGCAAAGTGGGTGGGGTTATATCCTGCCTGTTCGGCTCTGTCCGGGGGTATCGTCGGACGGGGCCACAGTGTCTCCTGACCCCTCCTGTCTCAGCCTCCAGTATTTATTCTGCAGTAGTTTATGTGTAGGGGGGCTAGGGTCAGTCTGTTATATCTAGAGTATTTCTCCTGTCTTATCCGGTGTCCTGTGTGAATTTAAGTATGCTCTCTCTAATTCTCTCTCTCTTTCTCTCATTCTCTCTTTCTCTCTTTCTTTCTTTCTTTCTTTCTTTCTTTCTTTCTTTCTTTCTTTCTTTCTTTCTTTCTTTCTTTCTTTCTTTCTTTCTCTCTCTCGGAGGACCTGAGCCCTAGGACCATGCCTCAGGACTACCTGGCCTGATGACTCCTTGCTGTCCCCAGTCCACCTGGCTGTGCTGCTGCTCCAGTTTCAACTGTTCTGCCTGCGGTTATGGAACACTGACCTGTTCACCGGACATGCTACCTGTCCCAGACCTGCTGTTTTCATCTTTTTAGAGACATCAGGAGCAGTAGAGATACTCTGAGTGATCGGCTATGAAAAGCCAAATGACATTTACTCCTGTGGTGCTAACCTGTTGCACCCTCGACAACCACTGTGATTATTATTATTTGACCCTGCTGGTCATCTATGAACATTTGAACATCTTGGCCATGTTCTGTTATAATCTTCACCCGGCACAGCCAGAAGAGGACTGGCCACCCCTCATAGCCTGGTTCCTCTCTAGGTTTCTTCCTAGGTTCTGGCCTTTCTAGGGAGTCTTTCCTAGCCACCGTGCTTCTACACCTGCATTGCTTGCTGTTCGGGGTTTTAGGCTGGGTTTCTGTACAGCACTTTGTGACATCAGCTGATGTAAGAAGGGCTTTATAAATACATTTGATTGATGACAGCTTTGCACACTCTTGGCATTCTCTCAACCAGCTTCACTTGGAATGCTTTTCCAAATGTCTTGAAGGAGTTTCCACATATGCTGAGCACTTGTTGGCTGCTTTTCCTTTTCCACTCCGCGGTCCAACTCATCCCAAACCATCTCAATTGGGTTGAGGTCGGGGGATTGTGGAGGCCAGGTTATCTAATGCAGCACTCCATCACTCTCCTTCTTGGTCAAATAGCACTTACACAGCCTGGAAGTGTGTTGTGTCATTGTCCTGTTGAAAAACAAATGACAGTCCCACTAAGCGCAAACCAGATGGGATGGCGTATCATGGCAGAATGCTGTGTTAGCCATGCTGGTTAAGTGTGCCTTGTACTCTAAATAAATCACCTACGGTGTCACCGGCAAAGCACCCCGACACCATCACACCTCCTCCTCCATGCTTCACCGCGGGAACCACACATGAAGAGATCATCCGTTCACCGACTCTGCGTCTCACAAAGACACTGCGGTTGGAACCAAAAATCTAAAATTTTAGACTCATCAGACCAATGGACATATTTCCATCGGTCTAATGTCCTTTGCTCATGTTTCTTGGCCCAAGCAAGGCACACCTGTTAATTCAAATGCATTCCATGTGACTACCTCATGAAGCTGGTTGAGAGAATGCCAAGCGTGTGCAAAGCCATCATCAAGGCAAAGGGTGGCTACTTGGAAGAATCTCAAATATAAAATATATTTTGATTTTGTTTAACACTTTTTTGATTACTACATGATTCCATGTGTGTTATTTCATAGTTTTCATGTCTTCACTATTATTCTACAATGTAGAAAATAGAAAAAAGAAAGAAAAACCCTTGAATTAGTCGGTGTGTCCAAACTTTTAACTGGTACAGTATATATTCCTCCACCGGTGGCAAAACCACACTGACTGGAATGTTAAAGGGCAATTTCATGGTAAAGGAATTATGCTGAGTCTGATTTTTCACCTTAAAATGTATACCAAACAAAATCATTCATTTTTACATACAGTTTAAAGTGAAAAATCTGAGTCTCGGAGTAATTCCGTTACTGTGGAATTGTCCTAAAATAAGAACAATTACATCACACAGTAGAAGCTTCTTATAAACCAGAGCATGACTGTCAAATATTGAATTGGACAGAGCATCTTTAAATGTCAGGACCTTTAGTTCAAACCGCCCAAACCGCCCACCTGAGAAAACCGAAGATTAGATTTGATATTTAATTTTGATACACTTATTATACTTAGGGATGGTATAGCAGTGTCCCGCTTTCAGTCCTCCGTCCTAACATAGTGGTAGGTGTTTCACCTTGACCTTTTGCTTGGCTGTGTTCTAGTATGGATGCTACCCCCTTCCTCTCTGACCCCACTCCACATCTGCCCATGTCTCACACCATCTGAGGGGAGGGTAGTCAGGGTGCCCCTGCCATCTCTCTCCCCTGTGCCCGCCACACACACATGGGCACACACACAGACAGACTGAACACGCACACACACAGGCACAAACACACCACCTCAGAGTGCATGCAGACAGACAGACAGACAGACAGACAGACAGACAGACAGACAGACAGACAGACAGACAGACAGACAGACAGACAGACAGACAGACAGACAGACAGACAGACAGACAGACAGACAGACACACACACCTCGCTTGCTGAGCGGGTGGCCAGTCCACGAATTAAAAGACAACTGCGTCACATTGCGGCACTCTCCCCCACCAAGGGAACAGGAGCCTCCCTCTCTGCAGCCTCTTCAGCAACTTTACTGTTTGTTTGGAATACTGTACCCACGCTAGCATCACGTTATGGGCTGGTATGCTAGTGTAATTGCAATGTAATCTCATGCGGTCCGCAAATAAGGATGCCACAATAGCTGTCGTCAATCATAACTCACTCTTAGAGGAATCAGAATCATACTGCTGGCTTTACCAGTCAGAGATAGTTTAGGGATTGGCTGCTATCGTGATCATGTGTATTCAAACACACTAGTCTCATTGTGAATTCTGTGGATTTTGGAGAGAAACTGTAAGTTGCCTTACTGAGAAAATTGCAACTCAAGTACAGCATGAGTGGATCTAGAATTTAAATGAGACCTTATGGGAGATAGGATATCACATCACTCTATACTATTATTCACAGTTTGGCAAAAAAAACTCATAGAACACCACATTAAAGAAATGTGACCTTTGTGAATGTCCGGATGTGGATTAGCTTCCTGTCGTGAGGTTGTTTCTGTGGTGTGGTACCACCACTACTGCCTCCTCCACCACAACCCACTTGAGTTGACCAATTGCGTCAGCAGACTGCATTTAGAAATGAACGTCATGCAGCGCGTTAGCCCGATGCTAACGTTAATGTGCCGTAATAACAGGCCTGCGCCGCTTATGTGGTCGGAACTCCCTTCATGTTATCATTCCTCACCTCTCCCCCTCTACTATCCCCTCCAGAAAAAGCAAAAACAACAGATGGACTGTGCCAAGGAGACTGTGACCATGCCTGGCCATTACTATGGTGAGAAGGTGAGGAAGTTGCTTGGATTGCAGATATGCAAAGTGTCTCGGCGGTTGGAATTATGCCGTTCTCATCGGCACATCCTGTACTGCTGCTCTCAGCTCCTCATAATGTATTTATAATTGCTTTCCACCCCAGCTGAATAACAATCACTTTATCACAGCAATGTTTTGCTAGAGCAACTATAAACTAGCATACTAGTATATAGCAATTATGCTAGCCAAACCTAGCATTTACACTCCAATAATAGGGAAGTGATATTAAGAACCCACACAAGTAGGTGATTATTGTGATTATATGTACTTATGTCTTTATGGAGATTATAGTTTTCATGGCTTGTTTTTGGAGAGCTTTGTGACCAGTTGGCCCTGAGAAACTAGCATTCCACCAATCGTGGTGTTTTGTATTACGCGACTGCGAATGACGTGAGTGTTACCTACCTCATGGAAGTTCACATGGCTTTGATAATGTGTTTGTTTTGGTGTTTACATGTCTAGGTTGACAGTAAATGTTATTGTTGTGACTGGCCTTGTGTGTTGCTATGTTCTAGTGTGTGATTGTGGTCTGTCTGGTATTGCCATGCTAGCGTATCCTGAGGCAAGGTTTGCTATGCCCAAAGGCCACACGGCATTCCAGCAACAGAGTGTTAGGTCTCATCTGGAGTTGGCTACCAAAACAAAACAATTTCAGTCAGTTTAGTCATGGTTGATATAATTCACACAGAGCGCTACATCCTTTTATCTATAGAAAATCATTTGGATTTTTAAACTGAAAAATTAGCATTTATGTCTGCATGTAGACAGAATGGGCGAGAGGTGTTGAATATGGCAAGGGTAGGAAGATGTGGCATCGTAAGAGTTATAATAGATAGTCAGTAGACAACCCATTCAGCCACTATAACAATTCTCATCTGCCATCTCTCTTGCTCTATATCTCTCCCTCCCTCCATCCCCCACACAACACATTAGCTCTCTCGCTCTCCCTCCTTTGCACACATTCTCCCACACTCTTCACAGAGCAAAGTTCCCGCTGTCTAATAACTCAAAAATGTCAATCAAATAATGACTAAAAGTCAATGACAAGGTGATCCCCTCCCACCCACAGAGATCAAGGGTCAAAATCCCTCAGAGACAAATGAGTCTTTTGTTTCTGACCAGGAGACGTGGGGGAGAGTCAGAGGCTGGGCCGGGCTCCTGGAACGTGCTGCTTTCCTCGACTGTAGAAGCCTCAGCGGTGCCAAATACGCAGCCCTAACTGATACCAGATATGCAATTAATCCGTGCACCAACTACCAAGGCTCTTTTAGTGGTGGGCTGAAAAGAAAAGGCCTAAATTATTTGGCAATGACAGCCTTTTGGACATATATTTTGTTAGGTTTTAGTGTGCTTTTTTTATATGGCCATTTATATGTATGTCTATAGATTCTAGGCTGAGCCACTCTGAACCACTACAATTTAAAAAAAGAAGAAGTTTTTATTAGCTAATTATAGTGCCTTCAGAAAGTATTCATACCCCTTGACTCCACATTTTGTTATGTTACAGCCTGAATTCAAATTGATTAAATAGATAATTTCTTACCCGTCTACACACAATACCCCATAATGACAAAGTGAAAACATGTTTTTGAAATGTCTTGCAAATTTCTTGAATTAAATTTACATAAGTATTCACACCCCTAAGTCAATAATTTGTAGAAGCACCTTTGGCAGCGATCACAGCTTTGACTCTTTCTAGGTCTCTAAGAGATTTCCACAACTTGATTGTGCAACATTTGCCCATTATTATTTAAACAATTCTTCAAGCTCTGTCAAGTTGGTTGTTTATCATTGCTAGACAACCATTTTCAGGTGTTGAAATATATTTTCAAGTAGATTTAAGTCAAAACTGTAACTCGGCCACTCAGGAATATTCACTGTCTTCTTGGTAAGCAACTGCAGTGTAGATTTGGCCTTGTTTTTTAGGCTATTGTCCTGCTGAAAGGGGAATTAATCTGAACCAGACTGTGTTATATTGGATTTGCCCCAAACATAACACTTTGTATTCAGGACAAAAAGTGAATTGCTTTGCCACATTTTTTGCAGTATTATTTTTGTGCGTTGTTGCAAACAGGATGCATGTTTTGGAAAAATTGTATTCTGTACAGGCTTCTATCAATTAGGTTAGTATTGTGGAGTTACTACAATGTTGTTGATCCATCCTCAGTTTTCTCCTATCACAGCCATTACATTAGCCTCATGGTGAAATCCCTCAGCGGTTTCCTTCCTCTCCGGCAACTGAGTTAGGAAGCTTCCCTGTGGCTCAGTTGGTAAGAGCATGGTGTTTGCAACGCCAGCATGGTGTGTGTAATGCCAGGGTTGTGGGTTCAATTCCCACGGGGGGCCAGTACAAAAATAATAATAATAATAATAATTCAAAATAAAAAAAATGCATGAAATGAAATGTATGTATTCACTACTGTAAGTTGCTCTGGATAAGAGCGTCTGCCAAATGACTAAAATGTAAAATGTAGGAAGGATGCCTGTATCTTTGTAGTGACTGGCTGTATTGATACACCATCCATAGTGTAATTAATAACTTCTCCATGCTCAAAGGATATTCAATGTATGCTTTAAAAAAATAAAATACACATCTATCAATAGGTGGCCTTCTTTGCGAGGCATTGGAAAACCTCCCAGGTCTTTATTATTGAATCTGTGTTTGAGACTCACTGCTCGACTGAGGGACCTTACAGATAATTGTATGTGAGGGGTACGGAGATGAGATAGTCATTCAAAAATGATGTTAAACACTATTACTGCACACAGAGTGAGTCCATGAAATGTATTATGTGACTTGTTAAGCAAATGTATACTGTACTCCTGAAGTTATTTAGGCTTGCGTTAACGAAGGGGTTGAATACTTATTTACTCAAGACACATCAGCTTTGAATTTTTTATTAATTAGTAAAACTCTCTAAAAATATCATTTAACTTTGACATTATGGGGTATTGTGTGTAGGCCAGTGAAAACAAATCTCAATCTAATACATTTTAAATTCAGGCTGTAACACATCAAATTGTAAAAAGTCAATGGGTGTGAATACTTTCTGAAGGAAAAGCACTGTAGTTAGTAAGGACACACATGAGGGTGCACACACACACACACATAGACACACACACACATGAGGGTGCACACACACACACACACACACACACACACACACACACATAGACACACACACGAGCGTGCACACACACGCAGATAGACACACACACACACCTTTTCATTTCTCATCCACTTATCATGGAGGGCTGTTGAATGAATCCAAACGCTAATCTCAGCTACAAAAGTGGAAAAATCATTGCATAAATAAATTATCCAGGGCATATCCGGGGCATTATTATCCTTTTGAGAATCTAATGTTCATCCGAGGTGACATATAGTTTCTCGGGCTACGCCAAGAGGTGTAGAACCTCATCCATCATGTCATTGGGATTTAACTCATATTCAATCAAAAGATTTGTGCAGCTTATGGGAGGTCTCGACAACATCAGAGAGAATCAAAACTGGCTTCTCTCCGCATTTTTGGAAGTTCCCTATGTATACTATACAGAATGTTTTCCCATCAACATCTCTGAGCCTTTGATTACTTAATGATGGGATTTGGAGGTGTAGATGGGTTTATTTCTATCATACCCCGCCCAGGTCTACATGCACAAGGTAATCGTGCTTGTCTAGGACTTAGCTATAGAACCTCATATATTTAATTTTCACAGGGCTTACTGTAACAGTGAAGCCTACATCATCTATATCCCAGGCTGGTTTTCCCCGTGGCAACAAGGCCATACGGTTACACCAGTGTTAGCCTAGCAAAAGAACAGTAGGGAGGAATTACAATTAATGTTGTAGAGTATAACGTAACGTCTAATAACGTAATGTCGAATGTAAAGACAACATAGTACCTCACAAGCTGTCCAGAAAAAATACGAAGAAATAACGCTACGCATGCAGATAAGTAACTGGCGTTGCACCCTACCTGGTCAGAATGTAGCTCCTAGGTGTACGACGTTGTGTATGAACGGGTGGACAGTTGTTATTACAGGTGCATAACCACATGTTGACGTAGTCACCCTCCACTCTTGACATAGTGTCAGCTGCTCACCCCTCAGTCCTCTGACCCAGCGCTGGAAGCTTGGAACAAGCACACTGAGACCACTCTCTCTCTCTCCCGGATAGGCCTGGAAACAGGAAGAGCACCATTCAGGAAGTCCACGTTTTACAACTTTCTCTCTGTGGAGAAAGAGAGTAAGAAAGTGTGTAGGAAACATCAACAACACTTGACTCCCCTCTTTGTAAGTTATTCATGTCTTATTTTCACATCCCTCCTGCATTTGTTGATTTACGGCTTTGAATATGTAATGGGGAAAATGTTCTCTATTACTGAATCATGTAAACCTGGGAGGCAAGGCGGCGATTTTGGTAAGATATTGCCACCTGCTTTGTCAGGGAAGAAATAACTGTGAAACTAATATGACTTTTTTTATATACTTAATTCATTTCAGCTTTTGAAATATACTTTGAAATACTTCCCTTTAACAGTAATTATATTTTAGTTTAGTGCAGTAGAACATAAGCAACATTTTGTGCTGTGGTCAATGGCCTGTGATTGTAAGAGACTACAGAGATGACACTGGCAGAAAACAATGCTATGCCATTCTGACATCACGCCAGTCTGTGTTTGAACCAAATAAAAATTGGACTAAGCTGAACTGCTGCCGACGCGCTTCCCTCTCCGTCCCCCTCTGTTTACCGGTTTAAGGGGTTGTGATGTCACGGATGTCTATATTGGCGACGGTTACCTAAGTAACATCATGCGCGCGTGGTGAGACCATCTTGGAGGGTTAGCATAAGGGCTGCCATCCATCTGTCTCGAGACAGAAGCGAGCTGTGATGGCATTCCGTGGAATTTGCTCATTGTTGTCCCAGTTTGAATGATTTAACCTCCTGTCCTTAGTCTGATCCTATCAGGAAGTGAATCTATATTGCCAATCAACTCATCTACCTGTCTTAGGAAATGTCATATTACTTATAATCAC
Organism: Salmo salar; assembly: GCF_965601325.2. Lineage (NCBI taxonomy): Eukaryota > Metazoa > Chordata > Actinopteri > Salmoniformes > Salmonidae > Salmo > Salmo salar. The sequence continues at coordinate 68,133,135 of NC_138304.1, read as the reverse complement.
AAGAGTTAAGGTATATTTCTGATATAGTGTAATGTGTACAGGGGAGGGTAGTGCATTTTTCCACTGGTTTACATTCGCTCTTCTGCTCGCATATCCCCGATAAACAATGACTTGACTTACTTTTGATATTACCCTAATACAGTTTAGAAACGTTTTGTGAAGGTTTGGTAAGGTGTGGCTATTATTAAACTTCAGCAACTGCAGGCCTATGACAGGAAGCCAGCGTGCCTTGGCGCTCCAACTGACTCCGACAGTTGAACTTGAGGTGAGGAAGACTGTTTCAGGTCTACCAGAGTAACTCCTATAATCTAACAATATAATTCTTATCTTTATATAAAATATTCTGATAGAAATGTAAGGAATTACCCTCTTTCTGCACGTCTATGTCTGTATAGCAGACGCAGTAGCCATCTGACATATCTCTATCTCTCGGGGTTGGGCCTCAGCAACTCTTCCTATGTATATGCTCCACTGGGATTCTCTGCCTCTAACCCTATTACAGGGGCTGAGTCACTGGCTTACTGGTGTTCTTCCATGCCGTCCCTAGGAGGGGTGCATCACTTGAGTGGGTTGAGTCACAGACGTGGTCTTCCTGTCTGGGTTGGCGCCCCCCCCTTGGGTTGTGCCGTGGCGGAGATCTTTGTGGGCTATACTCGGCCTTGTCTCAGGATGGTAAGTTGGTGGTTGGAGATATCCCTCCAGTGGTGTGAGGGCTGTGCTTTGGCAAAGTGGGTGGGGTTATATCCTACCTGTTTGGCCCTGTCCGGAGGTTTCATCGGTTGGGGCCACAGTGTCTCCTGACCCCTCCTGTCTCAGCCTCCAGTATTTATGCTGCAGTAGTTTATGTGTCAGGGGGCTATGGTCTGACTGTCACATCTGGAGTATTTCTCGTGTCTTATCCGGTGTCCTGTGTGAATTTAAATATGCTCTCTCTAATTCTCTCTTTCTCTCTTTCTTTATTTCTCTCTCTCGGAGGACCTGAGTCCTAGGACCATGCCTCAGGACTACCTGGCATGATGACTCCTTGCTGTCCCCAGTCCACCTGGCCGTGCTGCTGCTCCAGTTCCAACTGTTCTGCCTGCGGCTATGGAACCCTGACCTGTTCACCGGACGTGCTACCTGTCCCAGACCTGCTGTCCCAGACCTGCTGGAACCCTGACCTGTTCACCGGACGTTCTACCTGTCCCAGACCTGCTGTTTTCAACTCTCTAGAGACAGCAGGAGCGGTAGAGATACTCTCAAAGATCGGCTATGAAAAAGCCAACTGACACTTACTCTTGTGTTGCTGACTTGTTGCACCCTCGACAACTATTATGATTATTATTATTTGACCATGCTGGTCATTTATGAACATTTGAACATCTTGGCCATGTGCTGTTATAATCTCCACCCGGCACAGCCAGAAAAGGACTGGCCACCCTTCATAGCCTGGTTTCTTCCTAGGTTTTGGCCTTTCTAGGGAGTTTTTCCTAGCCACCGTGCTTCTACACCTGCATTGCTTGCTGTTTGGGGTTTTAGGCTGGGTTTCTGTACAGCACTTTGAGATATCAGCTGATGTAAGAAGGGCTATATAAATACATTTGATTTGATTTGATTTATGCTCTATACACAGGGAATTCGGAAAATATTCAGACTCCTTGAACTTTCCACATTTTGTTATGTTACAGCCTTATTCTAAAATGTATAAAATATTTTTTTTCTTCATCAATCTACACACAATACCCCATAATGATGAAGCGAAAAAAGGTTTGTAGAAATGTTTGCAAATTAATTAAAAAGAAAAAACAGAAATACCTTATTTACAAAAGCATTTAGACCCTTTGTTATTAGACTCAAAATTGAGCTCAGGTGCATCCTGTTTCCATTGAACATCCTTGAGATGTTTTTACAACTTGATTGGAGTCCATCTGTGGTAAATTGAATTGGTTGGACATGATTTGGAAAGGCACACACCTGTCTATATAAGGTCCCACAGTTGACAGTGCATGTCAGAACAAAAACCAAGCCATGAGGTCGAAGGAATTGTCTGTAAAGCATCGAGACATGATTGTGTAGAGGCACAGATCTGGGGAAGGGTACCAAAACATTTTTGCAGCATTGAAGGTCCCCAAGAACACAGTGGCCTCCATCATTCTTAAATGGAAGAAGTTTAGAATCGCCAAGACTCTTCCTACATTTACATTACATTTTAGTCATTTAGCAGACGCTCTTATCCAGAGCGACTTACAGTCGTGAATGTATACATTTCATACATTTAAAAAAAATAAAAATAGTTCTGGCCCCCCGTGGGAATCGAACCCACAACCCTGGCGTTGCACACACCATGCTCTACAAACTGAGCCACAGGTAAGACTTGCCCTGGAGGTAGGTTGGCATTTCCTAGAGCTGGCCGCCCGGCCGAACTGAGCAATCGGGGAAGAAGGGCCTTGGTCTGTGGAGATGGGAGGAACTTCCAGAAGGACAACCATCTCTGCAGCACTCCACCAATCAGGCCTTTATGATAGAGTGGCCAGACGGAAGCCACTCCTCAGTAAAAGGCACATGACAGCCCGCTTGGAGTTTGCCAAAAGGTACCTAAAGGACTCTCAGACCATGAGAAACAAGATTATCTGGTCTAATGAAACCAAGATTGAACTCTTTGGCCTGAATGCCAAGCACCACGTCTGGAGGAAACCTGGCACCCTTCTTACAGTGAAGCATGGTTGTGGCAGCATTATGCTGTGGTAATGTTGTTCAGCGGCAGGGACTGGGAGAATAGTCAGGATCGAAGGAAAGATTAACGGAGCAAAATAGAGAGAGATCCTTGATGAAATCCTGCTCCAGAGCGCTCAGGACCTCAGACAGGGGCGAAGGTTCACCTTCCAACAGGACAACGAACCTAAGATCACAGCCAAGACAACAACGTAATGGCTTCGGGACACGTCTCTGAATGTCCTTGAGTGGTCCAGCCAGAGCCCGGACATGAACCCGATCGAACATCTCTGGAGAGACCTGAAAATAGGTGTGCAGCAGTGCTCCCCAGTCAACCTGACAGAGCATGAGAGGTCTGAAGAGAAGAATGGGAGAAACTCCCCAAATACAGGTGTGCCCAGCTTGGTGTATGTAAACAAAACCGCATAAAAAACAGACTACGGTTTGCAACTGCACATGGGGACAAAGATTGTACTTTAGGAGAACTGTCCTCTGGTCTGATGAAACAAAAATAGAACTCTTTGGCCATAATGACCATCGTTATGTTTGGAGGAAAAAGGGGGAGGCTTGCAAGCCGAAGAACACTATCCCAACCGTGAAGCACGGGGTTGGCAACATCATGTTGTGGGGGTGCTTTGCTGCAGGAGGGACTGGTGCATTTCACAAAATAGATGGCATCATGAGGCAGGAAAATTAAGTGGATATATTGAAGCAACATCTCAAGACATCAGTCAGGAAGTTAAAGCTTGGTCGCAAATGGGTCTTACAAATGAACAGTGACCCCAAGCATACTACCAAAGTTGTGGCAAAATGGCTTAAGGACAACAAAATCAAGGTATTGGAGTGGCCATCACAAAGCCCTGACCTCAATCCTATAGAAGAATTTGTGGGAAGAACGGAAAAAGCATGTGCGGGCAAGGAGGCCTACCAACCTGACTCAGTTACACCAGCTCTGTCAGGAGGAATGTGCCAAAGTTTTGCCAACTTATTGTGGTAATCTTGTGGAAGGCCACCCGAAACTTTTGACTCAAGTTAAACTATTTAAAGGCAGTGCTACCAAATGCTAATTGAGTGGATGTACATTTACATTTACATTTACGTCATTTAGCAGACACTCTTATCCAGAGCGACTTACAAATTGGTGCATTCACCATATGATATCCAGTGGAGCAACCACTTTACAATAGTACATCTATATCTTTTTTTTTGGGTGGGGGGGGGGGACGGTGTGGTTAGAAGGATTACTTTATCCTATCCCAGGTATTCCTTAAAGAGGTGGGGTTTCAGGTGTCTCCGGAAGGTGGTGATTGACTCCGCTGTCCTGGCGTCGTGAGGGAGCTTGTTCCACCATTGGGGTGCCAATGTAAACTTCTGACCCACTGGGAATGTGATGGAAGAAATAAAAGCTGAAATAAATCATTCTCTCTACTATTATGCTGACATTTCACATTCTTAAAATAAAGTGCTGATCCTAACTGACCTAAAACAGGGAATTTTTACTAGGATTAAATGTCAGGAATTGTTTAAAACTGAGTTTAAATGTATTTGGCTAAGGTGTATGTAAACTTCCGACTTCAACTGTGCATAAGCTGAAAGCTGGGGGGGGGGGGGGTATCCAATTTATTTTACAGTACAAGAGGAGGGTCATGTGAAAATACTTTTTCCTTTGGTGAGGGGAGGGCTTTATTTTATGACAGCTTGAGTTGGAACAGCCCCTCCCCCCAGTAACTTTAGATATGTCCCTTACCTAATGCAAATTCATCATCATGCCTGAACATCCATTTATTTCTTTGGGTCTCTCTGACAATCATCTCTGATTACACTGAGGCTGTTACCAATCAGTTGAAACTACCAGGTACGGCAAACTACTGTGCAATCAATGGCATAGATCATTATATCACAACTTTTCTTCATCACATTGCCCTTCCTTAAGGTTAGTGCACAGGGAAGGGATTACAGCTTTCTTCAAGGTTGAAATGTTAAATGTTGGAATCAAACTGTAATAATTCCAAGAAGAATTTCATTATATGGAATTAATGTTTAGCTCGAGTGTGGACAATGGAGGATCAGTTTAAGATTGGTGTGTAGTGTCGCATGAAATGTAAAGTATATTGATTATTTATTTAAAGTTTTGCAACATTATCTGGGACATTTGTAAGGAAGATGTATATAAGGATACATTTTGACATGAAGTGCATGTGTGTGCGTGCATGTGTGTCTGCATGCGTATTGAAGTGTTTAAGATGCGAGTCAGTCTGCTAGCTACTATGTTGTCAGATGAAAACACTGTGAATTCAAGTGCATCAATATTAATCTCCAGCTCTGTGAAAAAAGTTCAAGCCTCAACAGCTGTTTCCTCATTGAGCAATTAGAGCCCATCAAAATGATGGAATATTCAGGCAAGTGTATGAGATAGGACATTTATTGATCTTGTTTAATACAGTGCATTAGCTTAGCATCTAAGCCTACAATATGAGTGATGATTACATTCTGAGTCTGTGTTATTCCCTCATTCTATTGTCTACTCCTCGGTAGAACCAAATTCCTGACAATTATCTTCTGGTTACAATACTGTCAATCTTAGCAGAATTGGATTTTCATTGATTCAACGCTACTAACGTGGCAGCAGTAATATGAATTTCAGTAAGTCAATGCTGTGGGAAATGAGATGGAATGGATCATACGCCGGGCAACTAATTTAGAATTCATAGAAACACTAACTCATTGTCAGCACAGGCCTGTTCTAATCCCCCATGGGATTTAACATGTGCAAAATGGACACATTTGCCTTTTTCAGTCAGAGATATAATATGTTTCTAAATTCGTAATGAATTAAATATATTCCTAGATGTGACTTTCCACGTAACAATAAAACCAGCATGCTAGACACTGTAATGATGACAGAAATACATTCCGTTTTCATTTTGGGGCACATTTTGTGTCTAGCATTAATTTTTTATACATTTTACAGCATGACAGCCTCTGTTTGTTCTACATTGTAGAATAATAGTGAAGACAGCAAAACTATGAAATAACACATATGAAATCATGTAGTAACCAAAAAAGTGTTAAACAAATCAAATTATTTTAGATTCTTGAAAGTAGCCACCATTTTTTTACAACAGTCTTGAAGGACTTCCCACATATGCTGAGAACTTGTTGGGTGCATTTTCTACACTCTGTGGTCCAACTCATCCCAAACCATCTCAATTTGTTTGAGGTCAGGTGATTGTGGAGGTCAGGTCATCTGATGCAGCACTCAATCACTCTCCTTCTTGGTCAAATAGCCCTTACACAGCCTGGAGGTGTGTCAAAATCGAATCAAATCAAATTGTATTGGTCACATACACATGGTTAGCAGATGTTATTGTGAGTGTAGCGAAATGCTTGTGCTTCTAGTTCCGACAGCGCAGCAATATCTAACATGAAATTTAACAATTCCACAACAACTACCTAATACGCATAAATCTAAGTAAGGAATGGAATAAGAATATATACATATAAATACATGGATGAGCAAAGGCATAGCAGCATAGGAAAGTTGCAAAAGATGGTATAAAATACAGTATATACATATGAGATGAGTAATGCAAGATATGGAAACATTATTAAAGTGCCATTATTAAAGTGACAAGTGATCCATTTATTAAATCATCAATGATTACAAGTCTGTATGTAGGCAGCAGCCTCTGGCTTGGGTGGTTGTTGTCATTGATGATCAGTTTGACCTTCCTGTAACATCGGGTGCTGTAGGTGTCATGGAGGGCAGGTAGTTTCCCCTCGTGATGCTTTGTGCAGACTGCATCACCCTCTGGAGAGCCCTGCGGTTGTGGGCGTTGCCAGGCGGTACCAGGCGGTGATCCAGCCCTACAAGATGCTCTCAATTGTGCATCTGTAAAAGTTTGTGAGGGTTTTAGGTGACAAGCCAAATTTCTTCAGCCTCCTGAGGTTGACAAGGCACTGTTGCGCCTTCTTCACCACACTTTCTGTGTGGGTGGACCATTTCAGTTTGTCCGTGATGTGTACGCCGAGGAACTTAAAACATTCCACCTTTTTCCACTGCTGTCCCGTTGAGGTGGATACGGGGGGTGCTCCCTCTGCTGTTTCTCTGAAGTCCACGATAATTTCCTTTGTTTTGTTGACGTTGTTTTCCTGACACCACACTCACACAGTGCCCTCACCTCCTCCCTGTAGGCTGTCTCGTCGTTGTTGTTAATCAAGCCTTCTACTGTTGTGTCGTCTGCAAACTTTCTGCAAATGACTGAGTTGGAGGCGTGCATGGCCACGCAGTAATGGGTGAACAGGAAGTACAGGAGGGGGCTGAGCACGCACCCTTGTGGGGCCCCGGTGTTGAGGATCAGCGAAGTGGAGATGTTGTTTCCTACCTTCACCACCTGCGGGCGGCCCGTCAGGAAGTCGAGGACCCAATTGCACAGGGTGGGGTTGAGACCCAGGGTCTCAAGCTTAATGATGAGCTTGGAGGGTACTATGTTGTTGAATGCTGAGCTGTAGTCAATGAACAGCATTCTTACATAGGCATTCCTCTTATCCAGATGGGATAGGGTAGTGTGCAGTGTGATGGCGATTGCATCGTCTGTGGACCTATTGGAGTGGTATGCAAATTGAAGTGGGTCTAGGGTGGCAGGTAAGGTGGCGGTGACATGATTCTTGACTAGACTCTCAAAGCACTTCATGATGACAGAAGTGAGTGCTACGGGGCGATAGTCCTTTAGTTCAGTTACCTTTGCCTTCCTGGGTACAGGAACAATGGTGGCCATCTTGAAGCATGTCGGGACAGCAGACTTGGATAGGGAGAGATTGAATATGAACACGGGTCATTGTCCTGTTGAAAAACAAATAATAGTCTCACTAAGCGCAAACCAGATGGGATGGCGTGTTCCTTGAATTCTGAACTTGAACTCTGTGAAGCGTTTGTTTGGGGTACAATTTCTGAGGCTGGTAACTCTAATGAACTTATCTCATAACTCAGGGTTATAACTCTGGGTCTTCCTTTCCTGTGGCAGTCCTCGTGAGAGCCAGTTTCATCATAGCGCTTGATAGTTTTTGCAACTGCACTTGAAGAAACTTTCAAAGTTCTTGACATTTTCCGGATTGACTGACCTTCATGTCTTAAAGTAATGATAGATTGTTGTTTACCTTTGCTTATTTGAGCTGTTCTTGCCATAATATGGACTTGGTCTTTTACCAAATAGGGCTATCTTCTGTATACCACCCCTACCATATTACAACACAACTGATTGGCTCAAACGCATTAAGAATAAAATAAATTCCACAAATTAACTTTTAACAAAGCACACCTGTTAATTGAAATGCATTCCAGGTGACTACCTCATGAAGCTGGTTGAGAGATTGCCAAGTGTGTGCGAAGCTATCATCAAGGCAAAGGGTGGCTATTTGAAGAATCTGAAATATAATAATATATTTTGATTTGTTTTACACTTGATTGGTTACTACATTTGTGTTATTTTATTGTTTTGATATCTTCCCGATTATTCTACAATGTAGAAAATAGTACAAAATAAAGAAAAACCCTTGAATCAGTAGGTGTCCAAACTTTTGTCTGGTACTGTATGTCTGATATTGTCACGTCCTGATCGGTAAAGGGGTATTTTGTTATTGTAGTTTGGTCAGGACATGGCAGGGGGTGTTTGTTTTATGTGGTTCGGGGTTTGTTGGGCTATGTTATTATGTAAGAGGGGTATTTGTTTAGGGTGTTCCAGGGTTTTTGGTCTATGTTCTATGTTGGTGTATTTCTATGTTCAGTCTAGTCTATGTTTAGTTTATTAGATTGACCTTCAATTGGAGGCAGCTGTTCCTCGTTGCCTCTGATTGAAGGTCCTATGTATAGAGGTGTTTTTGTAATGGGATTTGTTACAGAACTACCCACCACCAACGGACCAAGCAGCGGGGTAAGGAGCTGGAGAGGAGCTATCGGGAGTCGTGGACTTGGGAGGAGATTCTAGCCAGAGAGGGACCATGGAGGAAGGCTGGAGAGGATCGGGAGTGTTTTGCTGGAACACGGTTGGCATGGAAGCCTGAGAGGCAGCCCCAAAACATTTTTTGGGGGGGCACACGGGTAGTTTGGCTGGGCCAGGGTTGAGCCCTAAGCCAACTCCCCGTGCTTACCAGAGGCAGCGTGGTACTGGTCAGGCCCAGTGCTATGGGGTGATGCGCACGGCGTCGAGGCCAAGCATCCACAGGCCGGTATACTCGGTGCCAGCGTCCCGCATTTGCCGGGGGGAAGCGGGCACCCAGCCAGTAAGGGTGGTGCCAGTCCTGCGCTCGAGATCGCCAGTGCGCCTTCACGGCCCAGTGTATCCTGTTCCCGCTCCCCGCACTAGCCCTGAGGTACGTGTCTCCAGTCTGGTGTCTCCAAAGCCAGCACCACGCACCAGGCCTTCAGTGCGTCAGCCCAGTCCAGGATGTCCTGTTCCCGCTCCTCGCACTAGCCTTGGGGTGCGTGTCTTCAGTCTGGTACCTCCACTACCAGCCCCATGCACCAGGCCTCCAGTGCGTCAGCCCAGTCCAGCTCGTCCTGCTCCTGCTCCTCACATAGCCCTGTGGTGTGTGTTCCTAGTCTGGCACCTCGTAAGCCAGCCCCACGCATCAGGCCTTCAGTGTGCAGTCCCCGTCCAGAGTGTCCGGCAACAGTGCCTCGTCCAGAGTGTCCGGCAACAGTGCCTCGTCCAGAGTGTCCGGCAACAGTGCCTCGTCCAGAGTGTCCGGCAACAGTGCCTCGTCCAGAGACGGCCCACAGTCCGGAACCGAGAGAGACGGCCCACAGTCCGGAACCGAGAGAGTCGCCCTACAGTCCGGAATCGGCGCAGCCAGAGTCACCCTACAGTCTGGAATCGGCGCAGCCATAGCCGCACTCCAGTCCGGAGCTCCCAGAGTCGCCCTACAGTCCGGAATTGGCTCAGCCAGAGTCGCCCTTCAGCCCGAGGTCTCCAGCGACTGCATCAGCCCAAGGTCTCCAGCGACGCACATCAGCCCGAGGTCTTCAGCGATGCGCCATAGACCAGAGACTTCGGGAGCGGGTGGACAGGTTAGGTTGGGGAGTAAGGCCGGAGCCTGATCCACCTCCATAGTAGGTGGGTTGGGGGGGGGGGATGTAGCACAACAACCGTCGGTGACGGTGGCCACCCTCCCTTCCCTCCCTTTAGTTTGGGATTATTTTTGTTTTGGGTTTATTTTTGTGTTTTGTTTAAGGTGCATCCGGGGTCTGCACCTTTGGGGGGGGGGGGGGGGGGTACTGTCACGTCCTGATCAGTAAAGGGGTATTTTGTTATTGTAGTTTGGTCAGGACGTGGCAGGGGGTGTTTGTTGTATGTGGTTCGGGGTTTGTTGGGCTATGTTATTATGTAAGAGGGGTATTTGTTTAGAGTGTTCCAGGGTTTTTGGTCTATGTTCTATGTTTGTGTATTTCTATGTTCAGTCTATGTTTAGTTCATTAGATTGACCTTCAATTGGAGGCAGCTGTTCCTCGTTGCCTCTGATTGAAGGTCCTATGTATAGGGGTGTTTTGTAATGGGATTTGTTACAGATATGTGGTTTTTCACGCTCTTTTGTTTTTTGGAGAAGTCATGGCATCTTCTCTCTGTGTGTGGTTTGCTACAGTGCCTTCGGAAAGTATTCAGACCCCTTGTCTTTTTCCACATTTTGTTACGTTGCAGCCTAATTCCACGTTGAAAATGTTTTATCATCAATCTACTCACAATACCCCATAATGACAAAGCAAAAACAGAAAAAAAAAAATCTTTGCTAATTTCTATTTAAAAAAACCTTAAATATCACATTTACCTAAGTATTCAGACCCTTTACTCAGTACTTTGCTGAAGCACCTTTGGCAGTGATTACAACATCGAGTCAGCTCGGGTATGACGCTACAAGCTTGGCACACCTGTATTTGGGGAGTTTCTCCCATTCTTCTCTGCAGATCCTCTCAAGCTCTATCAGGTTGGATGGAGAGTGTCGCTGCACAGCTATTTTCAGGTCTCTCTAGATATGTTAGATCGGGTTCAAGTCCGGACTCTTGCTGGGCAATTCAAGGACATTCAGACACCTGTCCCGAAGACACTCCTGCATTATCTTGGCTGTGTGCTTAGGGTCATAGTCCTGTTGGATGGTGAACCTTCGCCCCAGTCTGAGGTCCTGAGCACTCTGGAGCAGGTTTTCATGAAGGATCGCTCTGTACTTTGCTCTGTTCATCTTTCCTTCGATCCTGACTCGTCTCCCAGTCCCTTGAGCTGAATAACATCCCCAGAGCATGATGCTGCCACCACCATGCTTCACTGTAAGGAGTGTGCCAAATTTCCTCCAGACGTGACACTTGGCATTCAGGCCAAAGAGTTCAATCTTGGTTTTATCAGACCAGATAATCTTGTTTCTCATGGTCTGAGAGTCTTTAGGTGTCTTTTGGCAAACTCCAAGCAGGCTGTCATGTGCCTTTTACTGAGGAGTGGCTTCTGTCTGGCCACTCCACCATAAAGGCTTGATTGGTGGAGCGCTGCAGAGATGGTTGTCCTTCTGGAAGGTTCTCCCGTCTCCACAGAGGATCTCTAGAGTTCTGTCTGAGTGACCATCAGGTTCTTGGTCACCACCCTGACCAAGGCCCTTCTTCCCCGATTGCTCAGTTTGGCCGGGTGGCCAGCTCTAGGAAGAGTCTTGGTGGTTCCAAATATCTTCCATTTAAGAATGTGTTCTTGGGGACCTTCAATGCTGCAAACATTTTTGGTACCCTTCCCCAGATCTGTACCTCGACACAATCCTGTCTCGGAGCTCTACGGACAATTCCTTTGACCGCATGGCTTGGTTTTTGCTCTGACATGCACTGCAACTTTGGGACCTTATATAGACAGGTGTGTGCCTTTCCAAATTATGTCCAACCAATTGAATTTACCACAGGTGGACTCCCATGAAGTTGTAGAAACATCTCAAGGATGATCAATGGAAACAGGATGCACCTGAGCTCAATTGTGAGTCTCACAGCAAAGGGGCTGAATACTTTTGTAAATAATGTATTTCTGTTTTTATGTTTAATACATTTGTAAACATTTGTAAAAAACTGTTTTTGCTTTGTCATTATGGGGTATTGTGTGTAGATTGCTGAGGAAAAACATTTATTTAATCCATTTTAAAATAAGTCTGTAATGTAACACAATATGGAAAAAGTAAAGGGGTCTGAATACTTTCCAAAACACTCTACAGTATATATAGAAACCACACATTAGATGGAAAACTATTCTCTTGAAATCTGCTACCTACAGGTGCGTCTGGAATATAAACAGTGCTGGTTTACGAGAAATGTACAAGTTGTTACAACATTGGACCGGGGACACTAAAAAGTTTAGCACAGCTGGCCTGAAAATAAACATGGCCACATACCATGGACATAAGCATGCTTACAGTATCTGTCTACGCAAGACTTAAATCACTGTATCCTTAGACCTACTGCCTCTCTTTCGCTCTCTCTCGCTCTCACTCTCCCTCGCTCTCTTGCTCTGCTCTCTTGATCTCGCTCTCTCGCTCGCTCTCGCTGTCTCTCACTGTCTCTCACTCTCTCTCACCAGCTGTGTGGTGTTATTCTCCCTCCACTTAAGTTACCTTGGTAACCCAGAACTTGGAAACATGCTATGTGGCTGAGCAACCTGAGGCGTTGGATAAGACATGTCTTATACAAGCCACCGGTCAGTCCATCTCAACCACATGTCAAAGTGGACATGTACACTAGCAGCCAGCCAATGGTCTTTCCTGTCTATGTCACTCATGTTATTGTCACCTAATTAAACAGCTGTCAGTGCTCAGGACCTGGGAGGCTGGGAGAGTGTGAAGAGAGCAATGGTGAGCCAACACTGAGGACATGGCTGGAAGATCGACACTACACATACTGTATCCTGGGCCTATGGGTTTGAATTGAGTAGGCAGTTATTATTATAGTAGATTTCTAGATTGTTCTTTTTGGGCATTAACAAGCTGATACCTATAATGATGAGTATGTGTTCAAGGTCACTGAGCAAGGATGACCTTTGTTACAATTTCACTATAAGTGAACTTCAAATCATGGTATGTGTGACTATGAGTAACATTGCGCCTCGCAGCTTGAAACCAGCGAAACATATCTCATAATTTGTTGAGCCCAGCAATCAACGGTGTGCCATGATTGGTTGCCCATCTCAAAAAACTGCCTAATGACGCACAATCACCGTGGCGATGGCTGATGAGGGCGTTCTCCACCTGTTGCACTCCATGATAAATGCTGCCACTCTTTTTTCTTTTCTTTGATTGAGTCTCTCAACCCGTCTTTTTTCTACCATAATTATAGAATTTTCCTTCCACTGAGGTGTCAAGGAAGCTTTGGCTTGTCTTCAGCTCTGTGTTTTTCCTGCAGATCCGTGCCTCTCTCTGCATGTGTTTTTTGAAAGGATGCCTGTGATAATTTTTAAAGACAGCGGAACACTATGCGTGTTCCAAGTCCCTGTAAGTGTGTGCTTGTGTGTGTGTGTGTGTGTGTGTGTGTGTGTGTGTGTGTGTGTGTGTGTGTGTGTGTGTGTGTGTGTGCAAGCGAGTAAGTGACAGGAAGCAAGAAACAGAAAAAATAAAGGAATGGAGTCGAAAAGAGAATATTGAGAGAGAGAATCAGCAGCTGTTGAGCTCCAGATTATTTTGAACCCACTCAAGACTCTGGTTGCATGCTGCTGTAGATATGTTTTATATGTGTTTCAGTTCAACACACCTTCAATTTCAGGCCTCCTCACACCATAATGGAACTCGCTCATGAATTCTGGGAAATCTACAGGGTTTTTTAGGTGACTGGTCCCATCTTATAAAGCTCACAAATCACTGGGAAGCCACTGATGACTGGGAGGAATCAAACAAACATATAATGCCTTTCTCTCTTTGGGTTATTTGTCAATGTTCAACCCACAAAGGCTCATGGGAAATGAAATGCACCCTTGGAATAGGCTCCTCGAAAAAAAACATGGGAAGATTTGAGTTAAGGTTTATACGGTTGCATGTGTTTTAGATGGTGCTGTTGTGGAGGTTGAGGGACTCTACTAGCCTAGAATCAAACATAAGTCCATTTCACCATTCATATCAGGGTTTCAGGCTAGTACTGATATTTCACATGCCTTATATGTCTCTTTATATGAAGTCACTCGGCTCTGTCATATCCTCACATGGTCTCTCCTATTATTGCTATGCGGATGACACTCAACTACTCTTCTCCTTAGCCCCTTCTAATACCCAGGTGGTGAAACGTATCTCTGTGTGCCTGGCAGATGTCGGCCCACCACCTCAAGCTCAACCTAGACCAAATGGAGCTGCTCTTCCTCCCGAGAAAAGTCTGTCCACTCCAAGACCTCTCCATCACGGGTGACACTCCACTGTGCCCCCCTCCCAGAGTGCAAAGAACCTTGGTGTGACCCTGGACAACACCCTGTCGTTCTCTGCAAACATCAAAGCAGTGACTCGCTGCTACAGGTTCATGCTCTACAACATCCCTAGAGTGCAACCTTTGCTCACACAGAAAGCAGCGTAGATCCTTATCCCGGCACCTGTCATATCCCGTCTAGGCTACTGCAACTCTCTGTTGGCTGGGCTTCCTGCTTGTGCCATAAAATCCCTGCAACTTATCCAGAATGCCGCAGCCCGCGGCACCGCGGCAAGTTCTCCCATCTCACCCCACTCCTCCGCACACTCCACCGGCATCCAGTCGGAGCTTGCATTATCTTCAAGACCATGGTACTTGCCAACGGAGCAGCAAGGGGAACTGCACCTTCTTACCTTCAGGCTATACTCAAACCCTACATCCCAACCCGAGCACTTTGTTCCACCACCTCTGATCTCCCGCTCAGCCCAGTAAAATCTCTTCTCTGTGCTGGCAACCCAATGGTGGAACAAGCTTCCCTCAAGTCCCTGCCCATCTTTCGAAACTGTCGGAAACCCGACCTCTTTGAAGAGAATCGCAAATAACTATCACGCCATCGTCAACGCTTTGCTGATCAACACTTTAGTGTGGGAAAATGTACTTGATACGATTGTGATGTGTTGTTTTCTCACGTACAGTTGAAGTCGAAAGTTTAAATACTTAGCTTGGAGTCATTAAAACTAATTTTTCAACCACTCCACAAATGTCTTGTTAACAAACTATAGTTTTGGCAAGTCGGTTAGGACATCTACTTTGTGTATGACACAAGTCATTTTTCCAACAATTATTAACAGACAGATTTTTCACTTATAATTCAATGTATCACAATTCCATTGGGTCAGAAGTTTACATACACTAAGTTGACTGTGCCTTTTAACAGCTTGGAAAATTCCAGAAAATGATGGCTTTAGAAGTTTCTAATAGGCTAATTGACATCATTTGAGTCAATTGGAGGTATACCTGTGGATGTATTTCAAGGCCACCTTCAAACTCAGTGCCTCTTTGCTTGACATCATGGGGAAATCCCAAAAAATCAGCCAAGACCCCAGGAAAAATTGTAGACCTCCACAAGTCTGTTTCATCCTTGGGAGAAATTTCCAAACGCCTGAAGGTACCACGTTCATCTGTACAAACAACAGTACGCAAGTATAAACACCATGGGACCACGCAGCCATCATAGCGCTCAGGAAGGAGACGGGTTCTGTCTCCTAGAGATGAACGTACTTTGGTGCGAAAAGTGCAAATCAATCCCGGAACAAAAGCAAAGGACCTTGAGAAAATGCTGGAGGAAACAGGTACAAAAGTATCTATATCCACAGTAAAACGAGTCTGCTCAGCAAGGAAGAAGCCACTGCTCCAAAAC
This sequence comes from Salmo salar, assembly GCF_965601325.2. NCBI lineage: Eukaryota > Metazoa > Chordata > Actinopteri > Salmoniformes > Salmonidae > Salmo > Salmo salar. Next base: position 68,117,632 of record NC_138304.1, on the reverse strand, counting down.
CGCCATAAAAAAGCCAGACTACGGTTTGCAACTGCAAGCCGAAGAACACCATCCCAACCGTGAAGCACGGGGGTGGCAGCATCATGTTGTGGGGGTGCTTTGCTGCTGAAGGGACTAGTGCACTTCACAAAATAGATGGCATCATGAGGATGGAAAATTATGTGGATATATTGAAGCAACATATATTCACAAAGCCCTGACCTCAATCCAATAGAAGATTTGTGGGCAGAACTGAAAAAGCATGTGCGAGCAAGGAGGCCTACAAACCTGACTCAGTTACACCAGCTCTGTCAGGAGGAATGGGCCAAAATTCACCCAACTTATTGTGGGAATCTTGTGGAAGGCAACCCAAAACGTTTGACCCAAGTTAAACAATTTAAAGGCAATGCTACCAAATACTAATTGAGTGTATGTAAACTTCTGACCCACTGGGAATGTGATGAAAGAAATAAAAGCTGAAATAAATAATTCTCTCTACTATTATTCTGACATTTCACATTCTTAAATTAAAGTGGTGATCCTAACTGACCTAAGACGGGAATTTCTACTAGGATTAAATGTCAGGAATTGTGAAAAACTGAGTTTAAATGTATTTGGCTAAGGTGTATGTAAACTTCCGACTTCAACTGTACCTATCTTAAGATGGATGCACAAATTGTAAATCGCTCTGAATAAGAGCATCTGCTAAATGTCTAAAATGTAAATAGAAGAACTACATTTCCTGCTATTGAAACGTATACCCTCAATATATTACATCTTTGTTTTGTTAGAGGCTTCATCACTCAACGCAGAGTGTAGAGGTTAGGGAAACACAGGTACTCAACCAATTGACAACATACAGTAAGTGGATGTCACTTTTGCATACTAAATTGTATTGTCGCATTCATAAACACAAATACTTACCTGCACATTACCTCAGAGTGAGAGGGGAACTTTTTACAGAATTACTTCACACTCTACTTTGTGCTTTAAAAACCCAAATGATATCTACCAGGGTTTACTGGGAGCAGTTTCATTAGAGCCAAGCCATTTATCCTCACTGACTATTCATTAGATAGCGAAAGCAATCAGACTGGTTTATGGGTAATTAACAGTCATCTCTTCAATTGCCTGTACGCCTTTAAACAATAATCAGGCCCGATATGCATATGCGCTGTTTAATAAAAAATGCTTACGAATGCACCTCTATTTGCGCAATCTCCTAAATGGAAGTGGACAAGCATGTGGGAGAAGTTTAATAGCTTGAGTGGTGATTTGTTATGAAAATATAGTTGCTATGGTGTCAAATTACGTGGAATTTAGGAAATGTCCATCAAACTTAAAGGTTTGCAATGGCCATTGGGTATTGGGTACGGCCTGAGATTTGGTCAACACTGTGTGTGGCCCATGAGTTTGTTCTGACAGGCTTGGCCGGTACTGCTTGTTGGGTTCTTATTTGGTTGGCAGCCATGGAGGAATGCAGAGTGGGCCTCGCCTTACAAATTAAGGTTTTCATTGCCAACAAGAAGCTTTTACAAACTTTTTTCTGCATAAGATTCTTGCTTGGTGATGCGCCTTGGAGTGTTGTGTGGTGTGTAAGAATTTTTAGTTCTATGCTGCAGTATATGTTGATATGAACAACTTTGTGATACCACAAAATGCATTATATAATCTAGCTATTTAAAAAAAAACAGTAAGGTAGCTTACATAATAACGAACAGTGTTGGAAAAAACTATAGTGATGGCATGTCTGACAAGGTACGGTGTCATGTCAGATCTGAATTGGAAGACTCTTGCAGCATGAAACACAGTAATTTTAAATGCATCCCTTATAGGGCCAATCAGTAGTTGAAACAATAACAAAGTGTATTCCCCACCACTGTTTTGGTAGAAAGCTGAGTGATGGGGCTAGAGAAATATAAACTCTTAAATTCAGAGCTATGGATGCAAAGACTGACCATCCATGATATCAAAATGATAGTTTTAACCATGTTTTGAGGCTATACAGTGTTTGTTTATGTTTACTTTGTTTACAAACATTGGAGTTAAACAGGGTAATATCTTGGGTTTTGTGTCACGACTTCCGCCGAAGTTGGTTCCTCTCCTTGTTCGGGGGGGGGGGAACTCGGCGGTCGACGTCGCCGGTCTTCTAGCCATCGACGATCCAGTTTTCATTTTCCATTGGTTTTGTCTATGTTTCCCACACACCTGGTTTCCCAATTACTGGTCATGTATTTAACCCTCTGTTTCCCCCATGTCTTTGTGTGTGTTTGTTTATTGTTAGGGTTGGTACGTTTCCGGTTGGTTTGTTTCGGGTGCTGTGTTCACCCGTGTTGTATGGCAACCATTAGTGTTCGCACATTGGTTTTGTTACTTTGTGCTATTTTTCTCAAGTAAAGTGCGTTGTTCACTCATTCTCTGCTCTCCTGCACCTGACTTCATGCACCAGCTACACCCACCACCTGACATTTTGATGGGGTACAACAGTGCAACTAAGCTCATGAGGCATTTAGAAGTTACAGTGCCTTCAGAAAGTATTCATACCCCTTGACTTATTCCACATTTTGTAGAGTTACAGCATGAATTGAAAAGTGATTACATATTTTTTTTATTCTCACCCATCTACACACAAAATCCCATAATGACAAAGGGAAAACATGCTTATAGAAATGTTTGCAAATGTATTGACACTGAAATACAGAAAGATCCCCTGAGTCAATACACCCCTGAGTCAATACATTTTAGAATAACCTTTGGCAGCGATTTCGCACCTGCATTGTACAATATTTTTCCATTATTATTTTCTAAATTCTTCAAGCTCTGTCAATTTGGTTGTTGATCATTACTAGACTACCATTTTTATGTCTTGTCATAGATTTTCAAGCAGATTAAAGTCTAAATTGTAATATGTTATATTGGATTTGCCCCAAACATAACACTTTGTATTTTTAGCAGTACTTTAGTCCCTTGTTCCAAACAGGATGCACGTTTTGGAATATTTATATTCTGTACAGGCTCTTTTCAGGCTCTTTTCATTCTGTCAATTAGGTTAGTATAGTGGAGTAACTACAAGGATGTTGATCCATCCTCAGTTTTCTCCTATCACAGCCATTAAACTCTATAACTGTTTTAAAGTCACCATTGGCCTCATGGTGAAATCCCTGAGCGGTTTCCTTCCTCTCTGGCAACTGAGTTAGGAAGGACATCTGTATCTTTGTAGTGACTGGGTGTATTTATACACCATCCAAAGTGTAATAACGAACTTCTCCATGCTCAAAGAATATTCAATGTCTGTATTATTATTTTTTACCCATCCACCAATAGGTACATTTCTTTGCGAGGCATTGGAAAACCTCCCTGGTCTTTGTGGCTTGTCATAAGAAAGGTATTGAATACTTATTGACTCAAGACATTCAATTTTGATTAATTTGTAAACATTTTGAAAAACATAATTGAACTTTGACGTTATGGGGTATTGTGTGTAGGCCAGTGACAAAAAAATCTCAATTTAATACATTTTAATTTCAGCCTGTAACACAACATAATGTGGAAAAATCCAAGGGGTGTGAATACTTTCTGTAGGCAATGTATGTTCTTCAAGAATCATTGGGTACATATAATTCATCTATAAGTCCAAAAACGGATGTAGCAGCTGCTGATTGTCCCTTTCAAACTAGAAACAATTATGGTAAAATTTGCTTTCAGGAACTATGTGTGAGAGTCGTCATCTCTGTAAAATAGAACCCATCATACTCACATTCTCACCTTATTCAGCTTTTAAATGAAACTAGGACCTGTAGATAAGACTACCAAAGGAGCTCAGTGCTGCAGAATCCCTCATAGAGGAAAGAAAGGAGAGAACGTCAGGCTGGCATCTTAATGGAGGGAGATGAAGATCACCTGTCATACATAGTGTCCTCAGCAGTGGTCAAAGGCCCTTCCAAGATCCCAACGGGTGAGAAGAGAGAGGGATGAGGTCAGTGGAGGCTGCTGAGGGGAGGACGGCTCATGGATGGAGCGGAACAAATGGAATGGCATCAAACAAATGGAAACCATGTGTTTGATGTATTTGATACCATTCCATCCATTCCGCTCCAGCCGTTACCACGAGCCCGACCTCTCCAATTAAGGTGCCACCAACGTCCTGTGGATGAGGTAGAGGAGGGGGTTACTGGGTCTGTCTGAGGAGGGTGGGGAGAGTGGAAGAAGTGGTAGAGTCCATTTTGTGGCCAAAGTGAAGTGCACTCTCGTAGATGTAGTTTTGATGAACAGTGCCCTTCAGCCAGTAAATGTTGAAGATGCAAGCCACAAGATTCTGTCCAGAAGTGTTGGGGTAACACTATATGACAGTGTTTCCCAAACCCGGGCTTCAGAACCCCAAGGGGTGCACGTTTAGTTTTGCCCAAACACTACATAGCTGATTCAAATGATCAAAGCTTGATGATTAGTTTATTAGTTGGGACCGAGTTCAGGAAACTCTAATATATGGTAAGATTGAATAATTACACTTCAGGATGTCCACAACATGAGAAAACTGCAGTTCAGTCCAACAGGCATAAATATAAGTAGCATAAATTGCTAGCTTGCTTGTGTTGATGCTAACTAGGCGAACATTAACTAGCTAGCCAAGGTTATCAGAGGAATATATGATTTTCCAAGTAAAACATGTCCATTGTAGCTGGTAATGAGCATAGATTAGTGGAAAATAGCCACTGTATCATGCACCTCCTGAGTATCAATTCACTACAGTAAGTCATTAGTCTTTTGGCAGCAGGTAGCTTAGCGGTAAGAGCGTTGGACCAATAAACAAAAAATTGCTAGTTCTAAAATGTTATTTATAATATGTAATTAAAACTAATCATAGGTATTGATTTAAAATCAATGTATACAAACAATGTACATAATGAGAAATTGATGGACATTTTATCATGACTAACTTTACCATTTCATAATATTAATGACCTATTTATCTTTTGTTCTTGATTTCGTTGCAGCCCTCCCATATATGCAACATTTGTATTTTTATTTTTTGTTAGGATGAAATTGTGATATGAAAAGAAAAGTATAGAAATGTGACTGTCAAATTAGGAAGAGAGAGAACAGCGTTGTCATGTGTTTACATGTGGTCTTTTGTTTGGTTAGTGTGATATGTTGTATGTGTATTAATAAAGAAATATCCCAAATTAAAGGACATCCACAAATGAATACAGATAATACTGGTGGCTGTCACGCCCTAACGTTAGAGAGCACTTGGTTCTCTATGGTGTAGTAGGTCAGGGCATGACTAGGGGGTGATCTAGTATGTCTATTTCTATGTTGGTGCTAATTAGAGGCAGCTGTTTATTGTTGCCTCTGATTGGGGAACATATTTAGGTAGCTATTTCCCCATCTATGTTTTGTGGGATATTGATTGATTGTTAGTGTGTTTGGGCATTACGTCCTCACGGTCTTTGTAAGTTTTGTTATTTTGTTTCGTTAGTTTCACTTAAATAAATATGTGGAACTATACTCATGCTACGCCTTGGTCCGCTCATTTCCAAGAACATGACAGAATATCCCAACAAACCAGGACCAAGCAGCGCCCTTCCTTGGCGGCAGACGAAAGGTAATAATGGAGGACAGCGACGACGCCAGGGTTCGCAGCCACAGAAAGCCCAAGGACAATCCCAATATTTTTGGGGGGGACACAAGGGGTGGCCGGTCGAGCCGAGGAGAGTGCCAGAGCCCGAATGGCAAACTCTGGAGGAGCGTGTCGTCAGACCACGGCCACAGAAACCCCAAGATTATTTTGGGGGGGGCACAAGGAGCTGGCGGTAGAGCCGCGGGAAGAGCCAGAGACTGTCAGGGAGGCGATGGAGAAGTTGGGAGAGAGAGAGATGAGAGAGATGTTGTGCAAGTGTGTTCTGCTCAACATTCGACCAGAAGATCCGGTTAGCAGTCTGGTGAAACCTGTGTCGGCTCCACGCATCTGGCCTCCAGTGCGCTTCCCCAGTTCGGTACATCCTGTGCCTCCTCCTCACACTCACCCTGAAGTGCGTGTCACCAGTCCGGAGCAACCTGTGCCGGCCCCACGCATCAGGCCTCCAGTGTGCCTCCCCAGTCCGGTACGTCCTGTGCCTGCTCCTCACACTCGCCCTGAAGTGCGTGTCCCCAGTCCGGTGCCGGCTCCACGCATCAGGCCTCCAGTGTGCCTCCCCAGTCCGGTACGTCCTGTGTCTGCTCCTCGCACTCGCCCTGATGTGCGTGTCCCCAGTCCGGTACGTCCTGTGCCTGCTCCTCGCACTCGTCCTGAAGTGCGTGTCACCAGTCCGGTGCCACCTGTACCGGCTCCACGCATCAGGCCTCCAGTGCGCCTCCCCAGTCTGGTACGTCCTGTGCCTATTCCCCGCACTCGCCCTGAAGTGCGTGTCACCAGTCCGGTGCCACCTGTACTGGCTCCACGCACTAGGCCTCCAGTGCGCATTCCCAGTCCAGAGCTTCCAGCGACATTTCACAGTCCAGAGCTTCCGGCAATGTTTCACAGTCCGGAACCTCCAGCAACGGTCCACGGTCCGGAACCTCCAGCGACGGTCCATGGTCCGGAACCTCCAGCGACGGTCAACGGTCCGGAACCTCCAGGCACGGTGTCCAGTCCAGCTCCAATGCCGGAGCCTTCCTCTGCCCCGATGCCCAGTCCAGGCACGGTGTCCAGTCCTGCTCCATGGCCGGAGCCTTCTTCTGCGCCGGTGCCCAGTCCAGGCACGGCGTCCTACCCAGCTCCATTGCCGGAGTCTTCCTTTGTGCCGATGTCCAGGCACGGCGTTCAGCCCGGCGCGATGGCCGGATCCGGGGTCTGGGCGGGGGCTACGACCTACACCGGAGCCGCCACCGACACTAATCACCCCCCCTACCCTCCCCATTTGGTTTCAGGTTTTGCGGCCGGAGTCCGCACCTTTGGGGGGGGGGGGGGGGGTACTGTCACGCCCTGACCATAGAGAGCCCTTGGTTCTCTATGGTGTAGTAGGTCAGGGCGTGACTAGGGGGTGATCTAGTATGTCTATTTCTATGTTGGTGCTAATATGGTTCCCAATTAGAGGCAGCTGTTTATCGTTGCCTCTGATTGGGGAACATATTTAGGTAGCTATTTCCCCATCTGTGTTTTGTGGGATATTGATTGATTGTTAGTGTGTTTGGGCACCAGGTCCTCACAGTCTTTGTAAGTTTTGTTATTTTTTTATTTTTTAGTTTCACTTAAATAAATATGTGGAACTATACTCATGCTGTGCCTTGGTCTGCTCATTTCCAAGAACGTGACAGTGGCAGGTAGCTTAGTGGTAAAAGTGTTGGACCAATAACCAAAACCAACTAGGTGAAAAATCTGTCAATCTGCCTTTGAGCAAGGCACTTAACCATAATTGCTCCAGAATCGTTGTCAATAATGTCTGATCCTTGACCGTGACCCCACTCTCTGATGGAAAATTTGCAAAAGTCATATTTCCATTTAAGAAGTGTAGTGGGATAAGAAAAGTGACAAAGAGAGACAAAGCAAATAATAAGCATACTATGTTTGATAGAGAGGATAGACAGTGATTGAGTGAGAAAGACTAAGGAGGTGAACGACTGAGCAAGTGAGCCAGTGCATCAATAATAGAAAAAAACAATTGAAAGAAAGAGAAGAGACTTAGTAGTCCAGATCCCTCGGTGTCAGAACTTGTCTGTGTTGGATCCCCTCCAGCAGAACAGGCCCTTGGATTGCAGCTCTAACTCTCTATGTAGGCAGAGTTTCCTCTTCCTCGTGAAATAACAGGGATTCATTACCTCCATGGGAATTTCCCTAGGTGGTTAACATCTCCCATTTATTCTACCCAGCTGAGCAGAGGGATTTTGTTTTTGAAGAAAATAAAAGCTATTTTGATTGGAATATATGCTGTTTTGCTCTTTTATTCTGCACCCCATGTCTTCCTTACTGCCATTCTCTTATCTTTCTCTAGCTTATCTTTCTCTGGCAAGGTACAGTCTTCATTTGTCACTTCTTTTAAACCCTTTTGGGCAAGCTGTCAAGTCTGTTTGTCTTCATTGTTTTGATTTGAGGCTTTCACTCCGCTGAACCCTTTTTCTTCACATTGAAGGACAGACAACGTTAGTGTTTTCTTTTTTACATCTTTGCTCAGCTTGATTAGGTTGCTTGGATTCATTCAATTACACTTGTCTGTCAGTAAGATCAGCCTAGTCTCATAGAATAGACGTAACATAGTAAACGTCAATCCGGGACACTGAAATTAGTATGATGTGTTACGTTTGGTATGGTTGCATAAGACAGAATGTTACTTATAAGATGGGTGGTTGGTCAAAGTGGATGGGTTGGCGATTGCATTTCGTAACGTATATGAATTGGATGAAGGACATCCACACAAAAAAAGATCCACACATATGAATTAATCATAGACTGGTATTGTGGAGCTTTTGGCTATATCTGATTTGTATAAAGATTGTACAATTATGGGTCTGAATGAACTAAAGGATAAGACCGGCTTTACCAACCATTTTAGAATAATTCAGATTGTACAGGCAGTCAAATTGGCAGATAGAACAGTTACATTTAAAAATGATTTGAACAAATTGGAAAGTTTCATAAAAGATGTCCATTCCAAAAACCACATGGCATCTAGGGTGTATAAATTCTTAAAAGAAAAAACTAGGGGACTACAGCTTCCCTTTTAAGCGAGAAATGGGGAAAGGATTTGAAGTTATGGGAAAAAGTGTGGGAAATCTGCTTTAAAACATGCAGAGAGTCTAAACACAAATGGTTCAATATAATATAATTAATAGATCTTACTGGACTCCTAAAATATACAAGGAAAAAATTAAAACTGATAGCAAAATTTGATAGAAATGTACAGTGCATTCGGAAAGTATTCACACCCCTTGACTTTTTCCACATTTTGTTGCGTTACAGCCTTATTCTAAAATTGATTAAATTGTTTTCCCCCCTCATCAATCTACACACAATATCCCATAATGACGAAGCAAAACAGGTTGTAAGAAATGTTTGCAACAGTTCAAAAACAAACCCCAGAAATATCACATTTACATAAGTATTCAGACTCATTACAAAGCACTTTATTGAAGCACCTTTGGCAGCGATGACAGCCTTGAGTCTTCTTGGGTATACGCTAAAAGCTTGGCACACCTGTATTTGGTGAGTTTATACCATTCTTCTCTGCAGATCCTCTCAAGCTCTATCAGGTTGGATGGGGAGCGTCGCTGCACAGCTATTTTCAGGTCTCTCCAAAGATGTTCAGTCGGTTTCATGTCCAGGCTCTTGCTGGGCCACTCAAGGACATTCAGAGACTTGTCCCAAAGCCACTCCTGCGTTGTCTTGGCTGTGTTTAGTGTTGTTGTCCTGTTGGAAGGTGAACCTTTGCCCCAGTCTGAGGTCCAGAGCACTCTGGAGCAGGTTTTCATCAAGGATCTCTATGTACTTTGCTCTGTTCATTTTTCCCTCGAGCCTGACTTGTCTCCCAGTTTGGCCAGGCGGCCAGCTCTAAGAAGAGTCTTGGTGGTTCCAAACTTTTTCCATTTAAGAATGATGGACCTTCGTGGGGACCTTCAATTGGTACTCTTCCCCAGATCTGTGCCTTGACACAATCCTGTCTCGGAGCTCTACGGACAATTCCTTCGACCTTATGGCTTGGTTTTCGCTCTGTCATGCACTGTCAACTGTGGGAATTTATAAACGCAGGTGTGTTTCTTTCCAAATCATGTCCAATCAATTGCATTTACCACAGGTGAACTCCAATCAAGTTCTAGAAACATCTCAAGGATGACAAATGGAAACAGGATGCACCTGAGCTCAATTTCGAATCTCATTGCAAAGGTTCTGAATACTTATGTAAATAAGGTATGGATGGATTAAATACAAAATTGTCCTCATCAATCTACACAGAATACCCCAAAATAACAAAGTGAAAACAGGTTTTTATTTAATCCATTTTAGAATAAGGCTGTAAACGTAACAAAATACGGAAAAAGTCAAGGGGTCTGAATACTTTCCAAATGCACTGTAAATCAGATGATGCTGGGCTTGTTCATATGTTGGTCAAGTGTCCTAAATTGGAATCAAATTAGAAAATAATATTCTCTCTATTTCAAGGAGCAATAGAAATGGGACTACATACAAATGCAGCCTCTATCTTGCTGGGAATGAACTTCCCAGAAAATACACCAAACGTTTCCATGCTCAGGTCACTAACTCTCATTACTAAAAGGGTCATTTCAAGGCATTGGAAAGAAGAGCAGTTGCCGTCATTTGAAGAATGGCTCAAACTGTCAATGACCACTGTCAAATTTGAAAAAATGACTGCAAATGTAAATGGGAATCTAAAGGAATATGAAAAAAATTGTCCAAGTTTGAAGTTGTCTTGGAGTAAACTGAACCAGGGGAAAATGTTATCTATAATATCTAATTCATACTAATCACAAAATTATTTATACAAAATCTGTCACGACTCCTGCCGAGGGTGACTCCTCTCCCTGTTCGGGTGGCGCTCGGCTGTCGTCGTCACCGGCCTACTAGCTGCCACCGATCCCTTTTTCCCTTTTCTGTTGGTTTTGTCTTAATTGTTTGCACCTGTGTATGATTAGTGTTTAGTGGAGTATTTAAGCCCGTTTCCCCACCTGTTCTGTGTGCGGGCTTATTTTCTGTTGTCGACTGTTGTTTATGCAGTGGTACGTGTTATTGGATCATTGTGTTTGTTGGATCACACCCAGTTGTGTTTTCGTGGGTGTACTTTTCTGTTACGGTGCAATTCATTAAAAGCCCGTTAGCAACTACTCCTGTTTCCTGCGCCTGACTCCACACCCACTACTGCAGACGTTACAAAATCAATATAACAATCAATAATATGTACATTTAATGTATACCAATAATGTACATAATGAGAAATTGCTGGCAATTTTATCATGACTCTAACTCTACCATTTCATGATATTAATTACCTATTTATTTCTTGTTCTTTAAAGTTTTTTGCAGTCCTCCCATATATGTAGCATTTGTATTTACATTTTTTGTGAAATTAGGAGAGATCAACGTTTTCATGTGTTTACATGTGGTCTTTTGTTTATTGTTGTTTGGTTACTGTGATAAGTTGTATGTGTTGTAAAGATATTATTAATAAAAAATATTAATAATAAAAAAAGGACATCCAAAAATGTATACATACCATACGAAACGTAACATATCATACTATACTAAAAATAATATTAACGCAACATCAAAAGTCTTGGTCCCATGTTTCATGAGCTTAAATGAAAGATCCCCAAAAAATGCACAAAAAGCTTATTTCTCTCAAATTGTGTGCAAAAATGTGTTTACATCCCTGTTAGTGAGCATTTCTCCTTTGCCAGGATAATCAATCGACCTGACAGGTGTGGCAAACAAATAAGATGATTAAACTGCATGATCATTACACAGGTGCACCTTGTGATTGGGACAAGAAAAGGCCACACTAAAATGCGCAGTATGCCACAGATGTCTCAAGTTGAGAGAGTGTGCAGTTGGCATGCTGACAGCAGGAATGACCACCAGAGCTGTTGCCAGATAATTGAATGTTAATTTATCTACCATAAACCGACTTCAACGTTGTTTTAGAGAATTTGGCAGTACGTCCATCCGCAGACTATATGTACCCACGCCAGGACCTCCACATCCGGCTTCTTCACCTGCGGGATCATCTGAGACCAGCCACCTGGACAGCTGATGAAACTGTGGGTTTGCACAACAGAAGAATTGTCAGAAAACTGTCAGAAACCATCTCAGGGAAGCTCATCTGCGTGCTCGTCGTCCTCACCAGGGTCTTGACCTGACTGCAGTTCGGCGTCGCAACCTACTTCAGTGGGCAAATGCTCACCTTGATGATGAATCACGGTTTCAGCTTCCCGGGGAGATGGCAGACAGTATGGCGTTGTATGGGGGAGCGGTTTGCTGATGTCAATGTTGTGAACAGAGTGTCTAATGGTGGCTGTGGAATTATGGTATGGGCAGGCATAAGCTATGAACAATGAAAACAGTAGCATTTTATCGATGGCAAATTGATTGCACAGACATACCGTGACGAGATCCTGAGGCCCATTGTCGTGCCATTCATCCACCACCATTACCTCATGTTTCAGCATGATAATGCACGGCCCCATGTCGCAAGGATCTGTACACAATTCCTTGAAGCTGAAAATTGCCCAGCCTGCATACTCATCAGATATCTCACCCACAGCATGTTTCAGTTCCCACCAATTTCCAGCATCTTCGCACAGCCATTAAAGAGGAGTGGGACAACATTCCACAGGCTACAATCAACAGCCTGATCAACTCTATGCAAAGGGGATGTGTCACACCAGATACTGACTGGTTTTCTGATCCACGGCCCTACCTTTTTATTAAGGTATCTATGACCAACAGATGAATATCTGTTTTCCCAGTCATGTGAAATCCATAGATTAGGGCCAGATGAACTTTTCCTATGTTGATGGCTACCTCTGAGTCCAGGTTGGTAAGATACGTGCTCTGTCACTAGAAGCACACTCCAAAACAAAATTGAACAAAGAATAGAGCTTTAAACCCACTGGGCACACACTGGCTGAATCAACGTTGTTTCCACGTCATTTAAATGAATTTACGTTTAACCAACATGGAATAGACGTTGAATTGATGTCTGTGCCCAGTGAAACAGTCCTCCCTGTTATTCTCTGTGTCCACCCGGCTCCCTACCCAGAATGCTCTTATCTCTGCTCATCGACAGTACACCACCAGACCATCATAGTAGAGTACGTGTGTCACTGTCTGCCTCCACAGAGAGAAAACCACAGCGCTCTCTCATGTGGCTATTTACCTTTTCGCCAGGGATGTCTGTTTTGAAGTCAGTGTTGAATGACTCCCTTGGCGTAAGATGGCGGGACAAGAGGTGCTCAGTGCTGCCTGAAACCCAAGCCTCTCACTGATGCCCTATTAGAACTCTGGGAACATCGTACATAAGTCAACTTGGCTTGAGTCAACCGAGCGCAAATATTTACGGAGCGCTGCATGGAATCGGTACTGCTGGCAGGGGCTCACACAAGCCTCCAAAAGAGACATTTGGGAACGCTGGGGGATGAATTTGGGGAATGTGCATGACGTGGGTGTTTCTATGTCTCTGAGTCTTTCCACAGCCTAGGCCTCTTTATTAAGATGGACTTGATTGATCAGGGAATGTGAAGGGGAATTTTGAGAGTAAAGTGTACATATTCGCTCTATTGATTTACAGTAAACTGACGGCTGTATTTGACAGCTGGACGGGGTGTTGTGATAATTATCAGTTACAGCCTTCCTGGATTCTTTCTTAGTCATATTAAATCTGTCAGTCATTGTTGTACTTTAGTGCGGTAACCATAGCGACTCTAATACTCATGTGAATAGGGAATTGCCTTTCTTTGTTTCTTCTGTGACAGTCTTGTAATATGTTCCTCTCACCCATAAAGCTGCACATTGTTCAGTTCTGACATTTACCATTCCTCACCATCATTCCCAAACATCAAAAAATATATAAGTCCCAAGAAGCATTGCAATGTTGGTTATAGTGTTTATGCAAAGTTACTGTGCCGTCACTGACTATGTATCTGCAATATAACATGACTCTATAGAGTAGTACTCTATAGAGTAGTATAAAAGTTACAGTATCACCCATAGTCATATAAGTATTAAAAAAATGTAGAACTAAGAACAGATATAGCCCTTGGTTCACTCCAGACCTGACTGCCCTTGACCAGCACAAAAAGCACTGGACCCTCTCTTTCTAAAATGATCTGCCGCAATTGTTGCAACCCCTATTACTAGCCTGTTCAACCTCTCTTTTGTATCGTCTCTGATCCCTAAAGATTGGAAATCTGCCGCGGTCATCCTCCTCTTCAAAGGGGGAGACACTCTAGACCCAAACTGTTACAGACCTATATCTATCCAACCCTGCCTATCTAAAGTCTTCGAAAGCCAAGTTAACAAACAGATCACCGACCATTTCGAATCCCACCGTACTCCGCTATGCAATCTGCTTTCCGAGCTGGTCATGGGTGCACCTCAGCCACTCTCAAGGTCCTAAACGATATCATAACCGCCATCGATAAAAGACAATACTGTGCAGCCGTATTCATCGACCTGGCCAAGGCTTTCGACTCTGTCAATCACCGCATTCTTATCGGTAGACTCAACAGCCTTGGTTTCTCAAATGACTGCCTCACCTGGTTCACCAACTACTTCTCTGACAGAGTTCCGTGTGTCAAATTGAAGGGCCTGTTGTCCGGACCTCTGGCAGTCTCTATGGGGACCGCTACGCAGATGTCACCATTCTGTATACTTTTGGCCCTTCTTTGGACACTGTGTTAACAAACCTTCAGATGAGCTTCAATGCCATACAACGCTCCTTCCGTGGCCTCCAACTGCTCTTCAATGCAAGTAAAACTAAATGCATGCCCTTCAACCGATCGCTGCCCGTCTCCATCACTACACTGGATGGTTCTGACTTAGAATATGTGGACAACTACAAATACCTAGGTGTCTGGTTAGACTGTAAACTCTCCTTCCAGACTCACATCAAGCATGTCCAATCCAAAATTAAATCTAGAATTGGCTTCCTATTACCAACAAAGCATCCTTCACTCATACTGCCAAACATACCCTCGTAAAACTGACTATCCTACCGATCCTTGTCATTTACTAAATAGCCTCCAACACTCTACTCAGCAAATTGGATGCAGTCTATCACAGTGCCAACTGTTTTGTCACCAAAGCCCCATATACTACCCACCACTGCGACCTGTATGCTCTAGTTGGCTGGCCGTCGCTTCATATTCATTGCCAAACCCACTGGCTCCAGGTCATCTATAAGTCTTTGCTAGGTAAAGCCCCGCCTTATCTCAGCTCACTGGTCACCATAGCAGCACCCACCCGTAGCACGCTCTCCAGCAGGTATATTTCACTGGTCAACCCCAAAGCCAACTCCTCCTTTGGCCGCTTTTCCTTCCAGACTCTGCTGACAATGACTGGAACGAATTGCAAAAATCACTGAAGCTGGATACTCATATCATATCTCATATCTCCCTCACTAACTTTAAGCATCAACTGTCAGAGCAGCTTACAGATCATTGCACCTGTACATAGCCCATCTGTAAATAGCCCACCCAACTACCTCATCCCCATATTGTTATATATTTTTTTGCTCTTTTGCACCCCAGTATCTCTACTTGCACATTCATCTTCTGCTCATCTATCACTCCAGTGTTTAATTGCTAAATTGTAATTATTTAGCCACTACGGCCTATTTATTGCCTTACCTCCCTAATCTTACTTCATTTGCACACACTGTACATAGACTTTTCTATTTTTATTGACTGTATGTTTGTTTATTCAATGTGTACCTCTGTGTTGTTTGTGTCGCACTGCTTTGCTTTATCTTGGCCAGGTTGCAGTTGTAAATGAGAACTTGTTCTCAACTGGCCTACCTGGTTAAATGTGAAATAATAAATAAATAAATAAATAAATAAACCATCTTTCACAGGGTTAAACCATCTTTCACATGGTTAAACCATCTTTCACAGGGTTAAACCATCTTTCACAGGGTTAAACCATCTTTCACAGGGTTAAACCATCTTTCACATGGTTAAACCATTTTTCACAAGGATAAACCATCTTTCACATGGTTAAACCATCTTTCACAGGGTCTGCTAGGTCAGGGGTCTCCAACCCTTTTCCTGGAGAGCTAACCTTCTGTAAGTTTTCGCCCCAACCCCCATTTATAACTAACTTGGTTCAGTTTAATCAACCAGCTAATTATTATAATCAGGTGTGCTAGAGTAGAGTTGGAGTGGAAACCTACAGGACGGTAGCTCTCCGGGAACAGGGTTGGAGAGCCCTGGATTAAGTGCTTCAGAGCCTAATGATGCTGCACTAACTACACTTCCGCTTAATTCACACTTCTTTTATAAACTGTTGTTGTTGCTGTCATTTAATTCTGACAAACCTGCATGTGGGAAATTGGTAGCTTAGGTGTTCTTCGGTCAGTAGCTATCAAATAGGAGGTGAGCCCCTTGCAGGTGTAGTGATAATGTAATGTCTGTGTCTGTCTGTTTGTTTGCAGTGCCCTGCTGCCTGTCCAGCTGGACCACAGGGAAGCCCAGGGCTACCAGGGATAAAGGTGAGGAATCTTAATGACAGACACTGAATGAGTACATACAGTGGCTTGCAAAAGTGTTCACCCCCTTGGCATTTTTCCTATTTTGTTGCCTTACAACCTGGAATTAAAATATATTTTGGGTGGGTTTATATCATTTGATTTACACAACAATTTGATTTGTCTACCACATTGAAGATACAAAATATATATACATTTTTTTAAGTATAAGGTTACAACACCCCTTTTGCAGGTCACCAGATTGTTTCTACTCTTTTCACAGGAAAATAGTGTAGCGTACACACAATTACACTGCTAGAGGGTGGAGAGAGAGAGATTGATAATTTCTTTAAATTCCAGTTGTACCATATAAACATGCATATAAAATTATATAAAATGATGCTTAAAGGGAAACTTCACCGCTTGACACTATGTGGGGTGTTTTTCCAGTCTCCCTACATAACTCTGAGTGATGACAGATGTTTAAGGCATAATTGTGCACCATAGCGGTATTTAATCTTTTTCTCACCGGAAAAGTTCAGCCAATGACGTCATTGGTTGATTGAGCCTGTTGTCTGATCTAACAATGTATGGAGTCATGTATTGGAAACAAATTATTGTGGCCTTTGTGTTTTGCCGATTGCATGATCACACTAGCAGCGAGTAGATATGGTTGTCCTTGTTCAATAAAGCCATTGGACCATTGTCTCAACGATGTTCCTATCTGCCACGACATTGCAGGATATCTAGGTTGAGTCATTTTCCCTGGCTGAAACAAGAATAGAAAGAGGAGTGGGAGGCCCCGGTGCACAACTGAGCAAGAGGACAAGTACATTAGAGTGTCTAGTTTGAGAAACAGACATCTCACAAGTCCTCAACTGGCATTAAATAGTACCCGCAAAACATCAGTCTCAACGCCAACAGAAAAGACCCGAGTCCTGGATGCTGGCCTTCTAGGCAGAGTTAAAAAGAAAAAGCCATATCTCAGACTGGCCAATAAAAAGAAAAGATTAAGATGGCAAAACAACACAGACACTGGACAGAGGAACTCTGCCTAGAAGGCCAGCATCCCGGATTTGCCTCTTCACTGTTGATGTTGACACTGTTGTTTTGCAGGTAGTATTTAATGAAGCTGCCAGTTGCAAGTTGCAGGACTTGTGAGGCGTCTGTTTCTTAAACTAGACACTCTAATGTACTTGTCCTCTTGCTCAGTTGTGCACCGGGGCCTCCCACTCCTCTTTCTATTCTGGTTAGAGCCAGTTTGCGCTGTTCTGTGAAAGGAGTAGTACACAGCGTTGTACGAGATCTTCAGTTTCTCTGCAATTTCTCGCATGGAATAGCCTTCATTTCTCAGAACAAAAATAGACTGACGAGTTTCAGAAGAAAGTTCTTTGTTTCTGGCCATTTTGGGCCTGTAGTCGAACCCACAAATGCTGATGCTCCAGAAACTCAACTAGTCTAAAGAAGGCCAGTTTTATTGCTTCTTTAATCAGAACTACAGTTTTCAGCTGTGCTAACATAATTGCCAAAGGGTTTTCTAATGATCAATTAGCCTTTTAAAATGATAAACTTGGATTAGCTAACACAACATGCCATTGGAACACAGGAATGATGGTTGCTGATAATTGGCGTCTGTATGCCTATGTAGATTTTCCATAGAAAAATCTGCCATTTCCAATTACAAGTCATTTACAACATTAACAATGTCTACACTGTATTTCTGATCAATTTGATGTTATTTTAATGGACAAAAAATGTGCTTTTCTTTCAAAAACAAGGACATTTCTAAATGACCCCAAACTTTTGAACGGTAGTGTATATATACATTACATTACCAAAAGTATGTGGACAACTGCTGGTCGAACATCTGATAATCATGGGCATTAATATGGAGTTGGTTCCCCCTTTGCTGCTATAAAAGCTCCACTCTTCTCTCTTCTGGGAAGGCTTTCCACTAGATGTTGTAACATTGCTGCGGGGACTTGCTTCCATTCAGCCACAAGAGCATTAGTGACGTTGGGCACTGATATTGGGCGATTAGGTCTGGCTCGCAGTCGGGGTTCCAGTTTATTCCAAATGTGTTCGATGGGGTTGAGGTGAGGGCTTTGTGCAGGCCAGTCAAGTTATTCCACACCGATCTCAACAAAACATTTCTGTATGGACCTTGCTTTGTGCACGGGGGCATTGTCATGCTGAAACAGGAATGGGCCTTCCCCAAACTGTTGCCACAAAGTTGGAAGCACAGAATTGTCTACAATGTCATTGTATGGTATAGCATTAAGGTTTCCCTTCACTGGAACTAAGGGGCCTAGCCCGAATCATGAAAAACATTCCCAGACCATTATTCCTCCTCCACCAAAATGTACAGTTGGCGCTATGCATTCAGGCAGGTAGCGTTCATTCAGGCAGGTTCTCGAACTGACAGATGGTGAAGCGTAATTCATCACTCCAGAGAATGCGTTTCCACTACTCTAGAGTCTTATGGTGGCAAGCTTTACACCACTCCAGCCAACGCTTCGCTTCGCGGATGGTGATCTTAGGCTTGTGTGAGGCTGCTCTGCTATGGAAAGCCATTTCATGAAGCTCCCGACAAACACTTCCTGTGCTGACGTTGCTTCCAGAGGCAGTTTGGAACTCGGTGATGAGTGTTGCAACCGAGGACAGACGATTGTTACTTTCTACACGCTTCAGCTCTCGCGGTCCCGTTCTGTGAGCCATTCTGCTACCAATGTTTGTCTATGGATATGCAAGGCTGTGTGCTCAATTTTATACACCTGTCAGCAACAGGTGTGGCTGAAATAGCCAAATCCACTAATTTGAAGGGGTTTCCACATAGTTTTGTATATATAGTGTGTATGAAGTGGGTTAAACAGTATTTAAGCAGTGCTAAAGTGACCAGTGTCCAATGTCTATGTACATAGGGCAGCAGCCTCTAAGGTGCAGGGTTGAGTAACCGGGTGGTAGCTGTCTAGTGACAGTGACTAAAGTTCAGGGCAGGGTATTGAGCTTTCATCCAATAGGTCTACAGGACCTGTACTACTAAAGCTGGTGTCAAGGTCATTATCATCATCATCATCATCATAATCAGCAGCAGCAGCAGGATTAGTCTGTAGGACGTACACTAGTCAGTGATTAGCCAACACTTTGCTACTTTTTTGTCCCCATCAATACACACTAAAATACGGTACTATACCCACCCATCCACCTCTTGTCAATAGATCATGCATTCCAACCTTCAGACACCGGTCAGTCATCACCACCATCCCCTCCTTAATAATAACTCTGCTTTTCTCCTATTTAGACTTCAAGCCTTGCATGAACAATCAACTATGCCTCCATAATACAGAGAAAACTACAGTAAAATTTGTAGCCTACTTATAAACACACCAACTACGACAACAAAACACAGACCATGTTTATTCTTAGCACAGTATATTTATTTGCTCATTGTGGAGTCATGGAAAGACTTAGCAAAGGTGACTTACACTAGTTCCTGGTGCTAAGCTTGATGTTGTTGCCACTGCAGATGTTGATGGGATCGGACTCTGTAAATAGAACACATAGGCCAGTCACGTTACCCTCTGCGGTAGTTAATTAGCTAGCTAACGGTTAGATATGGTCCAGTAGACTGTAGCTAACGTGACCTAATGTAAGCTTGCAAAGTTAGAAAATCACATCGCCAGATAGCAGCTGGCTAATTACACTAATTTGCTTTGGAATTTCTAACCAGTGTATTTTGACCCTTACAAAAAAAGATAGTGCACTTTTACTGCAGTTTCAAAACTGCTAACTGCAGTCGACTATGGTATTTTGTAATTGCAGAATAATTGCAGTGTACTGCATTTGAACTGCAGTTATATCGGCACTCTAACTGCAGTTACACTGCAAAATTACTGCCGTAAATAAAAGGTGTTATTTTGGACGCAGTATTTGCAGCATAATGCAGTTATACTGCACTCTAACTCCAGTTATACTGCACTCTAACTGCAGTTATACTATTCCCTGCGCCGATGACGTGGATGTCGATCAAGGCAGCCCCCCGCACCTCACTGATTCAGAGGGGTTGGGTTAAATGCGGAAGACACATTTCAGTTGAATGCATTCAGTTGTAAAACTGACTAGGTATCCCCCTTTCCCTTTACTGCACTATCTTTTTTCATAAGGGGAAAGCTAGCTAGATTTTGGTTTAGATAAACAAATTTAGATCGCTAGCTAGTTAGCTAGCTAGATAAGTTAAACCCGTTATCTCTGCTCAACTTCTAAGTAAGGTAACCGATGAAATGTTACCCCAGCAGCTTGTGCTTGCTGGTAGTTTGCACATCCAAGTGAACTCTGGGGTAAAAATAAAAAAGCTAAAGAACTCACTTCTCTTTCTATACACATTGCCCTTGCCTTTGAATGAGGACTCAACTCTTTTGCCAGTTCACTTCACCTATTTTGTGGCCTGAGTCTTCTTTGCATTCACATTGCTATGTTTAGAAAGGAACCGAGATATTTTTCCAACGTTCACTCAGTGCACTCTGGGTTTGTGCAGGACAAGCTATTCCATCAGAACGCGTTATCGGACAGCTAGATATACCTACTTACATTTTGAAAGCTAATAGATTGCATTTAGTTAAAAGATGAGACATAATAATAAATAAATAAATAAATAGCAGAAGAATAACTGCAGATTAAATAATCCTGTAATTGAAAATTGTACACCCAATGCCCCTTTAAGCGCTAGCATTGATTCACCAAATATGTTGTTGTCTTCTCACACTATTTAAACTCCACAATCGAATAAACAGCTTCAACCTCTTAGCCTATATTGCAAGCAAATAATCTGCACATCGTGTCAGAACAAAACTCCTTACATATTTTGTCATGTCTGTGCATCCTTAACAATTGCTTATCTATATCCAAAAACAGCACAAGATCTTTTTCCCCGCGAACCTGCACATCATCATCTTATCTCTTTTGCGGGACCAATGTAAGGGGTTATGACAGGAGAAACGGTGTTGCAGTAGTCTAGTGTGTTCACATTGCCCTAAAAAAGGGAACCGGGCCGCAGGATTCGAGCGAGTGCGAATGGTTTCACCTACAAACTATTAAAAGCTATCTATGTAAAGCTACACAAGAGCCGTTAGAATGTAAGGGGTTCTTCTACATAGAAGATCATAGGTTATCCAAGGACATAGTGTCTATAACACTATAATAAGCTTACATTGTTGCTGTCACAAACTCCCCACAGTTGTCACTGATTAGTTGGATAGTAATTTCCCACTCAGCAAACCATTTCTGTACTTACAGCATTCATATAAATCCTTTTTTATCAGCTTTTTGCTTTGGCTGACCTTTCTTTTTGACGTTTGACATTTGAACGCAACTGTTTATGTCAAATTGTTTTGTGTCCTACTTGTAGCCCTGGTCTTCCAGAGGCTAAATATGAGTGTTGGACATGCAGATAAATGTAAGTCAGATAAATTATAAATGGGTTCTCGGGACTGATAGGGTTAATGGACATACAGTGAAAGAGCAGCAGTGAAATGTCCCTTTAAGACCATATCTTCTCTCCTCCATGCTCCACCCCCCCACACACACAACGGCTTTAGAAACATCAAACACACAAAACCTTTTTATATGCAGATGTTTTCAGGATCAATTTCACGTTCTAACGTGATACACATTCTAACATGATAGCCTCCCCGGGTGCTATCTCTATGCACAATATGTAAATGGATACCCATTTTAAGACACCATATAGCATAAGCACTTATAGTATTGTGTTTCTTTAGCTTGAGGGTTAGTGGCTTATGTAGTACAGACTGACTTTCCTCCCTCAGCTCCTTTGGTGGGTAGTCTAATACGATGTACTGTGGGGCCATCTGGTGGTAAATAGGAAAAAGGAACTTCCACATTGGGGCAGACTGAAAGTGTGGTAATAGATCAGTGTCAGAACAGATTTGATGCTGTTTAAATGGATCATATGTATATGTTTATGACTGACGGTTCATGGACTGCAGTTAGCAGCCAAATGAATGTAACACTGAACGTTATACTGTCATCTAGCTTCTATGTAGCGTGTTTATCTGAGGAGTCAGCCAAGGGCAGTTTTGAAGGTGGTATTAATTGAAGTGCAACATATCCTTCCATTTAGTTTTGAGTTCCATGGGGACTTTCCTGTCTCCAGTTAAATCTTCCTAATGCAGGATATGACATGACTTCTAGTGGGCATCAAGTGTGACACAGTCTCTCTCCTCTCTCTCTCTCTCTCTCTCTCTCTCTCTCTCTCTCTCTCTCTCTCTCTCTCTCTCTCTCTCTCCTCTCTCTCTCTCTCTCTCTCTCTCTCTCTCTCTCTCTCTCTCTCTCTCTCTCTCTCTCTCTCTCTCTCTCTCTCTCTCTCTCTCTCTCAAACAAACAAACAAACAAACACGTGCTCTGACTTGTGGAACTGTGTCACAGTATCTGGCTTGTCTCCAGTTTTCTACTAGGGTAAAGAGCAGGGCCCTGTGGACTCCCGCTACTCAGTGGACAGAAAATTGAAGGCAGGCAGGCACAGTGACAACCCTCTACCCTCCCCACTACCCTAGAGGACAAAGGACCAGAAAAGAGAAAAAAAGAACCTGCAACAATGACACAACCCATTCCGTTCTGCACTACCTCAGCACCAGTGGACCCTCTCTGTTCTGTCCTAAGACCATAAGGAGGAACAGCGACAGCCTTTGCCTTTGCCTTCCCCTTCTACCCATGACCCAAAGAAAACTTTATCAACTACAGAAGACTGTAGGCAGGCAGAAAGAAAAGACTGTTCCTCTCCCTCCCAACCCCAATGGACTGAACCTTCCTTTCTCGCTATAGTACTACACCAAAGGACAGAAGACCATAGGCAGGCCAGGCAGACTCAGCCCTCTCCCCACCTTTCCCCTCACTATTTCTACCTTTTAGGACCATGAGCAGACTGACAATGCCCTCTCCCAGAGGACCATATGCAGCCACAGACTGACCCCTTCGCCTCCCTACTACCCCAGGCCCACTGGACAGAGGACCATATACAGCCACAGATATCCCCCAGCCCTGTCCCCTCCCTCCCCTCTCAGAAAGTCGGGGTGATGAGTGACTGGTCCTCCTCCAGACAGCATGTCTGGACCCACACTCCCTTGTCACCGCTCTTAGGGGCCCATGCGCCGTAAACACAGCTCACACACAAACACAGAGCCCAGTCACCATTTTACTGCTCTTTAATAGTTTTTCAAGTTTTGGCCCCTTTCAAAGAGACCAAGAGTTGACAAATTCATGAAGCCTAGTGATTTTAGTAACTAGGCCAAAGTTTGTCTATGAGTAAATTGGACATGAATGTATTGTTTTAGCCAAGTGACATGTGTTCAGTGAAAGACCATAGTAAATTAAAGTAGGAGGGGGGCCAAAGTGAATTGATCTTTGTTGGCGTTTTGTTAGGGATGTAGTTAAACTGTGCCTCCAACAGGTGGCAGTCACGAGCCAGGCAGTGTAGCTATAGAGGCCCTCAGTGGTGAAATGAAATAAGTTCTACGTTTTCTTTTTACCTGAATCCCTTTCAAACAACACGGATTAGATTTGTAACATTTAACGGGTGGACTTACTTCTACTGAAAAATAGAATTAGCAGTACAGATGATCCCATCTCTGATGAATCAATCTATTTGATGTCAACTGTTTTTGGATGCATCTCCTAACTCTTGGAGCGATTACATCTTTTCTCACTTGTATTTTAGGAGACGTCATCTTTCAAATTTCTCTTTACCTTCCACCAAATACTTTCCTATAGTTTTATGATGAATCATACACAAGTTATATACTGAGTGTAGAAAACATTTCCACGACATAGACTAATCAGGTGAATCCATGTGAAAGCTATGATCCCTTATTGATGTCACCTGTTAAATCCACTTCAATCAGTGTAGATGAAGTGGAGGAGACATGTTAAAGAAGGATTTTTAAACCTTGAGACAATTGAGACATGGATTGTGTGTGTGTGTGTGCAGTGTGTGTGTGTGTGTGTGTGTGTGTGTGTGTGTGTGTGTGTGTGTGTGTGTGTGTGTGTGTGTGTGTGCTATTCAGAGGGTGAATGGGCAAGACAAAAGATTTAAGGGCCTTTGAACAGGGTATGGTAGTAGGTGCCAGGCGCACCGGTTTGAGTGTGTCAATAACTGCAAGTCTGCTGGGTTTTTCCACACTCAACAGTTTCCTCTGTGTATCAAGAATGGTCCACCAACCAAAGGACATCCAGACATTGGTAGAAAATGGGTCAATGCAGGCTGGTGGTGGTGATGGTGTGGGGTGTGTTTTCATGACACACATTTGGCCCCTTGATAAAAGCGGAGCAACGTTTGAATGCCACAGGATATTTGAACATCATTGCCAATCAGGTGCATCCCTTCATGGCAGCAGTGTATCCATCTGCAATTTTCTTCTGCAGGATAATGACCCATGCCAAAAGGGTAGGATTGTCCAGGAATGGTTCTACGAACATTACAGTAAATTCAGCTTACTGCAGTGGCTTGCCCAGTCACCAGATCTCAATCCAATTGAGCATCTGTGTGATGAGATGGAGTGAACTATTCGGAGTAGAGATCCACTACCAGCCAACTTGATACAACTATGGGAAGCATTGGAGTCAACATGGGCCAGCATCCCTTTGGAACGCTTTCAACACCTTGTGGAGTCCATGCTCTGACGAGTTGAGGTTGTTCTGAGAGCAAAAGGGGGTGCAACTCAATATTAGGAAGGTGTTCCTAATGTTTTGTACACTCAGTCTGCGTTTATTACTGTATAGCTTCAAACCCCATGTTCATCACCATGAGGGTACTCTCTGAGTGGAGGTAAAATATCTCAAACTATCTGTTGGGTTGACTGAGATGAATTCTTGCCTTGTGTTGGGCTCCCACCCGTTGGAATATATTCCACAGCTTCGATAAATCAATATATCAGAGCCTTGTCTCGGAATGTTAGATTTTATCCCAGCCTTATTCCCAGTGCAACAATCCATTACACTCCAATCCTAGATTATCTACAGTATACCGACGTTCCACAGCCATTCCCAGAATGACCATGGAGGATGGAGAGAGCACATGGCCTAAGGATGATTTATAGGAATTCAACTTTTACAGTTTCTTATTCTGTAGGTGGGCCAGGGTGAGGAAGAGGAAGAGGGGTTGTAACCCAAGTCCTGTAAAACACAATTGGAATCAGCAGGTCTTTGTGAAATTGGCAAAGTTTTCTCTACTCACATTATTGTTTCTGTGGCTTCTTCTTTGATTTCGATTAATCATCAAATAAAACAGAATATTTATTCAACTGATTCAACAATATTGGTTTAACACTATCTATCCACCGTTTTCAATAAAATACTGCAAGACATCATATAAAGACTTACGAGTATGGAGTTAATTCTAGCAAATACTCATCTATCAACAATTATAGCACAGACGACAAGACAAATTAGAAGTCCTCACCTTATGAGAATTCCATCATCTTCTTTCAGATTTTTGACTATTGTTCTATGCTAGCTTTGATCAACTTCACGGGCACCTCAGTGCAGATAGCACACAGCCTGGACCGATAACCCCCTACCCCTCCCTATAGGTGCAGTGGCTATCGCCCCTCTTTAAAAACCAATCTACCCCCAGAGATGGTGGACAATAGCTGGACTACACACACTCCTTTGATCTTTCCCACAAAGCACTCCAGCGCAGTTAATTTTAGATTAGATACCCCCCACCCTCAGCCCTCTACCTCTTACCCCATTCCAGTCGCGTGCCTGTGTGTGCCCTTAAAACAGCAGGTTTGAATTACCAGCCTGATGATGACTCCAGCAGTGCTTGTAACCTTTCCTCAGTCCAGACACTGTAGCCAAGATAAAGAGAGGTCGTCTGGACCATTGCATCAGGAGCTGAAATGGAAGACACACACTCACACTCACACATACCACCTTCCTGAATAATCTGTAATCTCATGAGAAACCAGTGTTTAAACAGAAAGAGATACTTAGTCAGTCCTCTGACACTCCTCATCAGGATTTGACCCGATTGTACTGTTGAGGGTCCGATGTCCCCAAGTCCACAGGAAAGGTTTTGAGTCTTATTTATGGCAAGCCTAAATAAATTCAGGAGTAAAAATGTTCTTAACAAATTGCATAATAAGTTGCATGGACTCATTCCATGTTCAATAATAGTTGTTAACATGATTTTTTAATAACTACCCCACACATACAATTATCTGTAAGGTCCCTCAATCAAGTAGTGAATTTCAAGCACAGATTAAACCATAAAGACCAGGGAGGTTTTTCAATGCCTCGCAAAGAAGAGCACCAATTGGTAGATATGTAAATATCCCTTTGGGCATGGTAAAGTTATTAATTAGGCTTCGGATGGTGTATCAATGCACCCAGTCACTACGAAGATACAGGCGTCCTTCCTAACCCAGTTGCCGGAGAGGAAGGAAACTTGTCAAGGATTTCACCATGAGGCCAATGTTGACTTTAAAACAGTTACAGAGTTGAACGGTCATAATGTGAGAAAACTGAGGATGGATCAACAACATTGTTGTTACTCTACAATACGAACCTAAATATTCCAAGACATGCATCCTGTTTGCAAAAAGGCGCTTAAGTAATACTGCAAAAAAGGTGGCAAAGAAATTAACTTTAAGTCCTGAATACAAAGTTATTTTTGGGGCAAATCCAACACATCACTAAGTACCACTCTTCGTATTTTCAAGCATGGTGGTGGCTGCATCATGTTATGGGTATGCTTGTCATCAGCAAGGACTAGGGAATACAGCTAAGCACAGACAAATTTACCTTTCACCAGGATAATAACCTAAAACACAAGGCCAAATCTACATTGGAGTTGCTTACCAAGATGACGTTGAATGTTCCTGAGTGGCCAAGTTACAGTTTTGACTTAAATTGGCTTGAAAATCTATGGCAAGACTTTAAAATGGCTGTCTAGCAATGATCAACAATCAACTTGACAGAGCTTGAAGAATAAAAAAAGAATAAGTAAGGGATAAACGCAGACGTTCTGTACATTACCTTGGAATTAATGGACGACACAGAATGAATTAGGCACATTAATAAAGCGTTATGGTTAGGATTGTGAGATAGTCATTCGTGCTTGCCAAATTGTGAGCCTATTAAGCTCGGTTGAATAACTTAACATTTTCATAAGACAAACTCTTATTCCTTGTAGCCTTCTAAGGGTTTCACTGTTGAGGAACATTCTCACTTTTGGATGGGATGCATTCATTGATGTGTTTGATCCCTGGATGACTGACAGGGGGCACTGTATTGAAGCCACAGTGCAGCCGTCTTTGTACTCCTCAATTGTAAACAAGTATTTTGGAAGCTATAGAAATGCACTTATTAATGTCTACATTCGTTTTGACGCATTTATTCTATTACAGAAACCATAATTCATACTTTTAAATTATATTAGGTGAGCTAAACATAATGGAAAAAATATATCAACATTTTCCTTAAAGTATATCTTTTTTTGAGATTACTAAAGTTACTGTCCCCAACAAAAAATACTAAAATATGTAATTTTGTCCTTGAAACATTTAATTGAAAGACTGTAGAATTCCATTCATTCCTACGGAGGGATTCTCCTACTAGGCAGTGGTGTAAAGTACTTAAGTAAAAATATTTTAAAGTACCACTTAAGTAGTTTTTTGGGGTAACTTTACTATTTATATTTTTGACTACCTTTACTTCACTACATTCCCTAACAAAATATTGTACTTTTTACTCCGTACATTTTCCTTGACAACCAAAAGTACTTGTTACATTTTGAATGCTTAGTAGGACAGGAAAATAGTCAAATTCACGCACTCATCAACAGAACATCCCTGGCCATCCCTACTGCCTCTGATCTGGCGGACTCACTAAACACACATGCTTAGTTTGTAGATTATGTCTGAATGTTGGAGTGTGCCCGTAGCTTTCTGTAAATTAAAAAAAAAGAAAAGAAAATGGTGCTATCTGGTTTTGTCACGGTTGTCGTAGGAAGGAGCGGACCAAAGTGCAGCGTGTGTGTCGTTCCACATTTTATTTTCACTGTGAAACTATGCAATACATATAAATAAACTGAATAACAAACCGTGGCGCAGAGGTGAAACATACACTAACTCAAAAACAATCTCCCACAAACCCAGGTGGAAAAAACACCTACTTAAGTATGATCTCCAATTAGAGACAACGAGGACCAGCTGCCTCTAATTGGAGATCATCCCAAACAAAACCCAACATAGAAATACAAAAACTAGAACATAACGTAGAAAATCTAAACTAGAAAAAAAACCTGTCACGCCCTGACCTACTCTACCATAGAAAATAACATAGTTCTATGGTCAGGACATGACAGGTTTGCTTAATATAAGGAATTTGAAACAGTTCATACTTCTACTTTTGATACTTAAGTATATTTTAAACCAAATACTTTTATACTTTTACTCAGGTAGTATTTTACTGGGTGATTTTACTTGAGTAATTTTTTATTAAGGTATCTTTACATTTACTCAAGTATGATTGTTGGGTACTTTTTCTACCACTGCTACTAGGTAGTGCCAAAATGGCCTACCGGTGGCTTCAAAGCCTCTCAATGGCCAATATACAGCATCAGCAATCCAGGGTTTATATATGTCATTGGATGCATCAGTGTAATTAGTTATTTATCCCAGTAATTAAAGCTGGGATATGTAACTTTTTGGGTGACCTGACCAAATTCCCATAGAAATGTGAGTTATAGATCTCTCATTCACATTGAAAGCAAGTCGAAGAAGCAGTAGATCTGTTCTCTGTTCGCTATTTCTATGCTTCCCGTTCTTAAGGTTTGTTTTCACATCTTTCACTTTCGGTTTTGTACACCAGCTTCAAAAATCTTAAAATACAATATTGTTTGTTATTGTACCATTTAACAGCGGTTTAGATGGTACAATGATTCTCTACATTACAATGATTCTCTACATAAACTGAAATTAGGTGAACTATTCCGCATAGTGCACCTTTAAGGCGTCATGTCAACATTTACCCATCTGTACAACATGCTCGAAATAACTACGACTTTGAACAGGCCCAAATTGGTTGACACTGACATCACGTCAGTGTGCAAAATCTAGACATGAGAGATTGCTGCAAAAGCAATAAAGTGCTGTAGACAAGACACACATGTTAACACAGGAAATAGAAAGTAAGTTTTACTTGCAATTTGTTTAACTTTTTTGTATACATTAATTTTGGACAATTTAACACAGGTAGTTAACTAGCTAGTTAGCATTTGCCAGCTAGCTAGCCTTGTGTTGGCTAGCTAATTAACTGTAGCTAGCTAGCTAACGTTTGTTTTTCTGGCATTTTTGTTAGGCCTACCAACTAACTTTAGCTAGCTAGTTAATGTTAGTTACCATCTACAGAATACACTTTCCATGCAATCTGTTGTGTTTTTTGGGATTAGCAAGATCGTTTTCTAACCTTGACTAGCTACTTAACTACTTAAAGATGACAAATAGTTATGTGTTAGTAGTGTTAGCAAGCACTATTATTGCTAGCGGGATAACACAACAACTAGCTAAGTAGCAGGCCTAACATATAGAAATCATTATGATGATAACTAGTATAGGGTCATGCAAATTGTCATAGCTACATTCTTCTTTGTTTATACCACAAGGTTTCAGACTACAGGATGGGGAAATGCTTACAACAAAGAAACAGTTGAAGACAGAGACAGAGTTGATTATTTCTATTGTTACTTATCATGTTAAAAAGGGAAGAAAAAGACAATCCAGAGTGCGCTCAGCTCTGGCCGTTCCTAAATTCAGAGCTTTGTCCGATTGTCCATTCCTAAATTCAAAGTGTTTCACTCTCGGAGCGTTCTGAGCGCACACTGGACGCTCTGGCCGTATGAATGCTCTGAAATTGGAGTAGATTTTGGGGAATTTAGGAATGCACCCCTACACTACTACTCACCACCACTATAATAGTTATATTTATGTTATTGAGTAGGTCTATATCTTTGTGTAATCTTGTAATTTTCAAAGAAATATAAGGTCTTGTTACATGTTGCAATAAAGTTGACTAATGGAGAAGCTCACCTTTTGTTTGTAGGTATTTTGACTTGGTAATGAGTAGTGGGTAATTATATAGAAATTGCTCATAGGTAACTTTAAAGTTACACTTAACTCTACACAGGTAAATCCTGTGTTACAACTAGCGACAATGTTTTTGTACGTATGCAGATATTATATGTACTCTTGTCATGTACTAGTGTGTTTATTTTCTCACTTGTATGGTGCTTCCAGAAAGTTTGCAATTAGGGCCAGGTTGTCAGGATGGGTAATGTACTATGTAAGTACACATTAATCACAAGTAAGTATTGACTAGCGTAATCCCATTTAACACCTAGTAATTACATTGTACTTACACAGTTTTTACATGTACTCTGTGGTGTACTTGTGTGTTTATCCTCCCACTTGAGGATGACTCCCACTTTCTTACATTGTTAGCCCAGAAAATCTCAAGTGTTATTATATACAGCTGGGAACAACTATTGGATATTTAACAACATTATGACCAGGAATACGACTTTCCTGAAGCAGATCCTTTGTTCGGACCTGCACCCTGGACATGGGATCTTATCCCAGAGGCTGACCCAAAACAACGCAGTCGCCGCAGGAGAGGCAGACGGAGCGGCCTACTGGTCAGACTTAGAAGGCAAGCACACCATCCACCACTTCCGAGCATATTACTCGCCAATGTCCAATCTCTAGATAACAAGGCGGACGAAATTAGGGCACGAGTTGCCTTCCAGTGAGTCATCAGAGATTGTAACATTCCCTGTTTCACGAAAACATGGCTCACTCGGGGTACAGCCACCTGGTTTCTTCACGCATCGCGCAAACAGAAACAAACATCTCTCTGTTAAGAAGAAGGACGGGAGTGTATGCCTTATTAGGTACTGAAGTGCATCTCCTCCTCATGGACTGCACCAGATTAGCCAGTTCTTGCTTTGAGGTGTTACCCTACTCTTCCACCAAGGCACCTGCAAGTTCCCGGACATTTCTGGGGGGAATGGCCCTAGCCCTCACCCTCCGATCCAACAGGTCCCAGACATGCTCAATGGGATTGAGATCCGGGCTCGTCACTGGCCATGGCAGAACACTGACATTCCTGTCTTGCAGGAAATCACGCACAGAACGAGCAGTATGGCTGGTGGCATTGTCATGGAGGGTCATGTCACGATGAGCCTGCAGGAAGGATACCACATGAGGGAGGAGGATGTCTTCCCTGTAACGCACAGCGTTGAGATTGCCTGCAATGACAACAAGCTCAGTCCGATGATGCTGTGACACACCGCCCCAGACCATGACGGACTCTCCACCTCCAAATTGATCTCGCTCCAGAGTGCAGGCCTTGGTGTAACGCTCATTCCTTCGACAATAAACGCGAATCCGACCATCACCCTTGGTGAGACAAAACCGCAACTCATCAGTGAAGAGCACTTTTTGCCAGTCTTGTCTGGTCCAGCAACGGTGGGTTTGTGCCCATAGGCGACGTTGTTGCCGGTGATGTCTGATGAGGACCTGCCTTACAACAGGCCTACAAGCCCTCAGTCCAGCCTCTCTCAGCCTATTGCGGACAGTCTGAACACTGATGGAGGGATTGTGCGTTCCTGGTGTAACTCGGGCAGTTGTTGTTGCCGTCCTGTACCTGTCCCGCAGGTGTGATGTTCGGATGTACCGATCCTATGCAGGTGTTGTTACACGTGGTCTGCTACTGTGAGGACGATCATCTGTCCGCCCTGCCTTCCTGTAGCGCTGTCTTAGGTGTCTCACAGTACGGACATTGCAATTTATTAGTGTTTTTCAGAGTCAGTAGAAAGGCCTCTGTAGTGTCCTAAGTTTTCATAACTGTAACCTTTAATTGCCTACCGTCTGTAAGCTGTTAGTGTCTTAACGACCATTCCACAGGTGCATGTTCATTAATTGTTTATGGTTCATTCAACAAGCATGGGAAACAGTGTTTAAACCCTTTACAATGAAGATCTGTGAAGTTATTTGGATTTTTACAAGTTATCTTTGAAAGACAGGGTCCTGAAAAAGGGACATTTCTTTTTTTGCTGAGTTTACCTGCCCTCCAGGACACCTACTGCACCCGATGTCACAGGAAGGTCAAAAAGATCATCAAGGACAACAACCACCCGAGCCACTGCCTGTTCACCCCGTTATGATCCAGATGGCGAGATCAGTACAGGTGCATCAAAGCTGGGACCGAGAGACTGAAAAACAGCTTCTATCTCAAGGCCATCAGACTGTTAAACAGCCATCACTAATCACAGAGTTGCTGCTGCCAACATACAGATTCAAATCTCTGGCCACTTTAATAAATGTAATAAATGGATTTAATAAAGTTATCACTAGTCACTTTAAATAACACCGCTTTAATAATGTCTACATATCCTACATTACTCATCTCATATGTATATACTGCATTCTATACTATCTACTGCATCTTGCCTATGCCGCACGGCCATCGCTCTTCCATATATTTATATGTACATATTCTTGTTCATCCCTTTACATTTGTGTGTATAAGGTAGTCATTGTGAATTTGTTAGATTACTCGTTAGATATTACTGCACTGTCGGAACTAGAAGCACAAGCATTTCGAAAACACTCGCATTAACATCTGCTAACCATGTGTATGTGACCAATAACATGTGATTTGATTTGACTTGACTTAATTTGACTTGAGGATGACACCCGTATGTTAGACCCCAGACAGTGAGGTTGACCTACATCTTATCTGTTTCTGTAAATTCAACCAAGTTAACTCACATGGTCCATTTTTTGGGGGAAAGCTGGCAACAACATTGAGAGGAAATTTTGAAGTGTGCTTTCACAGGAAGATAATTAGAGCCCATGTAATCTCGGAACACTCAGCATATCTGTCCACAACAGATTACAACCTTGTGATAGTTATTACTGAACCAGATGCAGCTGAGTAAGAAATAAAACACTACATTGGTGAATTTAGTGGAAACTTGCCCATTTGTAACAAGCATGGTGACAAGCACTTGTTGTTACACCTCTGTAATTACAGACTGCAATTACCACCAGTTACATGTTATTACAGTAACTATGAGTTATTACAATTAACTACAATGTTACAGTGTTATTATACATGTAATTACACTGTGATAAGGACCCCTTAAAATGACGTGTTAGCTAAAAATGTATATATGCCTTCATTTAAAACAAATATAGTCTCTTAGCTTTTATTCGACACCCAATTTGAAATGCTCCTATGAACTTCACATGTTGGTGCTCATGGGTCCTTTGACATGGAAATTACCCAAACTGAAAATATCTAACATGCAAAATATGATTATTCAAAGCCCTCAGCCTCAAACCTGAATCCCTTGACGTAGATTTTAGAACTACCCTCATACCTAGTTGAGCCTCAAGCTGGAGTATCAAGCTCTGTACAATCTAAAATACGACCATCCCATTTGTTTTTCTACAAACCAAATCAACAACAACCCTCCATTTTTGAGGATACAACCTAACATCACAGCACATTACATTGAGGAGACGAGGAAAGATAGACGCTTAATAAATAGAGAGGAATGTATTCTGGGTGTATGTTGTCAGAGCAGAGACCAGAGAGGCATTCCTTCACATAGAGGTTAACAACAGACCAAACAAAGTCTTCTACAGTCAACCATCCTTTATCAGACGCTCTCCGCGGCATTCTTTACATGTGTTGCCACATAAATGGAACCCTGCAGGCTTCAAGTTGTGGCAGAGCCCCTGCGTGATGAACCGGTGAACCCCTCTATCTGCCTGCATATTCCTGTCAATTGGCTGAGTGGGAGCTAAGTCCTTAGTTTAGCATGGCCATAAAGGGCTGGTGTGGATAGTATAGGTCTCCCCTCAGCTAGCTGCGCTAGTGAAAGGCATAATTAGAGAGGATGGTGATAACTGCAGCTATGGGGCAATGGGAGAATGGGAGAGAGTCATGAGGCTGTACAGCTGAGCTAATGGTGTTACTTTATGGATAAAGTGCTACTGATGGCTGTGTGTACATTCACACATACAAACCTACTTATGTGGATTAGTCATATACACATAATACTCACTTCTACACATAAACACACATACAGCTAGTCCATATTTATACCCTCAAGGCACAGCTGCCCTGAAAGCAAGGTTGAACAAGGACAAGTCCAATCTTCATATTGTACATGCAGGCTCACTGGGTCCATCCACTCACACATGTTTTAAAACACAAATAGCTACACTGCACACTGCACACATACTAAACACAGGAATAAATTACCAAGGAGATAGTGGACCCTAATTTCCCCTAAAAATTCTCTCTGGATATGAGCTCAAAGGGGGACCATACATAACCCAACGATAGTGTTTGGTAATATGCTCCAAGGCTCTTTCAAGGCTCTTGCTTGTGCACTGTTGAGAAGGCTAAATGTGAGTACAGAGGTTAAAATGGATGAGATTGTTGCTGCCTCAGTTCAACTGCCAATGCTGAGCGAAAGGTTGTTGAAGTTTATTTCCAGCTGAAAGCTGAATTCAGAGAGTAAATTAAGACAATGATTGATGTGGCTTCATTCAGGCATATTCATTCTCAAAGGCTGTTTATAAATCACTTAAAGGGAAAGGAAACCTTTCATTTCCTCACCAAATTATCATAAATTTCCATCCAAGTCTAACCAAAACACTGTGATGGCATTAGGAACTCTTTTCTACACTGGCAGGCTGAGCTTCATCTTTTTTTTGAAACTACCAAACATCCATAAAGTATGCCCCCATAAATAACAAATAACACCTAACGTTTCTTGTTCTTCAAGTCTGGAACCCATTTTTTGGCGTTTTCAGATAACAACTTGAGTAGCACTTTAACGTAGTAGCACAATGACTCCATTCATTAACTGGGCCTGAAATACCATTTCACAGCAGATGCCATCTTTCCACCTGCACGCTAGACGTCGAGTCGAGTAACAGCAATAATACGCATTTAATTGTTTGGGCAGCTTTCATCCATAAATGGCTCAGGTATGTATATTTAGGGTGGGACAAAAAATACAATAGTGAATTGAAGCAGCAGTTGGTCTGAATCATGAAATTGAGGTCAGATTTATTAAGTCGCTCGAGGGACCTTGCGTCGGTTTTCAGATGAATCGCGTTCTTCATACCTGATTATATATATATATAGACACTCCGTCCTGGCAATGCTATGGCAAACCATCGCAATTAGTGAGGAAATATTTCGTAAAAATGTGATAATTGATAGTTTTCATGACTCCTCCTCATATTAGAGATGTCAAAAAGACAGTTGTGTGCAGAGCGGAGCCAACCCAAACACGTCATTACCCAGGCGGACCCATGGCACTGTCTGATGGCCTCGGCTCGGAGCGTGTCCAACGAATTGACCCTAATACACTGCAGCTGCGAAGGCCATTGCATAATTACAGATAAATGAAGACATCATATATCCTGGATTTCCTGGACAGTGATACCCGAGGTCTGTTAGCATAAAGTCCCACCTTAATTGGTATAAATTGCTAATTGAGATGTGTTTGGAAAAGGGATGACGCCCACAGTTGCCCAGTACAGTATTGCCTGTGAGTTTTGCAATAACCAAAGAGCAATGTGAACAATCCCATGGGCATCATTCAAACTGATGAGGAGCTGGAGGAGGAATGGCACGTCTGGGTGATATAAGGCATTAAATCCGGACTATATCAATATTTAGAATTCTTTCACACGCGAGTCGGGATTACATTGGTTGGGCCTTGCATCCGGTTGTTCCAACTTCCAACCTTTTTGTAAAAGGTTTCATGTGCTGGTTTACTGTACATGTATGCAGCTGTCAAGGGGTTAAAAATAGAGGGTGTAAGAGAAAGGGCCGGTGCCAAAATGAAAAAGGACCTCACCCAGGCCTCTCATCCAACACCTTTCAGCAGATATGAGACACTCACAATTAATCGAGCAGTTCGTCCATAAAGGAATTAACCTTTGGCAGGAAAGGCCAGCTAGGTCACCCGTGATAGAAGTCAGTATTTGACGTCCATCCATGTCTGAGGACGTTGGGAGATGACGTGGAAACCGGCCCCTAGGAGCAGCCTTTAAGTATGTTTGGGTTTTGCTAGGGCATTGTGGACAGGAATGGCAGATGGGTGTAAGCATCTGCCTCTGATTCCAAAGGTTGCAAGTTGAAATCCAACGATAGAAAGTTGTTTTTGATATCTTAGTTTTAAGCCTATCCCAAACCTTAACCTTTCCGAGTGCATGTCTAATCTTAAGATTTTGGCGTTAATGGGTGAACTTAACCCTTACAAATTCAGAGTTAATGCCTAAACCTAACCTTAAACACTTCTAAATTTGACATTTGGAACAACTTTGAAATTTGACGTTTGAGAAACATGGAAGAACGTCTAGTTCTGAATTGAGACTGTGAGAGCTAGTTGGGTAAGGCGGTGTGTGTCTAATCTCGACACACCTCTGTGACACCAGGCTTCAAAGTGGGACTCTTCAACAGTATGGGTGAGCCCTCTCTGGTCTATCCACAGATAACACTGCTACTCCTACTGCTCTCTCCTCGTCTGACTACGTGTTCTCGCATACCCCTAGAGCATCGAGCCAGCGGGGTGGTGGCACTGGAATCCTCATCTCTCCCAAGTGGACATTCTCTCTTTCTCCCCTGACCCATCTGTCTATCTCCTCATTTGAATTCCATGCTGTCACAGTTACCAGCCCTTTCAAGCTTAACATCCTTATCATTTATCGCCCTCCAGGTTCCCTTGGAGAGTTCATCAATGAGCTTGACGCCTTGATAAGTTCCTTTCCTGAGGATGGCTCACCTCTCACAGTTCTGGGTGACTTTAACCTCCCCACGTCTACCTTCGACTCATTCCTCTCTGCCTCCTTCTTTCCACTCCTCTCCTCTTTCGACCTCACCCTCTCACCTTCCCCCCCTACTCACAAGGCAGGCAATACGCTTGACCTCATCTTTACTAGATGCTGTTCTTCCACTAATCTCATTGCAACTCCCCTCCAAGTCTCCGACCACTACCTTGTATCCTTTTCCCTCTCGCTCTCATCCAACACTTCTCACTCTGCCCCTACTCGGATGGTATTGCGCCGTCGCAACCTTCGCTCTCTCTCTCCCGCTACTCTCTCCTCTTCCATCCTATCATCTCTTCCCTCTGCTCAAACCTTCTCCAACCTATCTCCTGATTCTGCCTCCTCAACCCTCCTAACCTCCCTCTCTGCATCCTTTGATTTCCTCTGTCCCCTATCCTCCAGGCCGGCTCGGTCCTCCCCTCCTGCTCCGTGGCTCGACGACTCACTGCGAGCTCACAGAACAGGGCTCCGGGCAGCCGAGTGGAAATGGAGGAAAACTCGCCTCCCTGCGGACCTGGCATCCTTTCACTCCCTCCTCTCTACATTTTCCTCTTCTGTCTCTGCTGCTAAAGCCACTTTCTACCACTCTAAACTCCAAGCATCTGCCTCTAACCCTAGGAAGCTCTTTGCTACCTTCTCCTCCCTCCTGAATCCTCCTCCCCCTCCCCCCCCCCCCTCCTCCCTCTCTGCGGATGACTTCGTCAACCATTTTGAAAAGAAGGTTGACGACATCCGATCCTCATTTGCTAAGTCAAACGACACTGCTGGTCCTGCTCACACTGCCCTACCCTGTGCTTTGAACTCTTTCTCCCCTCTCTCTCCAGATGAAATCTCGCGTCTTGTGACGGCCGGCCGCCCAACAACCTGCCCACTTGACCCTATCCCCTCCTCTCTTCTCCAGACCATTTCCGGAGACCTTCTCCCCTACCTCACCTCGCTCATCAACTCATCCTTGACCGCTGGCTACGTCCCTTCCGTCTTCAAGAGAGCGAGAGTTGCACCCCTTCTGAAAAAACCTACACTCGATCCCTCCGATGTCAACAACTACAGACCAGTATCCCTTCTTTCCTTTCTCTCCAAAACTCTTGAACGTGCCGTCCTTGGCCAGCTCTCTTGCTATCTCTCTCAGAATGACCTTCTTGATCCTAATCAGTCAGGTTTCAAGACTGGGCATTCAACTGAGACTGCTCTTCTCTGTGCCACGGAGGCTCTCCGCACTGCTAAAGCTAACTCTCTCTCCTCTGCTCTCATCCTTCTAGACCTATCTGCTGCCTTTGATACCGTGAACCATCAGATCCTCCTCTCCACCCTCTCCGAGCTGGGCATCTCCGGCGCCGCCCACGCTTGGATTGCGTCCTACCTGACAGGTCGCTCCTACCAGGTGGCGTGGCGAGAATCTGTCTCCGCACCACGTGCTCTCACCACTGGTGTCCCCCAGGGCTCTGTTCTTGGCCCACTCCTATTCTCGCTATACACCAAGTCACTTGGCTCTGTCATATCCTCACATGGTCTCTCATATCATTGCTATGCAGATGACACACAATTAATCTTCTCCTTTCCCCCTTCTGACAACCAGGTGGCGAATCGCATCTCTGCATGTCTGGCAGACATATCAGTGTGGATGACGGATCACCACCTCAAGCTGAACCTCGGCAAGACGGAGCTGCTCTTCCTCCCGGGGAAGGACTGCCCGTTCCATGATCTCGCCATCACGGTTGACAACTCCCTTGTGTCCTCCTCCCAGAGTGCTAAGAGCCTTGGCGTGACCCTGGACAACACCCTGTCGTTCTCCACCAACATCAAGGCGGTGACCCGATCCTGTAGGTTCATGCTCTACAACATTCGCAGAGTACGACCCTGCCTCACACAGGAAGCGGCGCAGGTCCTAATCCAGGCACTTGTCATCTCCCGTCTGGATTATTGCAACTCGCTGTTGGCTGGGCTCCCTGCCTGTGCCATTAAACCCCTACAACTCATCCAGAACGCCGCAGCCCGTCTGGTGTTCAACCTTCCCAAGTTCTCTCACGTCACCCCGCTCCTCCGCTCTCTCCACTGGCTTCCAGTCGAAGCTCGCATCCGCTACAAGACCATGGTGCTTGCCTACGGAGCTGTGAGGGGAACGGCACCTCCGTACCTTCAGGCTCTGATCAGGCCCTACACCCAAACAAGGGCACTCCGTTCATCCACCTCTGGCCTGCTCGCCTCCCTACCTCTGAAGAAGCACAGTTCCCGCTCAGCCCAGTCAAAACTGTTCGCTGCTCTGGCACCCCAATGGTGGAACAAGCTCCCTCACGACGCCAGGACAGCGA
Organism: Salmo salar; assembly: GCF_965601325.2. NCBI lineage: Eukaryota > Metazoa > Chordata > Actinopteri > Salmoniformes > Salmonidae > Salmo > Salmo salar. The sequence goes on along the minus strand of NC_138304.1, from coordinate 68,078,239 downwards.
AGTCAATCACCACCTTCCGGAGACACCTGAAACCCCACCTCTTCAAGGAATACCTGGGATAGGATAAAGTAATCCTTCTAACCCCCCCCTTAAAAGATTTAGATGCACTATTGTAAAGTGGTTGTTCCACTGGATATTATAAGGTGAATGCACCAATTTGTAAGTCGCTCTGGATAAGAGCGTCTGCTAAATGACTTAAATGTAAATGTTAAATGTATCCCTTCGTCATTCGATGTATCTTATCCAACACACACACTCGCGCACAAGCATCAAAACACACACTCTCACACACATGCATACGTGCACAAAGGCACACACACACACACACACACATGCACATCGCCAATCTACAGTACAGGCATGCACACACACAATCTAGTGGCTCCTAAATGAGCTATCTTTTAGCTTACACAGAACAGCACATTCTAAGAAAAAAAAGGTGCTATCTAGAACCTAAAAGTGTTCTTCGGCTGTCCCCATATGATAACTATTTGAAGAACCCTTTTTGCTTCCAGGTAGAACCCTTTTTGCTCCAGGTAGAACCCTTTTGGGTTCCATGTAGAGCCCTTTCTACATCGGGTTCTACATGGAACCCAAAAGGGTTCTGCCTGGAACCAGAAAGGGTTATCCTATGGGGACAGCTGAAGAACCCTTTTGGAACCTTTTTTTCTAAATGTACATTGCACTGCAGATGCTGTACTTTGACATAAACATGTTCTCTATAAAAATGAATCCACCTAAAAGATTACCTCACGCTGTGATCAAACTGGATGATACTGTACCACAGCCAGAAGAGCTGTATATAGAGCCACTAACATTGTATATCCTTACTAAACCAAAGCGCCAAATAGTTGGCTGGGGCATCACTGGGTCACAGTTCAGTGTTTCCAGGCAGAAGTTGGATTTCAGTGGGGTGTTTATCTAGTTGTAGAGGGTGAAAGGAAAGCTGTGGTGATATCACAAGTGGGTGTTAGCCACAATGCTAATGCTGGCTAATACACACACGGGCCTAAAGCTGTCTTAGAAATCCTTACATGTGATCCTCTGGCAAAAACATTGCCATAGCACAACACAGATATGAGTGGTACCTATAACAATAAATCCATTACTATAGTATTTCAACATGTAACTTAGATTATATACACTGCTCAAAAAAATAAAGGGAACACTTAAACAACACAATGTAACTCCAAGTCAATCACACTTCTGTGAAATCAAACTGTCCACTTAGGAAGCAACACTGATTGGCAATAAATTTCACATGCTGTTGTGCAAATGGAATAGACAACAGGTGGAAATTATAGGCAATTAGCAAGACACCCCCAATAAAGGAGTGGTTCTGCAGGTGGGGACCACAGACCACTTCTCAGTTCCTATGCTTCCTGGCTGATGTTTTGGTCACTTTTGAATGCTGGCGGTGCTTTCACTCTAGTGGTAGCATGAGACAGAGTCTACAACCCACACAAGTGGCTCAGGTAGTGCAGCTCATCCAGGATGGCACATCAATGCGAGCTGTGGCAAGAAGGTTTGCTGTGTCTGTCAGCGTAGTGTCCAGAGCATGGAGGCGCTACCAGGAGACAGGCCAGTATTATCAGGAGACGTGTAGGAGGGCAACAAACCAGCAGCAGGACCGCTACCTCTGCCTTTGTGCAAGGAGGAGCAGGAGGAGCACTGCCAGAGCCCTGCAAAATGACCTCCAGCAGGCCACAAATGTACATGTGTCTGCTCAAACTGTCAGAAACAGATTCCATGATGGTGGTATGAGGGCCCGATGTCCACAGGTGGGGGTTGTGCTTACAGCCCAACACTGTGCAGGACGTTTGGCATTTGCCAGAGAACACCAAGATTGCCAAATTCGCCACTGGCGCCCTGTGCTCTTCACAGATGAAAGCAGGTTCACACTGAGCACATGTGACAGACGTGACAGAGTCTGGAGACGCCGTGGAGAATGTTCTGCTGCCTGCAACATCCTCCAGCATGACCGGTTTGGCGGTGGGTCAGTCATGGTGTGGGGTGGCATTTCTTTGGGGGGCCGCACAGCCCTCCATGTGCTCGCCAGAGGTAGCCTGACTGCCATTAGGTACCGAGATGAGATCCTCAGACCCCTTGTGAGACCATACGCTGGTGCGGTTGGCCCTGGGTTCCTCCTAATGCAAGACAATGCTAGACCTCATGTGGCTGGAGTGTGTCAGCAGTTCCTGCAAGAGGAAGGCATTGATGCTATGGACTGGCCCGCCCGTTCCCCAGACCTGAATCCAATTGAGCACATCTGGGACATCATGTTTTTGGCCTTTCTAGGGAGTTTTTCCTAGGGAGTTTTTCCTAGCCACCGTGCTTCTTTCACATGCATTGCTTGCTGTTTGGGGTTTTAGGCTGGGTTTCTGTACAGCACTTTGAGATATCAGCTGATGTACGAAGGGCTATATAAATACATTTGATTTGATTTGATGTTTCGCTCCATCCACCAATGCCACGTTGCACCACAGACTGTCCAGGAGTTGGCGGATGCTTTAGTCCAGGTCTGGGAGGAGATCCCTCAGGAGACCATCCGCCACCTCATCAGGAGCATGCCCAGGCATTGTAGGGAGGTCATACAGGCACGTGGAGGCCACACACTCTACTGAGCCTCATTTTGACTTGTTTTAAGGACATTACATCAAAGTTGGATCAGCCTGTAGTGTGGTTTTCCACTTTAATTTTGAGTGTGACTCCAAATCCAGACCTCCATGGGTTGATAAATTGGATTTCCGTTGATTATTTTTGTGTGATTCTGTTGTCAGCACATTCAACTATGTAAAGAAAGAAGTATTTAATAAGATTATTTCATTCATTCAGATCTAGGATGTGTTATTTTAGTGTTACCTTTATTTTTTTGAGCAGTATATTAAATGTACAGGTAACTGCCAAAATAAAATAAACACCAAAATAAAGTGTTTTAATAGGGCAGAGTGCCACCTCAAGCTGCCAGAACAGCTTAAATGCACCTTGGCATAGAGTCTGAAACGCTATTGGAGGGTTGCAACACCATTATTCTGTGAGAAATTCCCTAATTTAGTGTTTTGTTGATGGTGGTGGAAAACGCTGTCTCAGGCGCCGTTCCAGAATCTCCCATAAGTGTTTAATTGGCTTGAGATCTTGTGACTAAGACACACACACACACACACACACACACACACACACACACACACACACACACACACACACACACACACACACACACACACACACACACACACACACACACACACACACACACACACACACACACACCATTTAAACCCCCTATGCTCCTTTGAGACCCATCTTTCAAAGTCAATGTAATTTCTTCTACTAGCCATGGTGGCAAAAATAACGGGCAACTGGGCATTTTTATACATGACCTTAAGCATGATGGGATCTTTTAATTGCTTAATTAAATCAGGAACCACACCTGTGTGGAAGCACCTGCTTTCAAAATACTTTATATCCTCATTTACTCAAGTGTTTCCTTTATTTTGTCAGTTACCTGTTTGTCAACGTAAATAACTAATGTCTTCGGCGTCATCAACTCCTCTATCTAAAAAGTGAAGAGAGAGATGTTAGCGTTTGTGAAGTAGCACTCAGCTGGGGCTTCAGTACTCATCCTAATGTCTTTGAGTCAACAACTGCCATCCTACGACCCCGTTGCCAAATGTGAGGAGAGCAGAGTGGCCAACAAGAAAAATAAAGCTAATTTATTAAGGCTCATTGGCCCCTCCTCAACATGTACACACATAAATGCACAAATGTGCAGACACACACACATACAAACACATACAGCCCCCAAGCTCTGCTACTGAGAATAAACTTTGGTGCCCAACTATCCTATGAGCTCAGCCTCTCTGTCTCCTTAATCTGCTAGGGCTTACAGAAACAATCACAATACTGGTTTATATGAAAATCTTGTTTGCATTCTCTCAACCAGATGCATAAACTGACATCTGAGCAGCGATGCTGTTTGTTTGTTAGCGACGGTGGTGGTACTGTTTTGAGGTGAGACGAAAAGGAGCCGCAGTACCCATGACCATTTATAGTAGAGAAATTGTACAGTACATACACAGTATTATTTTTGTAATGAACATTTTAACTTAATTCAATCAAAATGAGGAGTGGGGTAATATTTCTATCAATAGAATAGTTTTGTGTTTTATTTCTCCTGATCACCATCTCATGGAGAACAACCTGGTGAACACGCTTCCTTTCTTTTCTTTCCCTTCTTGCATGATGGAGGCCTCAGGGGCAGAGTTACTGTCTTGACTGGTCTTTTTCTCATTCTCCTGTGCATTATCACTACTGCCCACCTCTCCCCTACGCCTCTGCTCCTCCATCTCGCCATTCCTCCTATTCTCCTCTCTTTCTTTTTCCTCCACCTTCCCCCACTCCGTTCCTCTCCCTCTCCTCTGGCATGCTATCCTCTTCATCCTCACTCCGTTTATATCGCTTCTCAGTTCTGCCCTCACTCGAATCCCGCTTTCTTTATCCTTTCTCATCTCCTCCCTCTCTTTCCGTACTGCCTCAGTGAGCTTTGCTTCTATAGTCAGGCTCAGCTCCCTCAACACCTTCTCCTCCATCTTCTTTTTCTCTATCCCCATATTTTTCTTTTCCAGACTGTCATGCATTTCTTTCTCCATCGTCTTCTGGAACACCTCAACCTGTCTCTTTATTTCTCTCTGCATCTCCTCCTCCTTCTTTCTGTTCTCTCTCTCCATCGTCTTATCGAAGTTCTCCAGTATTTCTTACTTTCTTCCTCAATGGATTTCTCTCTATCCTCCCGACACTTCCTGTGTTAGTGCAGCTCTTTTACGACTTCTGCCACCTCCCTCTTTTCTGCTTCCAATGTTCCTTCTTTGCTCACGTTGCTCACTTTGCTTTCTCTCTCCTCCATCCTTGTCTGATTTCCTGCCGACTCCTTTCTCAACTCCTCTCTCATCTGTCGCTTCCACACCTCCTCCTCTCGCATTCTCTCTGCTCCATAACTCCACATCTTCTCCTTGTCTTTCATCTAATTTGTCCGTCCTCCCTTATTGGACTCCATCCTTCTCTTTTCCTGCTGTGTCCAATCCAGTTGGAAGTCTTTGATTTTGATCTCAATCTTTTTTCTGTTGGACTCGTTTAACCAGTTCCTCTCTTCCATCTGAAATATCCTCATCCTTTCATCCACATACATCCTCCACTCCTCCATCTTATCCAAATCCAACATCTCCACTCTGGCCTACAAGATCAAGATTTTTCCATTACTTAGTGACAGTATCAAATCCATATAGGTCCCTAATCCGGTAAAAATTGCCACTATACTTACTACCCAGCCACCCTAGTCATAGACTGTTCTCTCTGCTACCGCACGGCAAGTGGTACCGGAGCGCCAAGTCTAGGTCCAAGAGGCTTCTAAAAGCTTCTACCCCCAAGCCATAAGACTCCTGAACAGCTATTCAAATGGCTACCCAGACTATTTGCTTTGCCCCCCTCTTTTACGCTGCTGCTACTCTCTGTTATTATCTATGCATAGTCACTTTAATAATTCTACTTACATGTACATATTACCTCAATCACCTCAACACCGGTGCCCCCGCACATTGACTCTGTACCGGTATCCCCTGTATATAGCTGCTCTTTAATTATTTGTTATTCTTATCTCTTACTTTTTAAAGTTTTTTCTTAAAACTGCATTGTTGGTTAAGGGCTTGTAAGTAAGCATTTCATTGTAAGGTATACCTGTTGTACTTGGCGCATGTGACAAAGAAAATTTGATTTGAAATGAGATTTTTTATCAGTCACTCTTATCTACTTGGCTTTATTTGCTTCTGGGGAATCAGCCAAGTATCAGGTTTCTGGTAAGGCCCAAATGCATACTGTGTTGAATGAACAATGTTTATTACAGCAGCATTGGCAGGCAAACGACAGGTCAAGGCAGGCAGGGGTCGATAATCCAGAGTAGGGGCAAAGGTACAGGATGGCAGGCAGGCTCTGTGAGACATGGGTTTACATCTAGACACGGGGGGCCAGCACAGAAAAAAAAATAAAAATAAAAAAATAAAATAAAAAACATGTATGAAATGTATGCATTCACTACTGTAAGTCGCTCTGGATAAGAGCGTCTGCTAAATGACTCAAATGCAAATGTCAAATGTAAATGTAGCAGCAGCAGAGGGGGGTGTAGCAGGAACAGGGGGAAAGGTCTCGGCTTCCGGGGGTGTAGCCGCGGGGCTATAGCGGCGTGCCAGCGCATCCGGCTTAACATCTTTGGGTACTGGTCGGTTGCGGAAGCAAAGTGGCACGGGCCGTACTGAACACCTCCCTGAGGTCCTGGTACTCTGTGGGAATGGCACAGAGGTTTGGGGCAATTTCCAAGCCCCCAGGAAGACGTCCCGGGGCAGGCAGAGCTGATTTCAGGCAATGAGCGTGGCAGAATGGGCTCCAGCCCATGATGGCACCAGTAGACCAGTCAATCGAGGGATTGTGCCGCTGGAGCCAAGAGAATCCCAATACCACAGGAACCTGCAGAGACTCAATTAGCAGGAATTGGATCATCTCGCTGTGGTTCCCAGACACTCATAGGTTGATGGGGGTGGTATGGGGGGTGACCCGGCCTATAGAGTGCCCGTCCAGCGTTCTAACATTCATGGGAATGGAGAGGGGTTGAGTAGGGATGCCCAACTCGGACGCCAGGGAAAATATCCATTAGACTCATATCGGCCACCGAGTCGATGAGTATCTGGAGAGACTTGGACTGGTCGCCCCACAGCAGGGTGGCATGGAGAGGGGGGCGAGTAGGGGGAGAAGCAACATTATACCCGCCAGAGTACTCATTCCTGCAAATGAGCTAAGTCTCTTGAAGGGACAGGTAGACACATAATGACTGGCAGTACCGCAATACAGACAGCTCTGGGTGTTAAGTCTACGTATGCGTTCGGCTGGAGACAGCCTAGCCATACCGAGCTGCATCGGCTCGTGAAGAGGTAAATCGGCAGGCTTCGGAGGCTCTTGGAGGAACTCGGGTAAACTCATATCCTCTCGGGGGCGTAGACGCCGGGGACTTCCGGAGTTCATCAGATGCAAGGTGGGATCCTTGAGAGCGCGATTGGGAACCAATCAGACTTCTTCTCCCTCCTAACGTTCCAGTAGCCATCCATCGATCTGGATGGTCAAAGCGATGAGGGAGTCGAGATCCGTCGGTAATTCCCAGGCTGCAAGCTCGTCCTTTACTTCCTCCGATAATCCATGCAGAATGTGTCGAACAGCGCTTCCGGGCTCCAGGCACCCTCTGCTGCTAGCATGCAGAAATCCACCGCAAAGTCTGCCACACTGAGGGAGTCCTGCCGAAGCTGGAGTAACTTCCGGGCAGCCTCTCTCCCGGACACCGGAGCCTCAGACTTTTTTCACCTCCGCCACGAATACCTCCAGACAGAGGCAGACGGCGGATAGTTGCTCCCACACCGCCGTGGCCCAGACGAGTGCCCTCCCGGACATCAGCATAATAATGTACGCTATCCTCGAGCAGTCCGAGGGTAATGAAGAAGGCTGCAGCTCGACAACGAGGGAGCACTGGGAGAGAAAGGCCCGGCAGGTTCTGGAATCTCCATTGTAGCCCTCCGGGGGAGGTAAGTTTCCGGGAAACCCGGGGTGACGGTGCTGCTACCAGCCAGGTTACTGAGGGGCTGGGAGGTTACCGTTGTGGTAGGCTGCCTACGGAATTGCTCCCGCAATGCGTCCAATGCTAGGTTGTGACGTTCGGCCACGTCCTGGAACCCTTCCATCAGACCGCGAAGCCTGCTGGGTAAGTTATGGCCAGTTCAAACTATCAGGTTTCAGGTAAGATCCAAATGCAGACTGTGTTGAAGTAACAATGTTTATTACAGCAACAGGGGCAGGCAAACGACAGGACAAGGCAGGCAGGGGTTGATAATCCAGAGTAAGGGCAAAGGTACAGGACGGCAGACAGGCTCAGGGGCAGGGGCAGGTAGAGTAGTCAGGACAGGCAAGGGTCAAAGCCAGGAGGGCGAGAGAAAGAGAGACTAGGGAAAAGCAGGAGTTGAGACAAAACCCTGGTTGACTTGACAAACAAGACAAACTGGCAACAGACAAACAGAGAACACGGTATAAGTACCCAGGGGATAATGGGGAAGATGGCGACACCTGGAGGGGGGTGGAGACAAGCACAAGGACAGGTGAAACAGATCAGGGCGTTGTCACGGATCCCCCCCTGTACTGATGCTCATTCTGTTCACCAGTTTCGGAGGTCTACGTCACCGACTTTCTAGGCTTCACTGAAAGGGATTCATTATCATCAACCCCGGACTGTCTTGTCTGATTACACACACCTGGTTCCCATTTCCCCTGATTAGTATGTTATATATGTGCCCTCTGTTCCCTCTGTCCTTGTCGGTTATTGTTCCCATGTCCGTTGTTTACGACTTCTGCCACCTCCCTCTTTTCTGCAGCCCAGTGTTTTTGTATACGTGTTTGTTTTGGGTGTATTAAAAACCCCTATTGTGTATTCCTGCACCTGTCTCCAAAATCCTTCATACCAGTGTGACAGGCATGACACCAAGTGTAGAAAGCAAATGCATTCTACCTCTGTGAAAGAACTCTAAAGGATTTGAATTACAACCATATATTTAGAATTGAGTATTAGATTTAGCATTCTATTTCCGTTCAAATATAAATACAGTATTTCCATTGCTCAGCCTGACTTACTATTCTTGGCTTACTTGGCATACTTTATGTACTTCACTAAATAACCACACACACACACCTGGCTGTGCTGTTCCATTTCTCTCTCACACCCTCACAGCTGGTAATCTTGTTGTCAGGGTTATTATTAGAGCTGTGGCCCTTGGATAGCCTTTTTATATATCGGTGCTGCTTTCATCAGCCCCATCCTCCCTATTGCTGTTTATCTGTTTGCCCTTAACCTTTTCCCCTATGGCTCCGTTGGCCAATGTTACGCTACTGGAGTATAAAGAACGTTAATAAAAGTTTGAATCTAAGGTCTCATAGATCTAGGTCACCAATGTACTAATCGCAGCATGATATTGCACTCTAACTGTTATTTTACAGATCTATTACATGTACCTTACATCAACCTGAAGGGTTTATTTTATCTCTTTAGATATTCATGTTGGAGTACAGACAGTTCTACATCAATGATTCAATATTGTTCTTCTGCATGTGGCAATCACTAGTTATTTGTGTCATGAACAGGAAAATGGCAGTGTGCAAGAAAATGCCAGTGTGCACAGCATGAAAGATATGAGATAATATATCCATAAGGTTAAACTGGGTTATTGGTTGGACCTGGTGCCTAAACACAACCAACTACATGAAATACATGAATAATACAGTAACCAAATAGCCAGTGGAGGGAGTTTAAAATACATGTTCAATGAAAGCTGAAACATAACCTCCACATTTCTTAGATTTTCACCTCTCTCTGTCAACTCTATTCTTAACCTTCCACTTGTATTCTTAAGTCATTTGTACAGATAGATTTCAACTTGCACAATACTAACCAAGCATGCTAATTTCCCACTAATGAATGTGGATTCATAATGCAAGACCTGGAATCTGAGATGTGGAAGGCTTTCCTTTTGTTTGCCACATATTTCGGTTTGGGCTCTTTCCACTAACTTATTATGAGGATAGTCCGTCGTTGTAAATACAAATTTGTTCTTAATTGACAAGCCTATAGTTAAATAAATGTTGAATAAAAAAATGACCATGTTCTCAGTGGTCAAATGCCATTTTGGTGATCAGCCAACAAAGTAGAACCCTAATTATTGACAGCCTCGATAAAGATAAGTAATAATGACTGTATAAAATAAATAATTCAAATACTGAGCAATATTGTATGCTCAAATAAATGGGGAAATTATATTATTAAATACTAATAAAATAGCTCAGAGAAAGAGATTTTGTTTAACAAGTAATATTTACAAGTAAAAAAATCATTTCGAACCCCACTGTATGTCTCCACGTCAGGCCCCTCCTGGGCGAGCTAGATGCCGAATTCCTCCGAAGGTACACGTAGGGTTTGAGTTGGCCATTTAGACCCTTTTAGATAGCGCTGACAGTTTGTTCTGACCTGGATTTATGTCTATTTAGTGTTGCAATCCCCTCAAGAGCACTTTAATGCTGTAATCAAGAACATATCACTGTGGCGGGAAGGACGGGGGTAAAAATACGGTAGATTTATCATCTCCTGTGATGTCCCTTATGTGGCATTGCCAAAGAAAGTGTCTGCTTATTCTCAGAGTCTGTCGACCTGCCTACCTGTCACGCCGCCTGCTGAGTTCAGTACATGTCATATGGGGACCTTGGTAGAGCCACTCTGTCATACAGTCAGGTGTGACTCTTGCCTTCACCCATTGTCCTCCTCTTCAGTGCTAACGGGGAAAGTGGCAGTGACAGACGAACCCGGACCCTGGTCCAGAGGAGCTCATCGTTCTGGGCCGTTCTCCATGTGTTGAAAGCTAACTTGGCAACGGGCTTACAGCATATGAAGGTGCTTAGCGCAAGACCTCTCCCACTCTCCCTCACCATGGCAGGACAGGAAGAAAAAAGAGCTAGCATGTGAAGAGTATCAGGAGTTGGATGAAGTGTTGAAAGGCTGGCGAGTGTCCAACAGAGTATGAAATGCTCAATATGGTGTGATGTTATAGAAATGCTATAGATGATATACAAGTTTTCATTTTGCGCACATCCGCTGATCATTATATTCAAATTGGGCAATAGTATCTCTTTGGCATGAAATAGTATATCTGACACGAAATAATATCTCTGGCACGATCGCATCTTCTGAAAGACTTGTCTTGTGCTGTGTGGTTGGATAATTAATTATTTAAATTAAGATATGGACCTAGATCAGTAAACCACACGCATCTGCACAATGTTCCATCAAATATAATATTTTCAACAGCTTGTGATGGGTTCTCAAAATATTCTTGGTTCATATTGTTTGTAACAATGTTTTATTTTAACACAAACTTGGCTCAGAGTGAGCTTCAACATTACCTTCAACCTTCTCAATACTGGCCCCTTGCTTCACGAACCATGGACCTTCAGTAGATTTTTTTGACATTCCAGGAGAATTGGAGTGTTGCCTTCACATCAAATATCACTATGTGTTTTTAAACCCAACTCAAGCTTGGATAAACAGAAAAACTTTGTAGTAACGACCTTTCAACCCTTTTATGAACATTGTATTTTGGGAGACATTACCTGTGGCTCCAAAGGCCATAACTCAGTTTCAGCACAACAACTTCCATTGCTACTCAAAAACAAACAAGGAAGTTGGAGGTTTGAGATTACCCCTTGTTGCAGTTATTGTATCAACTGTTTTCAGAACATTGACACCCCAGACGGTTGTGTGGTTAGCGAAAACAAAATGGCTGCCATGTTCCATTATGGTGAGTCATGTTCCATGGCAACAATGTCTTTGAGTAAAAGTTTCAATACACCGTTTACATTTCCTTCAAAGGCACCACAACAACACCTTTACACACAGGAGAAGACCATTGCCGACATGGAGACATATGTTTGTGATGGTAATACACACAGCCAGATTCTAGTTTTGGCTGACTATGAAATCCTTGCTGTTCACTTTATTTATCATAATACTGCTAATGCTGTATTTTTTTGCCTGTCCACAGCCTGAGATTTGGCATGCCAAAGCCTTCAACAAGAAAAAAATGACAAAACATTGTCCACAAAATCACACTCAGTCTCTGGCTGCATTTCTAATATTTTCCTCTCAATCATCTTATTTCCATCTGAAACAGATTGACATGTTTTACATTAAGTTTGCTGGCTTTTAATCATATCTTTGAAAAGAAACTCTGACAAAGTCACAAGAAAGTATACAGGGAATTTAAATGATCTGTTTGGAACTTTTTTAATAACTTACTTATTACTACAACTCACCTCCGTCGTCAGTATTCACAAATCCACACAACCATATGCTGCCCACTGCTTTACTACTTGGCCTAAAAAGGATCTTGAATTTGACTTCACATGGGAATAGAATTCCAGTTGAAACATGCTACTGAATATATTATTAATGGATAGCTGTCTTAATTTATAAGATCATTATAACAGACTGATTACAACAACCCAGGGTAATTACTCATAAAGAGCATATTAGAGTTGGAATCCACACTTCTGGCTTTGTCAAATGTTTTCCATGTTAAGTACACATGGGCTTCACTCAGTACAGAGCGTCGGGTGGCTGTCACTCAGACACGGTTGAACGAGCAGAGAATGTGCACTCAAGCAGAGAATGTGCGCTAGCCGTGCCCGCCGTCTGCCCATCTGTGAAAACGGGGAAACGACACTGCATGACCGGTCCCCAGTTCTGTAAACTGTTAAAAAACTAGGATCAACAAACAGAACCACCACAGTCAGCAAGCTGGTCAAACCCTGGGTCAGAAAGGTTGCACACCATGTGCTGGTGCTTTTGGCTCCCCTTTATGGAATTTAGTTCTCGTTTTTTTTCTACAAGCTAATAGTGACTTCAGTGCATGACAAGTACATAGACATACACTCAAAGAACCACTGAAGCCCTTACTCGCCTATCCTGAGGCACCGAGAGCGAGAGGGAGCTCCATTGATTGTGTTTATTGTTGGCCTCCTGACCCATACAACAAAGTGACGTGATGTAAACCATTGGACCACTTCTGGTTTTATTTAATGTGACAGTCTCACAGTAAACATATACTTAGCTTGACCAAGCTTATTCTTGTCCTCCACTTTCCACCCTAAAGACTTGACATGAAATTGATTAGTGCAAATTAGCAACCATGTAAACAGAAATTACATAGATCAAAGTAAAAAATAAATGTGCTTTGATGGGGAAATTGGTGGATTCATTTTTAGTCAGTATGTGAAGAATCGAACACCCCGAAATTGCCTTTTTTCATGTACTACAGTTACTTCACATCGTAAAGCAAAGTGTGGTGGAGGATAGCGAGGTCTGGCTTGTACCACGTTTCAGTGTTCCTGACAGGTGATCCCCTCATATCAAAAAGAGGATAACTTGCTGTTGGCTGAAGACACGTCGAGCTGACTGTTTTATTATTTGCCTTTTTAATACGGAGCTTATGGCCCTACATCAAAAAAGTGTTTAAGGTCCTCGCTAAACTCTGTCACCTCATTGTGTTGCAGATCAGAGAGGCACGCGTCGCCAACCACGACACAATGATCCTTTACAGACCCTTTCCATATTCAGGGACTAAGAGAAAGCAGCTCGGACTTCCCTATGTGGAAATACTGGACTTATGGTACACTTGGGCTCAATGTCCGCCATCTTCTTCTCATCATTTTTAGTTGGGGTCCATAAATGTCTCCCATAATCAGGAAGTCTTGTCAACCTAAGGGAGTGCTGCTGTCAGCAGTGTGTTACAGCATTTATTTATATTGCTTTGACATTACACAACCCGCACACAATCTTAAAGAAGCCTAAACTTAACCTCGCAACAAGAGATAAAAATAATGACTTTGGCTTCTTGGCAAAGAGCTTTAGGAGTACAAGTAGAGATGTGGTCATACCGTATCTAGGCTTTTTTTTCATGAAGGTCTTATCATAGAATAAGCTCATGCCATATCTCTCCTAAATGCATTTGAAAACATCACAGTTTGGCATAGTCCCATGCTTGGCAGAGGTTCTCAGACTATCAGTGTTGTACAATCAGAGATTCAATAGGTGGTCACCACTTCACATGCGTACAAGAAGATAATTCGGTGCAAGAGAGCTTAATTTGGATTTTGCTGAGCACAATTTATCTCAGCAATTGAATGTTGCTTTAATGTTGCTAATCTTGGGTTGCTTTTACACTTTCTGTGTGCTTTTCTGAGAAGTACATGTCCTTTTTGAGGCAGATCAGCTTTTGCTTGTACATATCCAGTTCCAGTGTGCTTCGAGCAGCTTGAGGTTCAGAGCGAGGTTTGTCTTCATTATAATACTGTAGCTTCAGATTTCTGGCTTATTTGGCAAAAGCACTAGAGCTAAAACAATTTATTTTCTCAAAACCTGGTCAGGTCTATTACAGGGCAGGTCATCGATCTGGTGAAGAGAAAGTGAAAACAAAAGCAATACAATCAAATCACTCCGAGTTAACTGCAAGAATGCACAATCGAATTGAAGAGATGTGGAGGAGATGTCAAAAGAGCTCGAGGTAGTGTCAATGATAGCTCACATTGACCGGTGCACGTTTGTAGGGTTACCGTTGTAGATCGGTTCAATGTTACATGAACTGACAAAAAGCACAGTCAATGCAATGAAACTTTCAGAGATCAATGAACCTCAGATGGTAACAGTACAGATGTAGAATCTCAATTTGAGCCAGTTTGCTAAAGCAGGAAAATAATCCTGCAGCAACAGGAAATGTGAATTATTATGTGGATTATAATTAATGGACATTTTTGGTAGGGATTGATACATTTTAGTTAAGGCAAGTCAAATCAAATCTCTCAAACACACACACACACACACACACACACACACACACACACACACACACACACAGGTGTAGGTAGTGTCTCCTGACATAACAGTGACACTAATCATTTTCTGCTGTAGGCATCAAATAAAGGCATACCATTAAAACGATCCGACGTGCCAGCCAGTCAGCCTTTTAGTGCCTACTCCACCTGTCCCCCTGTACATGGCTATCTAACTGGGTACTATTTTTATACCAGTAGCTATCTCTAATATCACACAGGAATTCGCAGGTCTGGTGCCAGTGGATGGAAAATGTCCAGGCAGGGGAAATAGGAGAGTGGAGGGCCATAGTCTCTGCAGGTGCTTCTATGGATTTAGATCTAGATACAGGAAGAGAAATGCCAAAATAGACTATTGTGGTGAGGACATCTTGGTAGTTAATAAATGTACATGTTATGAAATAATTTGTTCATTTTTTTATGAAAATCTTATGAATAAGTCATTTGTGCATCTCATAGCCAAAAGTATACCAATAGAGCCAAGGGTTTCTTTATTGTGGCATGTGAGAGTGAGCGGATGTGAGCACAAGCACAATATGTTTTCCACCTTTAGTGAGGCCACGTAAAATAGTTGTTGTGTAAGCAACTAAATATTATAAACAATGAGTTCCACTTTACCTATATATTAATTTGCATTGTATTACCTGATATGTGCCTGTATTTTTCTCTAATTTACCACAAAAACGTTTAAAGAATCCTTCCATTACCCTCATTTCCAGACTACTGCTTCACTATTTCAATGTTTCTACAGTGAGCCATTCAAAAGCAGGTGGGGGTGACTCAATACTACTGAGGCTTTGTAAAGTAAGTCAACTGTAAATGGATACAGGATTCATCATCCCACTGTTTGTGTCTGAAAACATGAAAGAGGCTGGCTTTAATTTTATGGGTCACATGGGACTTGGTTGCCATACATGTTGGTCGCCATTTTTTCCAGAGAGCAAATATTTACATTTCCAGTCCATAAAACATGATATAAAACCGTAGGTTGTGGTGAGCATTTATCTAGCTGGATTACAAGTCACTCCACAGGTGTTTTAGCCTTTGTTTCATACGCAGGTGATTTTGTTTTGTTCACTAGTGAGAAGGGATTGATTTACTGCATTT
Organism: Salmo salar; assembly: GCF_965601325.2. Lineage (NCBI taxonomy): Eukaryota > Metazoa > Chordata > Actinopteri > Salmoniformes > Salmonidae > Salmo > Salmo salar. Next base: position 68,062,621 of record NC_138304.1, on the reverse strand, counting down.
TCCGTGTTTATGTAAAATTGTCTAAATGTCCCCATTTTTCTTTTTGCATGTCATTTTGTTAAACAAGACATGAGACATGTAAACAGATGTGAACTATATTATCATAAATGAGGGGCTTTGTAAATTAATGTTTCGGGAAGGCTTAACTCGTGGCATTTCAAATAAAAGTTTATTGATGAACAACAACATAAAAACTCCAGAAGATGAATATCATAGCCCTTTAGAAACATTTAATCACATGAGAAAACAAGACTGGAACATCTTACATACAGTGTTTTAATAGAATGATTTATGAATGAACGTCTTCTTTGGCTTTGCTACAAGAAGTACATTATCTATCGAAGTAGAAGATATGTTTTCATCAGATCCAAACAGATCTACAGCAACATAACCTGGATAGCTGTTACATCAAGCACAAGTAAGATTCATCTGTTGTACATGAGTCCTCATATTGTACGTTTCCTGACAATAAAATAAACTCAGCAAAAAAAGAAATGTCCTCTCACTGTCAACTGCGTTTATTTTCAGCAAACTTAACATGTGTAAATATTTGTATGAACACAAGATTCAACAACTGAGCCATAAACTGAACAAGTTCCACAGACATGTGACTAACAGAAATTGAATAATGTGTCCCTAAACAAAGGGGGGGGGGGGTGAAAATCAAAAGTAACAGTCAGTATCTGGTGTGACCACTAGCTGCATTAAGTACTGCAGTACATCTCCTCCTCATGGACTACACCAGATTTGCCAATTCTTGCTTTGAGATGTTACCCCACTCTTCCCCAAGGCACCTGCAAGTTCCCGGACATTTCTGGGGGGAATGGCCCTAGCCCTCACCCTCCGATCCAACAGGTCCCACACATGCTCAATGGGATTGAGATCCGGGCTCTTCGCTGGCCATGGCAGAACACTGACATTCCTGTCTTGCAGGAAATCACGCACAGAACGAGCAGTATGGCTGGTGGCATTGTCATGCTGGAGGGTCATGTCAGGATGAGCCTGCAGGAAGGATACCACATGAGGGAGGAGGATGTCTTCCCTGTAATGCACAGCGTTGAGATTGCCTGCAATGACAACAAGCTCAGTCCGATGATGCTGTGACACACCGCTACAGACCATGACGGACTCTCCACCTCCAAATCGATCCCGCTCCAGATTGCAGGCCTTGGTGTAACGCTCATTCCTTTGATGATAAACGCGATGGTGACACAAAACCGCAACTCGTTAGTGAAGAGCACTTTTTGCCATTCCTGTCTGGTCCAGCGACAGTGGGTTTGTGCCCATAGGCGACGTTGTTGCCGGTGATGGCTGATGAGGACCTGCCTTACAACAGGCCTACAAGCCCTCAGTCCAGCCTCTCTCAGCCTATTGCGGACAGTCTGAGAACTGATGGAGGAATTGTGCATTCCTGGTGTAACTCGGGCAGTTGTTGTTGCCATCCTGTACCTGTCCCGCAGGTGTAATGTTCGGATGTACCGATCCTGTGCAGGTGTTGTTACACATTGTCTGCCACTGCGAGGACATCAGCTGTCCATCCTGTCTCCCTGTAGCGCTGTCTTAAGTGTCTCACAGTACGGATATTGCAATTTATTGCCCTGGCCACATCTGCAGTCCTCATGCCTCCTTGCAGCATGCCTAAGGCACATTCACACAGGTGGGCAGGGACCCTGGGCATCTTTATTTTTGTGTTTTTCAGAGTCAGTAGAAAGGCCTCTTTTAGTGTCCTATGTTTTCATAACTGTGACCTTAATTCTGTTAGTGTCTTAACGACCGTTCCACAGGTGCATGTTCATTAAATGTTTATGGTTCATTGAACAAGCATGGGAAACAGTGTTTAAACCCTTTACAATGAAGATCTGTGAAGTTATTTGGATTTTTGAGAATGGATGTTTCTTTTTTACATTGTTTACATTGTGAACAGTATTGGACTCCCATTCCCTTCATTAAAATACTACCACGGTGACAGAATCAACAAAACCCTGCTCTGTCTGGTGTTGGCTGCATCATACCTCATGATATCTGCAAACAGCCCCCCAACAGGTGATGGCTGGAGCGGATAGGCGGACAGAGAAACAGACTCTGCCCTGTTTAGGCCTTATCAGATTCTCTACTTCCATCCTTCATGCGTTGGGAGCCAGAGAAGGGAAGTGTACTGCAAGTAAACCTGAAATGTACCTATCCCTATCCCCACTCATCTCAGGGGGTTGATAGACCGCCATGTATCATCCTGTGTGTTATGAAAACACAGGCCAGTACTGTCAAGAAAACCAATGCAAGGGTTAACTAGAAGAGGATGAACACACACATGAACTCTATCTGTGGCTAATTGCGTGTGACTTCCATGTTTCAGCACCACTTTGGCGCTTTTATATCCCAGTAAGTGAACCTGATAGGGAACTACATTTGAGTCAGGAACGGTTGGATACTGATTGAATAGACGAAAGACAAAGTACCATAGGTGAACTCATTTATTGCTCTCACGTGGGTGATCTCATCCACACTCACACACACACACACACACACACACACACACACACACACTCTCTTTGACTTGATGTGTGTTGTTGATTCCACAGGCAGTGTGAGTCCCGAAAATAACCGTGCGATGATGTCATGCTCTTTTCCCATGTTAGAACAACCAGTCCCATTACCGCAGATGAAAATACAACATGACAAATGGCAGCATGCTGGCTGCATTCGAGATTAAGAGTGCAAACATGGCTTGCCAATGGGGAAACTAGACGAGTAAGTAGAAAGATAGCTGGGCTTGCTACGTCTGTCTGATGTACAACATCGGCCAATGCTGACGACGACAAAAAGCTTCCTGTCAGTGACTTTGGGGCACATACATCATGACTCGTGTCAAACAGTGGTCCAAGTAGCCAGCTAAATGAGTTGGGGCTAATTACTGCTGCATTGCTATCTTTTCCCCATAGTGGATCGGGTTGCAGGTTTGACAATGTTGTGGAAGGCTGACAAACACCAGTGACGAAGTATAGTAAGCTACGTAGACACTCACACAGAAGAAACTCGTTGTATTGATGAAGTGGATGAGGTATTTATTCAAAGAAAATAATTGATGTTGAAGGTGCACTGAATGAAATCCTACAATTAGGCGGCTACGATTAGGATTTCTTTGTTAGATAAACAAAAATGTACAGGCAAAGTAAGTCTGTTGAGATCAACTGGTTTCAGCTTTCAACAGATGTCAGTTGCACCTCGTGCATGCAGTCCACTACTACAGTAGAATCTTGGGGATGTCTTACCCAAAATGTCACCCCCATTTAATGACAGAGAGCAACAGATCTTAAATGGGACGTTAACTCAATGCAGAGGTATGGGGTGAGGTCCTCTTTACGCAGACCTAGACTGTTGGAGTGTAATCTTTAGAGATCTTCTAATCCATCTTTATGGCCAGTGTATTTGATAGGTCTGCATTAGTTTAGGCCACTGAGCACAGACGCCAGTTCAACGTCTAGTTTTGATTTACATTTGGATAAGTTGTCAATGTGAAATCAACCAAAAATGTCGCCCTGTCATTGGATGTAGGTTAAAAGTTGGGTAAAAAAAAACATGACATTCCCTTACGTTGATTACTTTTTGCAAATCCAATCAATTTTCCACGTTGCTTCAATGTCATCACATTGAATTTTTGGGTTAAATGACACGGAAACAATGTTGATTCAACCAGTTTTTGCCCAGTGGGTGGAAATGGAAGTAAACTTTAGGGGGACATTATTTGCCTTGTTAGGGAGAATGGAGGAGTGTGATTATAATCTTCCGTAAACACTTCTGAAGGGTCTCTCCTCCCTTTGCTTGCCGAGACAACAGCATAGCAGCATTGACCACTTGTTTAAGTACACGCCAGATTAAATAGATTACAGAAGCTAATGGCCTATAGGGGATCTAAACAAGTTTGCTCTGGAAAGCCAATCACCCTGGAAATGCAGTGATTGTCCACACTTCAGTGAAACACCTTGAACCTTCTCCGACCAAGCAGACCTGCAGACACACATTGTTTAGTGTTAACTCTGTTTTTCAGATTATGGAGCAAAGGAAAGGGTAGCTAGCTGTATGACATGACAGATATCTCTAAGTAGCGCCAAATTCCGCTTGCCTCGCAACAAGCAGCGAAGATCATTTTCTTTGTTTACGCGTTCGTTGGTGCGCAGGGTCAGGCAACCTGTTGATTGCAAATGAAAAGCCAGGCTCGTGTTGCATAAGGTAATTCTATGTGACAAACCTGATCAAATTGATTTGTAAAGAGTCCTATGAATGCTGCAAAAGTTGAAGTATTCAGAGATATGCTTTAGTGTGATAAAGTAGGTACTTGCTCTGTATTGTGAGGGTACATTGCAGTGTTGAAGGTGTTGTGTGTACAGGTGCTGTAACAAGTAAGAAGTATAGTTGAATTGGCATGTTAGCATTAGCATGCAAAATTCTGTAGGCTTTTGTAACTTGTTGGTCCTGAAGATGAATGACTACTCAAACTTTTGCTTGTTTTTGCTACAATGCTAAACTGGTTAGCTGTAGGGGAAAGTACCCATGAGGTGACAACTTTTATTTTTACTTCACTACATTCCTAAAGAAAATGATGCACTTTTTACTCCATACATTTTCCCTGACACCCAAAATTACTCCTTACATTTTGAATGCATAGCAGAACAGGAAAATTGTCTAATTTGCACACTTATCAAGAGAACATCTCTGGTCATCCCTATTGCCTCTTATCTGGCAGACTCAATAAACACATGCTTCATTTGCCAATTATGTTTGAGTGTTGGAGAATGGCCCTGGCAATCTGTAATTTTTTTTAAAACAAGAAAATGTTGCTGTCTGGTTTGCTTTATGTAAGGAATTTGAAATTTATAATTTTACTTTTAATTTTAGCAATCACATTTTCTTTTGATACTTAAGTATATTTAAAACCCAAATACTTTGGGTATTTGGGAAATACTACTTTTACTCAAGTAGTATTTTCCATTCTATTGTCACTTCTAAACTACTGCAATGCTCTACTTTCCAGCTACCCGGATAAATGAACTTCAGTTAGTGCTGAACACGGCTGCTAGAATCTTGACTAGAACCAAAACATTTGATCATATTACTCCAGTGCTAGCCTCTCTACACTGGCTTCCTGCTATGGCTAGGGCTTATTTCAAGGTTTTACTGTTAACCTACAAAGCATTACATGGGTTTGCTCCAACCTATCTTTACAATTTGGTCCTGCCGTACATACCTACACGTACACTATGGTCACAAGATTCCATTTTTATGGAATGGTCTGCCTATCCATGTGAGAGACGCACACTCGGTCTCAACCTTTAAGTCTTTATTGAAGACTCATCTCTTTAGTAGGTCCTATGATTGAGTGTAGTCTGGCCCAGGGGTGTGAAGGTGAACAGAAAGGCACTGGAGCAATGAACCGCCCTTGCTGTCTCTGCCTGGCCGGTTCCCCTCTCTCCACTGGGATTTTCTGCCTCAAACCCTATTACGGGGGCTGAGTCATTGGCTTACTGGTGCTCTTCCATGTCGTCCCTAGGAGGGGTGCGTCACTTGAGTGGGTTGAGTCACTGACGTGATCTTCCTGTCCAGGTTGGCACCCCCCTCGGGTTCGTGCCGTGGGGAGATCTTCGTGGGCTATACTCGGCCTTGTCTCAGGGTAATAAGTTGGTGGTTTGAAGATATCCCTCTAGTGGTGTGGGGGCTGTGCTTTGGCAAAGTGGGCGGGGTTATATCCTGCTTGGTTGGCCCTGTCCGGGGGTATCGTTGGACTGGGCCACAGTGTCTCCCGACCCCTCCTGTCTTAGCCTCCAGTATTTATGCTGTAATAGTTTGTGTCGGGGGGCTAGGATCAGTCTGTTATATCTGGGGTATTTCTCCTGTCTTGTCCTCTGTCCTGTGTGAATTTAAGTATGCTCCCTCTATCTCTCTCTCTCTCTCTCTCTTTCTCTCTTTTCTCTCTTCTCTGGGAGGACCTGAGCCCTAGGACCATGCCTCAGGACTACCTGGCCTAATGACTCCTTGCTGTCCCCAGTCCACCTGCTGTCCCCATTCCACCCCAGTCCACCTGCTGCTGCTCCAGTTTAACCTGTTCTGCCTGCGGCTATGGAACCCTGACGTGCTACCTTGTCCCGGACCTCCTGTTTTGGACTCTCTCTCTAGCGCACCTGCTGTCTCTAACTCTGAATGATCGGCTATGAAAAGCCAACTGACATTTACTCTTGAGGTGCTGACCTGTTGCACCCTCTACAACCTCTGTGATTATTATTATTTAACCCTGCTGGTCATCTACTGTATGAACATTTGAACATCTTGGCCATGTTCTGTTATAATCTCCACCCGGCACAGCCGTAAGAGGACTGGCCACCCCTCAGAGCCTGGTTCCTCTCTAGGTTTCTTCCTAGGTTCCTGCCTTTCTAGGGAGTTTTTCCTAGCCACCGTGCTTCTACATCTGCATTGCTTGCTGTTTGGGGTTTTAGGCTGGGATTCTGTATAGCACTTTGTGACATCGGTTGATGTAAAAAGGGCTTTATAAACACATTTGATTGATACTGGGTGACTTTCACTTATACCTGAGTAATTTTCTATTTAGGTATCTTTACTTTTACTCAAATCCAAAAATGTGATACTTTTTCCAGCACTGCTCATACTTTACATTCCTCCTGTGACATTGCCACATCTGGTCACCGCCAATGACGACGAGAGGAACTAATGCCTCAATCAAGAATTACAATAAAAGACCGCTTTGCGAAAATTGACAAGCAGGGACTTTCTTACCTTTCTTTAAACTTGACCTGAACTTTGCCATCTGGGGAGGATAGAAGGGGAGAACTGGCTGCTTTGACTGCGGACAGCGCCCAGTGCCGGTGTTGAGTTCGGGCTCAAGAGTGGAGGGGATAACTAGGAATGGCAGCCCGCTCGAGTTAATGGCTTGGGGGTGTCACTCTTCGAGCCATCTCACCCTGATGACATCATCCCTCCAGTCATGTGCCATGTTAGGCTGTTTAAAGAATCAGTCAATTCATCTGCTGCAGCAGGAATTAGTCCAAGGGGCTAGGAGGCAGACTAAACATGTTGGTCGGTCTGTCTGTCTGTCACTATCTCTCGTCCGGGGACATGTTATCCATGGTGCAGGCCCAACCTGTGACAAGACGCCCACTTTGTCTCTTGGCTGGTCTTTTCTTTCCGGTGTGTTGAGTGTGTATGCTTCTATTCTTATGTCGTTTTTAAATGCACTTCCTTGCAAGGAAATCCGTGAGAGATTGAGCAGCTTAATTTTTTGTCTCTAGGATCTTGGTAAGTGAGCTTACATTGTGAGCTCATTGTAATGTAGGCCTTGTTGAAGTGCCCCTATGGATTTAGTTGTAGGTGAACAGCTCTCCTCTCTCAGCATACCACCTTGCATCCCACTGCTGGCTTGCCTCTGAAGCTAAGCAGATTCGGTCCTGGTAGGTCCCTGGATGGGAGACCAGATGCTGCTGGAAGTGTTGTTGGAGGGCCAGTAGGGGACACTCTTCCCTCTGGTCTTATGATTGAATCCCAATGCCCCAGGCCAGTAAAGGGGACATTGCCCTGCTCAGGGTGCTGTCTTTCGGATGGGATGTTAAACAGGTGTCCAGACTCTCTGTGGTAAAAAAAAAATCGCATGGCATTTATTGCAAGAATAGAGGTGGTAACCCCGGGGAGTTTCCCCCTTTTTTTCCCCCTTTATTTAACCAGGTAGGCTAGCTGAGAACAAGTTCTCATTTACAACTGCGACCTGGCCAAGATAAAGCAAAGCAGTTCGACACAAACAATAACACAGATTTACACATGGAATAAACAAACGTACAGTCAATAACACAATAGAAAAAATCTATATACAGTGTGTGCAAATGAGGTAAGATTAGGGAGGTAAGGCAATAAATAGGCCATAGTGGCGAAGTAATTACAACTGAGCAATTAAACAGTGGAAGGTTAGATGTGCAGAAGATCAACGTGCAAGTAATTCATTTTATTGCCATTTACTTTGCTATGTAAAGCACTCAGAGTACCTCAGTCGGTAGAAAGGCACTATATAAATCCAATCCAATATTATTATTATATACTCAAACACATAGCGACTCCCATTCACACACACACACACACACACACACACACACACACACACACACACACACACACACACACACACACACACACACACACACACACACAGCTTCATTCCCTAATTCTCACCTCTCAACCGTCAAGTTTGAAAAGTAAAGTCATCACGATGAGGCGTGTTAACACAGCCATTGTGTGTATGCTTTACGGTCCCCTGAGACCACGGTGGGACTCAACTGTGGGTCTTTCAGTAGGAGCTCAGAATATGACAGGTCTGCCCTGGACTCCAAACTCCAAACTGGAGAATAATACACTGCTATGACCCGCATTAGCACTTGCAATGAATGGTATGGATGCTGGCGCAGGTTCAGCATTGCCATGACAAACCTGGGGATTAGGGGATAATGCCTCTTCAATGTCCTCATAGTGTCAGCACCACAGTGGAGCTCTGAAAGGATTGCGCAACCATGTAATTAATTCAAATTTTCCTTGTTATATACGAAGGGTGTTAAGCTATTGAAGAGGGTCTGAATACGTTGCTTAAGTCTGTATTGGGCGATAACTCTGGGTTAAATTAAACTCACTTTGTGCATTTTGTAACGGTTATCTTTCTATCATAATATGCCAAGAAAACAATGTGCTATTTATCTATGTAAGAGGCTAATGTGATTTACAGTTGTCATCTGGTCATATGGAGACAACGTAATAATTCTATGGCAATTGAGACTTGTCTTCTACGTATAACCATACTTTTTTAAGCAATTTGTACATTTTTCAATCTTGATATTTATAGACAATTCAGTAGTCTCAATGTAGTAATTGTCTTGCATGTATAGTTGCCTTGTGTATGTACACATGCAATGAAGAAATCAACTGACAACCAATAAATGTTGCAAATTTATTTTTCAAAAGCACAACAGGAGCCAGATTCCAATTTAGAAAAGCTGTAAAGCAGCCTTGAAAAACTGACATAATCCATGCTGTGCTTCATTGTCACAAGTTAGCCGATTATCACATTTTGTCAAAGAAAGTGTTATGTCGAAAGACCCACTTGGGACCGCATCAGTTAAAAAAATGACTGTCGTCCTGTAGCTTTGAAACTGTGTTTGTTTTCTCAATGTTCAATGTAAACATTTCTATGAGAATTCAGATGTGAGATTACACAACTCAATTAAGATGGTGTAAGTACGAACAGCTTGTGTGTTTCCTCCTGTAGACTTACAACTGCTGCTTGTTGTGAAAAGACACAGGCTATGCCAATATGAGCTTAAAGGAGGTTGTTTCTGATATGACAATGTCTTTCTGCTTCGTAATTTGATAGTACAAATGTATTGGCATGTAGGCTCACAACTACGTGGCCGCGCACGACTCCAACATCATCAAATTTGCTGACGACACGATGTTGGTTGGCCTGATCACCGACGACGGGACTGCCTATAGGGAGAAGGTCAGTGACCTGGCAATGTGGTGCAGGAAACAGAGGGCGGGGCACACCCCCATCCACATCGAAGGGGTTGCAGTGGAGCGGGTCGAGAGCTTCAAGTTGCTCAGTGTCCACATCACTAAGGAATTATCACGGTTCACACACACCAACACAGTTGTGGAGAAGGCACGACAATGCCTCTTCCCCCTCAGGAGGCTGAAGAGATTCGGCATAGGCCCTCAGATCCTCAAAAGTTCTACACCGCTTGGTATGGCAACTGTTTGGCATCCGACCACAAGACGCTAGAGAGGGTAGTGCATACGGCCCAGTACATCACTGGGGCAGAGATCCCTGATATCCAGGACCTCTACACCAGGCAGTGTCAGAGGAAGGCCCTACAAATTGTCAAAGACTCCAGCCACCCAAGTCATAAACTGTTCTCCCTGCTACCACATGACAAGCAGTACCGGTACACCACGTCTGGAACAGACAGGACCCTGAACAGACCCCAAGCCATAAGACTGCTAAATAGTTAGTTAAATAGTTAAGAAATAGCTACCCGGATTATCTGCATCGACCCTTTTTGCTCTTTTTACTCTTTCCTGTATGTACAGTATATAGATATTTTTAAATATATTTTCCCCGAACCCTACCACCCCTCCCCTAATTGGAGTAAACTAATGGACAACAACACTTACCGTAATTTCCGGACTATTGAGCGCACCTGAATATAAGCCGCACCCACTGAATTTACTTTTTTTTTAACATAAATAAGCCGCACATGTCTATAAGCCGCAGGTGCCTACCGGTACATTGAAACAAATGAACTTTACACAGGCTTTAACAAAACACGGCTTGTAACAAAAAATAAAAAATTAGCAGTAAACAGTAGCCTACCAAGAATTGGTCACTATCTTCCTCCTCCTGTGCACTGAAACCATCTCCTTTGGTGTCGGAGTTGAATAGCCTCAGAATTTCTTCATCCGATATTGGATCGTTTTCATTGTCGCTCTCATCACTGTTTGACCTTAACCTGTTCGGCAATTTCATTGGTCTAATCAAAGCTTCATGCCGCCCAAAAACTGAGCACGTCACAGAATGTGTTTTTTTGGAGAAAAAATATTTGAAAGCGGGAAAAATCCATATATTAGCCGCGAGGTTCAAAGTGTGGGAAAAAAGTTGCTGCTTATAGTCCGGAATTTACAGTAGGCTTCTACTTCCATACATGCTATATTTATTTTACGGATACAGTATATTTTACAATAGTTATCTTTTGTTTCTTTTAAGACCCATCCTTCAGCTACCCTCAACTCCTCCCATCAACCCTGAAGACCATCCAGTTTTGATTTCTATTTGCCATATATTTTGCAACTGTGCCGTGATGTTTCACAAAAGTTCTGAACCTTTCTATTCTCATAGTTTCTACAGATTGTACATTTAAGATAAACATTTTTGGTAAGAGTATTGTTGCATTATTGATCAATTGACTATGACTTTTTAAATCATCCAGCAGTGCTATTTGCAGAGTTAGCTCCAGGCAAATGTTGCAATTCTTCAGCTTTTCCTGGACCTGCGAACAAAAACAAGCTACATATGGACACTACCAAAACAAATTATCTAATGATTCTGTCTCTTCACAGCGAAATCTGCAGAGCTGGGAAGGTTGTATCCCCCATATATATAACATTCTATTGGTTGCAAGAATGTTGTATAATCATTTAAATTGAAAAACTCTAAGTTTTGTATCCGGCGTCGTTTTGTGTATCAGTTCATAAACCATGTGCCATGGAATCGGTATATTGAAAAACTCTTCCCAACTATTTTGCAATCTATATGGTACAGCTTTAAAAAAAAATCCTTAAATGAAACAGGTATACTTTTTAATTTGTCACAATTGTTTTAACCACTTTTGGTCTTTAATGCAGGGCCGGCAGACAAGTTCCTTACTGTTTCCCTCTTCCAATTTCCTCTTCCATTTTCGAGTAGAGCAGACATTTCCATATATTTTTTATTTTTATCAATTAGTATATTTGAGTTTAACCATAATATTTGTTGTAATATTTGTTCAGTCTTTTCTGTTGGATTCAACTGAAATTGCAACCAACTTTATATGGCTTGTTTTAAAAATAGCGATATTTTGGAGATTATTTCAATTCAATTCAGGAACTTAAAATCCACAAATATATATATTTTTTGCCCACATAAATAGCTTCTCCTTTTCAATTTATTGAGAAGTTATTGAAAATAGATGACCTTTTTTCTATCATTGAATTGGAATTTCAGTTTACTTCCTGAATTGACTGCCTTCAACCCTGGTATGTATACAGCAGACAGTATGATAGTATATCTTATTTGACAGCATGGCATTTAAGCTAATGTTCATGGCAGTGCAAGTAGTTTTGATTTAATACATTCAATGACTCTCTGCTTCGTTTGGACTTTGTAACAGACGCCAGCAAAGTACGTCAACAGTACCCAGATTTCCCAGAAATGTTTGCACATGCTTTGTGTCTTGGGTAGCCTTGGTTATTCTGGGGATTTGTTATCTTGGGTCTCCTCAATGCATTAATTCACACACCCTTCCTCTCCCACACTGTGTCCCTACTATGACAGAACACACACATCACACACACATCGGGGTGGTTTGGACCACAGTGAAGTGATGAGGACCTGGTCATTTGTATCTGTTGATAGCCTGCCCTGAATCCTAGGGATGTCAGGGCCCTGTCCATAATAGGGACTTGACTTTTGACCCTGGGCCTTTCACCACAGTATTCCCTTGGCTACCCTTGTTGGCTGCCGATGAAGACATTCCTCCTCTATCTACTCACTCTTGGATTTCGGTTTTGTTTTCCTGAAAACCCGGAGCGCTCTACCAGATTGGAATTTTGACAGCTTTCGCAGAGTTTTGCACCATGTTGTGGCTATTTTTGGTGGGAGGAGAAAAGAACATTAGATATGATATATCCTTTCATTCAATATGATAAAGTATGTAAACATTGAATTCTATTACCACTTAAATGGGATAAAACTACATTTACTAAAAACCAGGGAACGCCTGTGTTATATAGTTGAGTGATGGACAGTGAGAATCCTGTGCTGTCTGTTGTTTACTGTAGTGCAGGGGAGATGGGAACAGACTTGGTGTTTACAGGGGCAGGGCTACCACACAAGCCTCAGGTCACAGAGCTTGTAAACCGATCCTCGCAGTCTGAGCACATCCTCTGTACTGGGGTCCCTTTCTGCCTTACACACACACACAGAGAGAGAGAGACTCGTCCATACACACACATTCCTCTGCAGTCTCTGTGAGGGGCAGGCTCAGAGTGTGCTGGAAGCCTGGTGCTGTTCTTTAGTGAGCCTCCCTCCAGTCGTTTAGTCACAGAGGGAAACCAGAGCAGAGACGGAGGAGGAAGAGCAGAGCAGAGACACAAGAGGAGGTCTGACGACACTATCTGTACGCACTGACACTCATATTCAATACATGTAGACATACATGCACATGCTGCGTTGATATAGTGTAAACAAGGATCATCTATATAAACATACAAGTTGTCGTGGTGCAACCCGTGTATGTGGTGAGCCCTGGACGACTGACTTCTGGCTGACTTGTGACTGGACTTATAGCACTCCAGAAGCCCATTACACGCGTGTGTGTGTAAGTGTGTGTAAGCACACCGGCGATGCCCTCCAGACCTTCTCACAGTAGGAGGTCCAGCACGGGGATGGACGACACATGTTCTACATCAACTGGGATCCTTATAGCGCTCTGATTCTACTCCAGCCAAAGGGAATACTGGCCCAAGACTGACCGCTAAACGGAAGAAAATCCAGAATCCAACGATACAAGGACTTTACTTTCAACCTTTCCCCCAGGCTGATATGATGTTGTGGAACAAGTTTTCCGGCCACTTGCTTTCCTTGGCAGCCCTGCTGGTGGCAGTAAGCTGTGGCGGGGGGGAGCAGAGAAAAGGGGCAGATGGCAGCGCCAGCAGCACAGGACAGGGTAGCACAGGTGGCATCACGGGTAGCAGTAGTAGTAGTAGTAGTAGTAGTAGTAGTACTAGTAGTGAAAGTAGTAGTGGTAGTAGTAGCAGCAGTAATCGGAGGTACCACAGAGTCCAGCATGGACAGTGCACCTACACCTTTATCCTACCTGAGGGCGATGGCAGCGGAGGGAATTCATGCCGACAAGGGAAAGCCGCGACCCAGTTTAACAACGCCAATGCGCTGCAGAGAGACGCTCCACCACTGGAACAGGACTTCGCTTCCCAGAAGATCCAACACCTGGAGCACGTCATGGAAAACTACACTCAGTGGCTGCAGAAGGTAAGTGAGAAGTGGTCCCGCTGTCACAACTTTAGATGAACACAGGTGTTCTTTTATGTTTACTTTCTGATTTTTCTGGTGTTTTGTGACACCTTTAAAGTTATGTGTGTTTGAGAATGATCTTCTCCGGCTTTCAATTTGAGTTTTCTTGTGGTTGTCTTAATTAATGTCCTTACTGTATTGTCAGGGATACATTCGTGCTCATATTGGCTGGAGCTGTGTTCTACGACTCGTTTAGTGATGGTTTAAGATCTTGGAGAGGATCTTGTATTGATGAATGATCATTATGACAAATGTAAAACGTTGTGAGCAAATCTCATACAGAAGCCTACGATACTGAATGAGGGTCCTATTAATCTGGTGAAAAGCCTTTGTGCGACTGTCACATACCGACAAATAGCCAACATCCATATATAATTTAAATCCACAAAGCTGTTTCATGACGTAACTGTCTATGTTAACCATTGATCTATTTGTGTAAGATCAGTACTCAATACTTCTCCGAAAATCTCCGTGCTCCCTGAGCAAATTCCAAAGACGTCCAGTTACGTTCTGCGCTGCGTCCGTCAAAGTGGTGGTATTATTATGTTAGTCACCCAGAGTTCTCCAGTGTGCTGTCTCTTTAATGACAGGAAACCAATAAAGACCCCTGTGAGAGTGTGAGGGAAGAATGCTCCCTCTATGTACTGCTACCCAGGACTTCTCATTAGTCCAGACTGTAGCATTAGAATACAAAGAAAACAACTTAATGGCATAATCAGATATTTTCAAAGTACATTATTTACATTTTACATTTAAGTCATTTAGCAGACGCTTGATGTACAGAATTTACTAATAGGAAAGACATTAAACTATATATTTTTTATTTTATAAAAGGGGATATTTACTTGTTATTGGGAATGCATCTTCAATTTTCCCTGCTATATCTTTTGCCGTGTATCCATTTTTATTTCAAAGCTCTGTATGCTTTTGAAGGGTAACCTTCAAATTGGATTCTCAACAGGCAAGGGCAGTTTCAAGATTTAAATAGAGGTTAAAGCAAATATGATGTTACAACTGGGTATGGTACAGTATCACAGGAAACATAAATAATGATTTTGCAATGCAGCGCTCAGTGAATACAACTGGGAAAGCAATCAACAAACAAATATACTTCTCATTAGGCTTGCCAAGAATTGTAGACAAGGAAAATAAGCTGCATACATTTCAAATTGAGTGTTGCTAATTTACCGTCTATTAGGGGTTTAAGAGACAGATGCCTGTGGTGCATATGACTATGTCCAACCTGGTCTCAGAGCATTTTGTATTATTCTGAACGTAAATCTGTGAATTTCATTTAGTATAATATGTTATGTTTGGTATAGTTAACTAAGACAAATGGTTACTTAGCCTCTATGGGCTAGGTGGGACGCTTGCGCCTACGTAACAGCCACTGGCAGCCTGTGGCGCGATTTTCAAAACCTTAAAAATCCTATTACTTCAATTTCTCAAACATATGACTATTTTACAGCTATTTAAAGACAAGACTCTCGTTAATCTAACCACACTGTCCGATTTCAAAAAGGCTTTACAACGAAAGCAAAACATTAGATTTTGTCAGCAGAGTACCAAGCCAGAAATAATCAGACACCCATTTTTCAAGCCAGCATATAATGTCACCAAAACCCAGAAGACAGCTAAATGCAGCACTCACCTTTGATGATCTTCATCAGATGACAACCCTAGGACATTATGTTATACAATACATGCATGTTTTGTTCAATCAAGTTCATATTTATATCAAAAACCAGCTTTTTACATTAGCATGTGACGTTCAGAACTAGCATACCCCCCGCAAACTTCCGGGGAATTCGCTAACATTTTACTAAATTACTCACGATAAACGTTCACAAAAAGCATAACAATTATTTTAAGAATTATAGATACAGACCTCCTCTATGCACTCGATATGTCCGATTTTAAAATAGCTTTTTGGTGAAAGCACATTTTGCAATATTCTAAGTACATAGCCCAGGCATCACGGGCTCGCTATTTAGACACCCGGCAAGTTTAGCACTCACCATAATCATATTTACTATTATAAAAGTTTGATTACCTTTTGTTGTCTTCGTCAGAATGCACACCCAGGACTGCTACTTCAATAACAAATGTTGGTTTGGTCCAAAATAATCCATCGTTATATCCGAATAGCGGCGTTTTGTTTGTGCGTTCCAGACACTATCCGAAATAGTAAAGAAGTGTCGCGCGCATGGCGCAATTCGTGACAATAAAATTCTAAATATTCCATTACCGTACTTCGAAGCATGTCAACCACTGTTTAAAATCAATTTTTACGCCATTTTTCTCGTAGAAAAGCGATAATATTCCGACAGGGAATCTCCTTTTCGGCAAACAGAGGAAAAAATCCCAAAGGCGGGGGCGGTCGGGTCACGCGCATAAGCCCAGTGTCCCTTGATCGGCCACTTGAGAAAGGCGATAATGTGTTTCAGCCTGGGGCTGGAATGACGACATTCTGTTTTTTCCCGGGCTCTGAGCGCCTATGGACGACGTGGGAAGTGTCACGTTAGAG
Organism: Salmo salar; assembly: GCF_965601325.2. Taxonomy (NCBI): domain Eukaryota; kingdom Metazoa; phylum Chordata; class Actinopteri; order Salmoniformes; family Salmonidae; genus Salmo; species Salmo salar. Next base: position 68,046,209 of record NC_138304.1, on the reverse strand, counting down.
CAGAGATCCTTAGTAAATGATAGAGATGGAAAAGAAGTTCAAGAAATGGTCAGACAGGCCACTTCCTGTAAAGGAATCTCTCAGGTTTTGACCTGCCATTTGAGTTCTGTTATACTCACAGACACCATTCAAACAGTTTTAGAAAATTTAGGGTGTTTTCTATCCATATGTAATAAGTATATGCATATTCTAGTTACTGGGTAGGAGTGGTAACCAGATTAAATCGGGTATGTTTTTTATCCAGCCGTGTCAATACTGCCCCCTAGCCCTAACAGGTTTTAAGGCAAAAATGAAAGGAGGGTGGTTGGTAGGGGTGGATGGGTTGGTGTATAATACAAATGTCCAGCAACCCAAAGGTTGCGAGTTTGAATCTCATTACAGACAACTTTATTATTTTAGTTAATTCGCAACTTTTCAACTACTTACAATTTTTTTTAGCTACTTTGCAACTACTTAGCATGTTAGCTAACCCTTCACCTAAACTTAACCCTAACCTTAACCGTAACCCTACCCTAGCTAACGCTACCTAGAATGTGTAACATATCATACGATTAGCAAATTCCAACATATTGTACATTTTGCAAATTTGCAAGATATTGTACATTTAGCAAATAAGTAGCATACAGTATCAGTCAATAGTTTGGACACACCTACTCATTCAAGGGTTTTTCTTTATTTTTACTATTTTCTACATTGCAGAATAATAGTGAAGACATCAAAACTATGAAATAACACATATGGAATCATGTAGTAAACACAACAGTGTTAAACAAATCAATAAATATTTTATATTTGAGATTCTTCAAAGTAGCCACCCTTTGCCTTGATGACAACTTTGCACACTCTTGGCATTCTCTCAACCAGCTTCATGAGGTAGTCACCTGGAATGCATTTAAATTAACAGGTGTGCCTTGTTATGAGTTAATTTGTGGAAATTCTTTCCTTCTTAATGCGTTTGAGCCAGTCATTTGTGTTATGACAAGGTAGGGGTGAATTACAGAAGATAGTCCTATCTGGTAAAAGACCAAGTCCATATTATGGCAAGAACAGCTCAGATAAGCAAAGACAAACGACAGTCCATCATTACTTTAAGACATGAAGGTCAGTCAATATGGAACATTTCAAGGACTTTGAAAGTTTCTTGAAGTACAGTCGCAAAAACCATCAAGCGCTATGATGAAATTGGCTCTCATGAGGACCGCCACAGGAAAGGAAGACCCAGAGTTAACTCTACTGCAGAGGATAAGTTCATTAGAGTTACCAGCCTCAGAAATTGCAGCCCAAATAAATGCTTCACAGAGTTCAAGTAACAGACACAACTCAACATCAACTGTTCAGAGTAGACTGTGTGGATCAGGCCTTCATGGTCGAATTGCTGCAAAGAAACCACTACTAAAGGACACTAATAAGAAGAAAATACTTGCTTGGACCAAGAAACATGAGCAATGGCCATTAGACCGGTGGAAATCTGTCCATTGAGAATGGTTTGGGATGAGTTGGACCGCAGAGTGAAGGAAAAGCAGACAACAAGTGCTCAGCATATGTGGGAAGTCCTTCAATACTGTTGAAAATAATTCCAGGTGAAGCTGGTTGAGAAAATGCCAAGAGTCTGCAAAGCTGTCATCAAGGCAAAGGGTGGCTACTTTGAAGAATCTAAAATATATTTTGATTGGTTTAACACTTCTTTTGGTTACTACATGATCCCATATGTGTTATTTCATAGTTTTGATGTCTTCACTATTATTCTGTAGAAAATAGTCAAAATAAAGAAAAACACTTGAATGAGTAGGTATGTCCAAACTTTTGACTGGTACTGTATAATAAAAATTGTAAATCGTAACATATCTTGGTGGATGGTGGATGGACATCCACAAATGAATACATACCATACAAAACTTACCGACTTGGATTTACATACAGAATAATACGAAATGCTCTGAGACCAGGTTGCGCCATCACGTCCTTTTCCTCCAACAAATGAAGACCTGTTATGTATTAGATATTGCAAATAATGAATGAGTCTTTTCATGGTGAGGTGTCATGTTCTTTAGCCTATGAATAATGATTTGTTTGTAAAGTCAGTTAGGTGTTTAAGATCACAAATATGGTTTCACTGTGACGTTAATGAATTGTGAGGTCATCACTGATACCACTTGGCAACTGAATTGCTTTTCTTAGCTTTGAGACTTGAGCCCTGTCTCTGAAAAGACAGATTGTCTCTCTGAAATGAATCCATGAATCAAATAAACAAACTCTAAATTCGGAAAAGCAGCTCTGCTGTACTTTTCACAATATTGTGACTCTCCAATGAGATTAGTAAAGCCAATCTATGATGAATTGCTTAAACACATAATATGTTTATTTTTGTCTGTAAAATGTTGGCACAAAGTGAACAAATCATTTCACATAACACACAGTGGATTGGAGATTACTCTGGAATTGTGGGATTAATTTAAGAGAACGTCATCAATACCCGTTAGCATGCTGTGCCCTCTGCTTATTAGTAAATAGTGTTTAATTTCACTCTAGCAAAGCACAAAGATACAGGTATGTACATATCAATACCCAAAGAAATGTTTGGCTTTTGCTCAGAAACAGCACATATCACCATTCATCACTGGGTTTATCTCATATCTGGGAAGAGGAATTTAAATGGTTAAAAACTGCTTTAAAACTTGAAATAAGCTGTGGGTTGTAAATGATTGGTGACCTACAGTATATAAATGAAGAAAAACTACTGGCATGCAAAATATTGTTCAGTGGAGAAAAATCACATCACATACTTAGTACCACGTCTATACATTGTAAAAAAGTATGTTGACTCAAAATACAATTGTAAGGCAACCAGCTGTAATAGGATTCTGAGTTTGCTCAACATTGGGCATATAACTGAACGAACATACAGTGCCGTCGGAAAGTATTCAGACCCCTTGACCTTTTCCACATTTTGTTACATGACAGCCTTATTTTAAAATGGATTACAGAGTTTTTTCCACTCTTCAATCTACACACAATACCCCATAATGACAAAGCAAAAACAGGTTTTCAGAAATGTACTAAAAATAAATTAAATAAATATTACCTTTATATAAATATTCAGACCCTTTACTCAGTACTTTGTAAAAGCACCTTTGGGTGTGATGCTACAAGCTGGCACACCTGTATTTGGGGAGTTTCTCCCATTCTTCTCCGCAGATCCTCTCAAGCTCTGTCAGGTTGGATGGGAAGCGTTGCCGCACAGCTATTTTCAAGTCTCTCCAGAGATGTTCGATTAGGTTCAAGTCCGGGCTCTGGCTGGGCCACTCAAGGACATTCAGAGACTTATCCCGAAGCCACTCCAGCGTTGTCTTGGCTGTGTGCTTAGGGTCGTTGTCCTGTTGAAAGGTGAACCTTTGCCCCAGTCTGAGGTCCTGAGCACTCTAGAGCAGGTTTTCATCAATGATCTCTCTGAACTTTGCTCCGTTCATCTTTCCCTCGATCCTGACTAGTCTCCCAGTCCCTGCCGCTGAAAAACATCCCCACAACATGATGCTGCCAGAGCCATGCTTCACCGTAGGGATGGTGCCAGGTTTCCTCCAGACGTGACGCTTGGCATTCAGGCCCAAGAGTTCAATCTTGGATTCATCAGACCAGAATATCTTGTTTCTCATGGTCTGAGAGTCCTTTTGGTGCCTTTTGGAAAACTCCAAATGGGCTGTCATGTGCCTTTTACTGAGGAGTGGCTTCCATCTGGCCACTCTACCATAAAGGCCTGATTGGTGGAGTGCTGCAGAGATCGTTGTCCTTCTGGTAGGTTCTCCCATCTCCACAGAGGAACTGTAGAGCACTGTCGGAGTGACCATCCCTGACCAAAGCCCTTCACCCCCGACTTCTCAGTTTGGTCGGCGGCCAGCTCTAGGAAGAGTCTTGGTGGTTCCAAACTTCTTCCATTTAAGAATGATGGAGGCCACTGTGTTCTTGGGGACCTTCAATGCTGCAGAACATGTTTGGTACCCTTCCCCAGATATGTGCCTTGACACAATCCTGTCTCAGAGCTCTACAGACAATTCCTTTGACCTTATGGCTTGGCTTTTGCTCTGACATACACTGTCAAATGTGGGACCTTATATAGACAGCTGTGTGCCTTTCCAAATCATGTCCAATCAATTGAATTTACCACAGGTGGACTCCAATCAAGTTGTAGAAACATCTCAAGGATGATCAATGGAAACAGGATGCACCTGAGCTCAATTTCAATTCTTAAAGCATATGGTCTGAACACTTACTGTATGTAAATAAGGTATTTCTGCTTTTTATTTTTAATACTTTTTCAAAAATGTCTAAAAACCTGTTTTCACTTTGTTATTATTTGATATTGTATGTAGATTGCTAAGGCTTTTTATTGATTTAATCAATTTTAGAAGAAGACTGTAACGTAACAAAATGTGGAAAAAGTCAAGGGGTCTGAATACTTTCCAAAGGCACTGTACATTCTCATGTTGAATTGAATGTTCACTCAATTTGAGCAGAGTTTGTTGAGTAAACACACTTTAATACATTTGCTCAAATTCTTGTCCTTTTGAAGTCCGCTCAACTCACAGAATAATGCTGATTAAGCAATTGGTTAAATTGGCTTTTTTTTTTCTTTTTTTTTTACAGTGTAGGCCTACTGTCAGGCCATCCTGTGTAGAAAAGAGTCTGAGTTTAAATCAGACTAAAATGGAATCTCTCTGGTTTTTATCTTTGTTCAGTGGACTTCAACACACTATACAGCATACTATAGAAACAGTACTGAATTCTACACTAATGAGACCGTTGGCAGAACTTTTCCACAAATGTAAAAATGTGAGTGTGCGAAAGCATCTGCTATCACCACTAATACCATCGTGTTTGTTCCCTGACACATTTGCGTTCTCTGCAGACCTCTGACATTTTTCATCTGAAGCGGGAAAATGAAGGGGGAAAAAAAGAAGGGAAAAAACCATGCATCCAGCATGTCTTTAATACTCTGAAAGAACAACATTCAATAATCTTGTCAACAATAAATCTGATTGATAAGAGAAGTTACAGTAACCAGTTGACACCAACATAAGAAGAATTAGAAGAGACGTTTTACGAGGCAGCCCTAAAGCACACAGTGATAATTCCGCCTAATTATGGACGTGCAGGAACATCAGGATGCAGTTAACATTTTTCATTGGACAGAAGATTAAGTGTCCCAGCCAGTCTATCTATCTTAATCACGTAAGCCTTGACTGCTTGTCGAGAGGAGAGCTGGCCCTAATGCTACACCAGCCACCATGGTGAAAGAATCAACAAAGGATACCACACACACTTCCATGCATGTGCGCTTATGTTCGGGGTAGATGCAGCAAGCAGCTGTTTGGGAAGCATTAGGCTGTCCCAATCATTCCCTCTGTGGAATTATGCTTGGCCCAGGGAAGAGCAGGCACTGATAACATTCCTGCCCAGTCAAAGGTGGCTTCTGTTTGTCCAAATATTACTTCTCCAGCAGACCTGTAAAGAAGGGGGAATTGGATCAGATTGTCTGTGATCTTTGGGTATTTGTTGCTGGAAACTAGTCACTTAATGCATCCCCACTCCAGGCCATTGCTGCAGGGCTTGGGGAAGTGTGCATGGTCAGTTGTAGAGGAAATATCATTAAGGTTGCCTTTAAAAAACAAAAAAAACATTAAATCATAGTTAAAATGACTTGGGGTGAGATGTGTTTGTAGCACTCACCTGATCACTTCCAGACGCATTCAACGTTTGAAAGATATAAATCACCTACAGGAGAGATACACTCAAGATCCCATTTCTACTTCCTCAATATTTAAAGGACAACTCAAGTCATTGGAACTTGGACGAAGGTCCATTTTGAGGAGCCAAAAAAAACCTTCTGCTTCTAGGGAGTGAAAGTGATAGATCTTCACACTTTGACTTTAGTGCAGACAGTAGAAAGGGTTTCAAACCAATGTTTCTTCAGTGGGAGGCATTGCCAGAATAAGCTGTTGAAGTAAAAAGAGAGACAAAATCAGTGTCCACAGTGCTATCCCTGTGAAATTCCCATTGCTGTGCCTTTAAACTGAACATGGCCATGCTGGTTAGTGTAAATACAGGGGTTAATGGATGTACAACATGGTTAATACAGCGAAAGGCTGAATATTTCTATTCGTAATGCTATTAGAAGGCCACACAGCTTGCCTAAAGAGCCAAGGAAAGACCAAGCTATTTTAGGGGTGACTTCCTCTGTATCAAAGTACATTTTTGCTGATAATGCGGGCCAAAACTAACAATTGGATGATGCATAGATTTAGTGGACATGCAACAGACTGAGAAGCGCTTCCTTCCTGTCCAGCACAAAGCTTGTAAGACCACAAAAATAGCAGAACGCGTTGTTCTATTCTGCTACTGCTTCCATAAATTAATCTTTGCCTCAGTTACACTAGCAGAGAAGGTGAAAAGAGAACAGAGATTTCTTCTCAACATGTCAAGGGAATAAGGAAGTCCATTACGGCAATGCCACAGTATTTCCACATGGATGTGAACACCGAGGCCAACATGGTTAATGTTCTTGATTTTCACGAAAGGGGCATTTAGTATGTTTGTCACAGTCAATATGGCAGCTCACTTAGTTTCAAACTCTTTTTCCAGGAATCAAATTTCGTTGTGGTCGTCAGCCTCAAACCTGTTAGAACTTTTGATATTGGGCAGAAAAGTCCTTAACTTTATACTACAGTTATGCAACCGAAATTAATGGTGGAGTTAATTTCTCTGTAATGTTACCCACGGTCTGGAGAGGCTCTCTGAGAGGCATCATGGGTACATGTGGTTAAACTTCCTGCATTCGTTTTAATGAATCACTCTCTGGTGGGCACTTTGTGCAGGATTTATCTGGCTTTAATTGCTATATTATTTTTGTATTTGGTAAGGTGTGTCAGGCTTTTGTTATATAACCTTCAAAGACATGTCACTTAGTGCTCTGCACTCACTGGTTTATGTGTTGAATGAATTGAGAATATACTGCATTATGTTTGGGTTTCCTTCTGTCCCTGATTATATTCCTTTCTTAATAATGGAATCATTTTTTCTTCCTGGGATTATCACAGGTATTGTAAATAAAGGGCTAGGCGTCCCGTCAGCGGGACACCTGTCGACAACTTCCGGAGAAATTGGAGGGCCGCAATTCAAATAAATAATCATAAAAATGATGGATATTAAACATCTAGCTACATACTGTAACGCTTACTGTAGTGGGTGTGGAGTCAGGCGCAGGAAACAGGAGTGTTTGCTATCGGGCTTTAATGAAATGCACCGTCAAAAGAATATACACCCAAGAAACAACAACAGGGTGTAATCCAAAAAAACACAAGATCCAAAAACACGTACCACTACACGAAACACAGTGAACAACAGAAATAAGCCCGCACACAGAACAGGTGGGGAAACGGGTTTAAATACCTAACTAAACACTAATGAGACACAGGTGAAACCAATAAAGACAAAACCAACAGAAAAGGAAAAAGGGATCGGTGGCAGCTAGTAGGCCGGTGACGACGACCGCCGAGCGCCACCCGAACAGGGAGAGGAGTCACCCTCGGCAGGAGTCGTGACACATACAAGTGTCTTATATCGGTTAAAAGCTTGAATTATTGTTAATCTAACTACATTGTCCGATTTACAATAGGCTTTACAGCGAAAGCATGTCATGTGATTGTTTGAGGACGGCGCCCCACATCAAAATAATATTCAATCAGCACAGGCTTTGTAAAATCACAAATAGCGATTAAATATTCACTTACTTTTTGAAAATCTTTCTCTGATTTGCAATCCAAAGGGTCCCAGCTACAACATGCATGGTCGTTTTGTTAGATAAAATCCTTCTTTATATCCCAAAAAGTCAGTTTAGTTGGCTCCATCGATTTGAGTCATCCACTTGTTCAACCTGCTGTCACGTTCGTTGTACGAAGGAGACCAAGGCGCAGCATGTGTATCGTTCCACATTTTATTTTAACTGTGAACTATGCAAGAAATACAAATAAACTACTAAACAAAACAACAAACCGTGACGAAGAGGTGCAACATACACTAACTCAAAATATAATCTCCCACAAACCCAGTTGGGAAAAACAACTACTAAAATATGATCCCCAATTAGAGACAACGATGACCAGCTGCCTCTAATTGGAGATCATCCCAAAACAAAAACGTAGAAAAACAGAAACTAGAACCACACAACATAGAAAATTTAAACTAGACAAAACCCCCTGTCACGCCCTGACCTACTCTACAATAGAAAATAAAAGCTTTCTATGGTCAGGACGTGACACCTGCAGAGAAAGGAATCCAAAAAGGTACCGCTAAACTTTGTTAAAACAAGTCAAAATATGTTTGTATTTAATCCTCAGGTACCCTAAAATGTAATTAAATTATAATACTAAGTATGTTCAATAGAAAAGTAAAATAAGCAAGTGCGCGTCACACGCGCACAGACTGATTTCCAACTCTGACTCCTCAAAATTATTCCTCGTTTGGGAAGAAACAAGCCTGAAACCTTGAACAAAGACTGTTGACATCTAGTGGAAGCCATAAGAATTGCAATCTGGGAGCTTGAATTGCATATGACCCATAGCTTTCCATTGGAAGAGCATGGGCTCTCTCAAAAATAATTCTGTTTGGTTTTTCTTTGGATTTTCTCCTACCATATCAATTGTGTTATATTCTCATACATTATTTTAACATTTCTGCAAACTTCAAAGTGTTTTCTATCCAATGGTACCAATTATATGCACATCCTGGCTTCTGGGCCTGAGTAACAGGCAGTTTACTTTGGGCACGTCAGTCAGACAGGAAGTGGAGAAAAATAGACCCTAGCTTGAAGAAGTTAAAGTGAGTGTGCTGCAGCATGTCACTCAGGTGATATGGATAATTTTACCATATAGGCCTGTACTGTATATCAGGTAACTAATATTTGGAAACAGTTAGTGGCATTTGACCTTGTTTTGAATAAGGGTTAAGTATGACATGCCTGTGAAAGGAATTAACATAAATAATGTTGGGCAAGCAAGTGGAAGTCGTTGTGGTTGTGTTTAGAAGTAATACTGTAGCTTGCAAGCATTGCCGAACGTAGTCCATAGTCCAATGCCTTGGCAAATGCCTTTCTATGGCACGGGTGAGTGATTTTGACCCAAATAAAAGATAGTTGACATTTTTATATTGTGGAATTGGAATACTATACAATACTATAAATGTGATTGTTCGGTCAGTGGTCAAATAAATTCTGCTATCACAGTTTACTACAACATATCATTACTGAATTTGGAATCCAGCTGTGATAAGAATGGCGTATCACTGGTTTCTATTATTTATATATGACATAGGCTATAACTCATGTCAATTTTTCTGCCTTGTTAAGTTTCTGTCATCTTTCTCAGAACTTATCCATCGGGTAGCCCGTTCTGGTTAATTTCAGTCCTGTAGAATTCCACCAGGCCCTACAAGAGTCTGCCTTTATATAAATGTATACAGCTTTTTTTCTTCGAGGGACAGCTATCACAGAAAAAAACATGCAGGCCTATGCTTTCTATTTCTGTTTTCGGCAGGCGGCAGAAAAGAACGAGACCGTTGAGCCGTTGTTTCTTTGTATCTCTTTTCGGGTTCAACCAATCTTTAAGTTCACTGTAGAGTTTCATCGTCTAGAAATTCCATCGGAATTCTCTTCCATCTGACAATGATTCATCTGAGAGATAAGGCTGACTCCGAGGAGTTGGGGTAAATTCCTGAAGCATCCCCATACACTGCCATTGAGCTCTAATCCCCTTAGAGGTTGTGTCCTACAGATGTTCCATTGTGAGTGGCTGCCTTTGTCTGTCAGCACTGTAGCCACTTGCCAAAGTTCCAAAGGACACCATTTCACCTTATCTGAGAGTTCAGCTTCTTAAACTTTTCCATGATTACAAATCAAAACATCACAATTGGGGATGAAAGAGGGCAATGGAATAGTTTCAGTTGAAGCGGAGAGGCTTTGAATAAATGAACAGAACAGCAGATAAATATCAAGTCATAAAAGCACCCGTCCTGTGGGAAACCGAATGAAGAGAAGCAAGGGAAGGTGGGGAGAGAGGGAAAGAGTGTGGGAGATACTGGGCAACAGATAAACATGTTCACTCCCTCACAACCAGAGTTGGATCTGTAAATGATGAATAGCCGAGTTTTCCCTCTCTTACTCTGCTCTTGTGCCGTTGTTGTCGTATAGTACGTCAGACTTCCATGAGTACTATTTGCAATGACCTCACAAATGTATTTATTCCATGTCTTTGCTGTCGGTGAGGCTTAGGGAAAAGTTGCTTGATGAAGAATTGTTTGTAGTCCATATCTTATGACATATTAACATGCGGTTTGAAACTGCACAATATGGTAGGCCACTCACAACTCCTTCCAGTGCGGTGGGTGGTTTTGTCTTATGTGTGGGACGTGTTTGGGTCCTGCTTTAACAGTTTAAGGCTGTGATCGGCGTGACACCTCATCCACACCTCATCCACACCTCTCACACACACACACACACACACACACACACACACACACACACACACACACACACACACACACACCACACACACACACACACACACACACACACACACACACACACACACACACACACACACACACAGATTATATTAACAGCTCTGGAGAACATCTTAACCTTGTAGAGCACTGTGTTTGCCTTGTCTGGGACCCAAGCCAGGCTTCTCACATTCCACACAATACCAGGGCTGTGGCTGGTAGAGTCAACTGGAGATCGTGTGCTTGCCCCATTCCCTTTTTTTCTCCCCTTATCACATAATATCAGACCTCTGCTTAAAATAGGAGTCAAAGGTCAATCCGCATTACACCCCAATTTTTTAAAGAGAAGAACTATACTGAATTTAGTCTCAATCACCCTTATGATAGAGCCCTAGCAGGCTTTGTTGGGTCAGGATAAGACTGACCTCTTGTACTATAAAACTGTAAGTGTTTTATTATTTTTTTTACCTTTATTTAACTAGGCAGGTCAGTTAAGAACAAATTCTTATTTTCAATGACGGCCTAGGAACAGTGGGTTAACTGCCTTGTTCAGGGGCAGAACGACAGATTTTTACCTTGTCAGCTCAGGGATTTGAACTTGCAACCTTTCGGTTAAGTCCAATGCTCTAACCACTAGGCTACCTGCCGCCCCTCAGGGATCAACAGATAGTTTCAACAAGAGGTGTAACAGTAGTCGAGGGTAGAAATTCAGAAACTACCAGACTGTTGCAGACCACCACCAGAGAGTCACTCAACGAGACAGCCCCAGAACACACGTCTGCAGTTGGAAAATGAATGGCGCTCTAAGCCTGTTAAGTCATAAATGGGTGCAGATGTTTGTATGAGTGGACATATCTACCAGAGGGAGCTGCAGGCTGAGGTTGTGGGGGTTAATCCTCAGCAGGTCTGGAGGTGCTGTGCTTGGATAGACTGGAGGAGCATGGGATGGGATTCAGTCTGACTAATGGTGGTTTATACTGTAGGTCAGGTGGGATCTGCCTCTGTTACCCCTCAGAACTCATTCACCGAGCTTGAAACATTATGCATTAAGTTCTCAAACTTCTTAACATATAGTAGTATATGTCATCGTGTCAATCTGCCTGATAATTTACTTTTGTTTTACTTTATTTGACCATTTCTTTTCTTTTTTACTATTCAGGACATTTCAATAATGTTATATTGCAGGTGACCTCTGTAAGTCACATGTTCTCAATTTAAGAGGAACTAAAGCATTCAAAAATTGGACTCTCAAATATTACATAATGATGTTGGAGTATTATATTATTTTGCATACTATAATATGGTAACCAGAGTCTAGCGCAGGGGTCTCCAACCTTTTCCAGCACGAGAGCTACTTATGTAAAATGAAAAGTAGTGAGCTACTCATTTTTTTCTAGCTTTCAAATAGGCACATTATTTTCTTCTCCTCTCCCCTGCAACTCCTCCCCAGGTCCTTACTGTACAAGAGAAAGTAGTGCACTATGTTTTCTGTCAATATACCTGGTAAAATAATGGTTAATAAACAACTCTAGCCATTAGCATCCATTTTCCCTTCATTACACTGGTATAAGCTGAGGTCAGCGGCCCTATAAAATCTGAGATTTTTTTTCCCAAATTATGTTTGATATTTTCCCAAATGATACTTTCTCAGTTTAATTTTTACACTCAAAATTACAATTGTTCATACAGAAACAACACAATTGGATGTTCTGAGTCCATGCCAATGCTTAAATCACATCAGTTTTTATCTGGAAGAATAACTAACACATTTAGATTTTTGAGTGTAATCGCCCTTTAATTGCACATCTGGCCCTTTAATTGTGCATCTAGTGAGTGAGGAATGTGCCTTCTAATGTGCAGGTCTACCGATGGTTCTGTACTGCTGCTGCTCATTTCAAGGTTTGCAAATAACAAATGATATACTTCTGCCAGGTAAGTCTACTTTGCCATTTCATTGATAAGGTTTTGGGGAAAGTATTTCTGTCAACCAACCCACAAGAAAGTTGTGACTACATGGATTGATAGACAAACGCGTGCACCACAGACAGACAGGGGCAATATTGCTGTAAATTAATGAGCAAATATTGTGTTAGGTTTGGCTTTTTAAGCCAATAGTGGCAAATCAGGGGTGGGATAATGTCAAAGTTGCGTTAATTAGATAGAAGCTGGGTGCTTGCGATGTCTAATACTTGTGAGATTTGTTTATGACAGTTTGCAGAGGAACACGTGAAAATGGCATGTACTTTCAGAATTGCTTGGCGAGCAAGGCAACTCAGACTTGGGCTGAAAGATGCTGGTAGCTCGCAATTGACCTGTTGGAGATCACTGGTCTAGCGGAAAGAATCCCTACGCATCCCTTATCCTTCAGCTCAGCCTGGGGATAATGCACCTACCCTACTTGTCTTTGGGGTACACTGGTTTTGATCATCTAATCTCTCCCCTGCTTGTCACCATGTGTATACACACTTCTTCTGCACTTCAGTCTCAGAAAGCAAAAATAAACAGAGATCCAGCCAGATGAAAGCCTGGGGATATGGCGACATTGTGCTGCGTATCCTCTGGGTGTCTTCTGCTCTGCTCTGGGCCCTCAGAGGAGGCAGAGCTGTAAGAGACTGGAGAGGACCACGCTGGGTTATGATGATGTTACAGGGTTCAAACAGAGCTCTACTGTGCAGGTCTGGTCTGGTCTGCCTGGGGATCTTCCATATGATATGACTATGAGATTCCACAGCTCCAAGGGTGGGGTTTTGCTTGAAGGGAACTGCATTCTCTCCATGTTGACATGTAGATTGTAGGTTAGCCAAAGGAAAGTGGGATGAATTAGTCAGTGTTATTACTTTACAAGACTTGACCTCTGAGTTGTTGGTTAGGATGTGAAACTAGCTATAACACTGCAGAAACATTGGGATATGTGGGATTTGTGACTTTTTTATTATTATAGACATTTCAATCTATGAAAGAGACACACTGCCTCAGCAGTCATTAGCATCCATTTTCCCTTCGTTACACTGCTATGAGCTGAGGTCAAACCAAAGCAGTTCCATCTGGTGAGGGCTACTGTACCTCTTCCTGCTGCTTTGTTTTGATTCCACTGTTGTTCAGCATGCACCGTAACTGAGGAAAAAGGGGCTGTTCCGAGCCACTGCCTCTGCGGCCTCCATGCCATTGACCCCCTGTGCCGCCCCCCCCTTCCGCCCCATACTACCCCGGGGCACGATGACTACCGCTGTCAGCACAGATGCTGGATATCAAAGCCCCCTGTCCAGAGTCCAGACCCACACAGCTACAGATGATACATGGTCCAGTCTCACCCACACTGTGAGATGAGGCAAAGAAGTGCCTCATAATTTAGACCTGATGTAACAGTGTGGCTCGTTGTGTGATGTATACATAGAAAAGAAAGGGGGGGCTTGGGTTTGACTTGGGAGCTTATATAGGTTTTTGGTTTTTGTGAGGGTAACCCTGGATGACTAGAGAATGTATAAACTTTCGCCTCTTTAGCGGGATGTTAGTGGGGAAGATAAACATGGACGTGACGCTGAATGTAACAATCGCTGTCATTAAATGGCCATTTATTTGATTAGAAGAGGCAGCAGTTCTGATAGATGTTTAGCTGCCTCTGGTAGTGAGGGAATATAGTAGTTATTATTATGTTATGAGAAACCCCTACCATATTCACAAACTTTGAGATTGCACACATACCAAATGTATTTTGGCTTTCTGGCTATCTTGAGGCAAACCAATGTCTGAAATGAGCTGGAAGAAAGTGAGATACTTCGAATGTTTGGGTTTAATCACCCACCTCCCGTGGGTTGGTATTCCTTTGTGTTCAAGGGCTAGGAAGATTGAAACGGCAGTGCCGAAGGGATTACTCAGCCATTATCGGCCACAGTCCTACTTGGATTGAAACCCAGTGGAAACTTTCCCATGTTTGAGAGAATCACTAGCTCAATTCCTCGGAAAACTGCCCTGATACTGGGGGTCCAACTCCTCCGAGCAGAGTTAAATTTGTTTGGTTGTTTGGTTCTCATTCCGCATTCCCATGTCTTGGATGAATGCGTGTTTCCTCTCCCAAACGTCCAGATACACATAATTAATTAGGGTAATTTGAGGGCCTGCTTTGACATAAGAGAGCTCCTTGTAACTCAAGGATTTGTGAAAATATACATCCCTACACAATCACAGCTGCAAAATATTTATTTTCACTCTCGATGAATTCACATGAATGATGCTAAGTAACCTGAGCTCAACAGAAGGAAGCAAAACAGTAAAATATGGTTATTACAATGATAGCCTATAATTCAATTATATGTTGATTAATATACATAGTGAAAATGTTAGACGTATTAATAGACTATTACTGTTCTTAATCTAGTTTTCGGACCGGGTAAAAACACAAATTTATTCCAATTTTTGAGATTCATCAGTGTGTTGCCACTGGAATATGGTCATATAAGATAGCCAAATAATCCTTGTCTAGACCAACTCTACAAATTCATTTTCAGAGTCTTGATTGTAATAACAAACAAACCTTCCACATCACAGTACCCAAATCAAAAAGAGAAAAGTCAACATTTCTGTTGGACAAGATCCCTCCGGCTGTTCGGAGAGGAGAGCTGAAATTCAAAGCAAACACTTTCTCCGTCCCTCTTTTCATGTTTTGAGTAAGTTCATGTTTATAAGGCAGGATATCAAAAATTAATTGCTTCTTGGTTATGTTAACTTCTTCTTCTTGTAAAATTGGCTCTTATTTTTGAAGTTTTACACATCTGTCATTGCCTGTGAAGTGATAGTAGCTTGTTACCTTGGTTGCCGAGGATGTGTTTCGTTTAGTACATGATGCTGACTGTTGAAGACCTTGAATTGATGTCTGAGATTTCTATAAATAGATTGGGATAAATTATTCCAATCACATAAGAATAAATGTAAGACCATATTTCCCAAAAGGAACAGAACAATTTTGGCCATCAGTTTTACTTTTCTCAGGCTTTTTTCCATTTATAAATGTTTCAGCTTTGTCTAGGCTTTATAAACTTTTGAATCTTTAGTCTGATTCAAGTTGCGCTAAATGTTACTGTCCATCTACATGATCTATATGTTGTGTTACTAAAACTTACTAAAACATAAATAAATAGCTTTGACTTAATAGTTTGTATTAAGTATTTCACAATCTGCCCTAAAATCTGCCCTGAAATCCTTCAGTCCAAAGAGAAAAAATGTGTTGTCTGATTGATATTTTGATTTTAATAAACAGTGCTACAGTGTCTGTACTTTTCTCATGATCATTTTGTTTACATAATTGTACTAACGGATTTTATGTAGGATCTCTCCAGGTATTCCAAGACGCACTGGCTCCTCTGTGCTTGTCCTTCACATAAATCATGTACAATGATTCAGGTGCGAGTTGTTACACAACAGTGATAAGTTCCAACCTACACGCATGCCCCATTCCACCACGGCAGGCCACCTTTCCATTCCCAGGTTCAAGCTCCAGAGCTTTGGCAACAGGGCCTTTTCCAGGGTTGCTCCTAGGCTCTGGAACTCCCTCCAGCCATCCGTTATTCTGAGATCATCACCATCTTTCAGTCCCTCCTAAAGCCCCAGCTCTCCCCAATTTTAAAGCGATTCGGTCTTATGTAGCAAAATTTGAAATTGTGTTTTTTACATTGTATAAAGGTAGAGGCTCAGAGCTAGAAAAGGGTATATTATACATTACAGTTGAGGGACAATGGCAAAGTAATTCTGCTTTGACAGTTGTTAAACTTGTAACCCCACTTTTGAGAAAATGGACCTTGAATGTTTTGGTACATTTACTGGAGAGAGGTCTTCTTTGGCACCTATTCAGCATTCTTCACATGCTCTTAAGCCTCAGCCCCACCCATCTCTTTAAGGATTCACATGCATGACATCAGCAGCCTGGTGGTCCAAAATAGCATAACTGGTGTATTTTAACACCAATAAACCTATCCTTTTAAAAATACATTTTGTATATATCAATCTAGCAAACCAGGCAACTAAACAATGTTTTGGTTTGTTTCTAGCTTGTTAGCTAGCTAACATTAAATTAGCTGGCTAGCCAGTTCAAATAATGACCACATCATATAGATGAAAACATCTTAACTTTCGCTAATTTGTATTCATTATTACAGGAAAATAAACTCACAACAAGATCATTCTTTACAAGTTAACGGCAAGCCAATTACAAAAAATAGCTTATCAAAATAAAACCAGGGCATTCTACCAGAACATTTTTGAATTTGAACACTGTCTCATTGGCATAACTTTATATTCTAATTTGACTTTGGTGTGGGTCATGTTGTTCTTCACATTACCTGTCACGACTTCCACCGAAGTTGGTGCCTCTCCTTGTTCGGGCGGCGTCCGAACAATGTAGTTAACAATGTAGCTAATGTAGCTAATATTAGGCTATAACTAGCAATGCAAATGGCTCTGAGAAATGAATAATAATAATACTACACAGATCATACATGTAACGTTAGCTATCGAGCCAGCTAACATTAGCTAGCTAGCTAACATAATGGTTTAACTGGCAATGAAAACGACTTTGACAAAATCAGAAACTTATAATATCTGAAAATGTAGCTAGCTAGACTCTCTTACCGTATACATGGATGAATGCTTCTTCCTTTCTGTCACGGATGCCATAGTTGCACGGCCTTAGTTTGAAGATGTAACACGGAGACAGGTGTGTTCTTTTTTCGACTTCCTCCGCATATTTGCAATCAAACACCAGAATTATTTCCATCTCCTTAGCTATCATACTCTGCTTCCACCGGGCATTCCACTGATTTCAAAACTGTCCTCCAGAAAGTGGAGAGCAACACAGTTATTCGCAATATCTTTCAAAAAAGCTGTGTTAGAAAGGATTACCTACACATACTGAGTAGCCCTTTGTTATAGACAGAAGCGTGCTACATGGCAGACCAATCCGAACTCATCTCTCGGCATGTCCAGCCCATCCATTATCTCAGCCAATCACGGGAAGGTTCCCGACTTTTTCCGTGGCTAAACCAACTAGGCTTGTAATTTGAACAATTTTATGTGTATTAACAGATGGCATACAAGTTTGTTGTTAAGGCACATAAAAGTTAACATGTTCCATATGGCATTTCTGCCCCAAAAATTATTTTGATAAAACACATAAATATTTACGTTCAAATGCCTCTCCTGTGAAGTAGTGACGTGTGACATACGCCTAGTTTCTTGAAACGAGTCATATATAAGTCCAATGTATTATTACAATTATTATTATTAAATAAGGTGACAATTTAATAAAGTGAAAGAAACTTTATTTAGATTTTTGGTTTATGCATTACATTTTTTAATGTCTGGTAAATGGACCCTGTAAATGGAAGAGAGATGTAGTGTGTTAAATCAAATTGATAAAATTCTGAAAATGAATTTTCCAAATTAGTTCCTGAAAATGTCAGATATTTACTTATTTCCTTACATGATTTGGGAAGGAAATAATCTTATTAGATTAGTAAATTAAATTGGATAATCTGAATTTGCCAAAACGCATAAAAAAATAGCAACCAATAGGATTTGGAAATTTGGAAATCCTTATTTTCCTTACTGCACAAGAACCTAAATCAGATAGATTTTATGGAGTTTTGTAAACAAAAGAAAACAGCAAATCTCTAGAAGTCTTCACCAGTGGGCACAATTTTCACTGTTGTGAAAATGTTGAGCCTAGGAGCCTTTGATGGACGGAAAGGGGTGTATGGGCTCTACAGTACTTGCCAAATTACTTTGGGCACTGGTTTTATATGCAATGATTTGGGTTGGGGATGGTTGTTTTGGTTTCAGGTTGTGTACACAAGACTAATTATGTCCTTGGAATAGGATAACGAAATCAACACAACAGCATCCTGACAGAAAGAGAGAGAAGCACAGACGGGAGTTGTGTGTCTTGGCAGTAGACTGGTTGGATAGAGTGTGACTCCCATGGGGCTCTGGTCAAAAGTAGTGCACAAACAGAGCGAGAGGCATTGCGTCGCGATTTGATAAATGCCTGGTAGCTAGCCGTGAGGGTAAAGGTTGTAGAGGTTAACTGAGTTCAGCCTGAGTTTCTCTCCTAATTCGTATCGTCTCAGTGTCTCACTCACTGTCTCATAGGGACTTACTCTGCCTTCAGAAAGTATTCACACCCCTTTGACTTTTTCCAGATTTTGTTGTGTTACAGCCTTTTTTTGTCACTGGCCACCATTGGTCGGGGGAAATCCAATACATCACATTACTGAGTAACATTCTCCATATTTTCTAGCTTAGAGTGGTGGCTTCATCATGTTATGGGTATGCTTTTAATCGTTAAACGACAGGGGATTTTTCAGGATAAAAAAAGAAATGGAATTGAGCTATGCACAGGCAAAATCCTAGTGGAAAACACGGTTCAGTCTGTTTTCCAGCAGACACTGGGAGATTAATTCACCTTTCAGCAGGACAATAACCTAAAACACAAGGCTAAATCTACACTAGAGTTGGTTAACAAGAAGATAGTGAATGTTCCTGAGTGGCCGAGTTACAGTTTTGACTTAAATCTGGCAAGACCTAAAAATGGTTGTCTAGCAATGATCAACAACGAATTTGACAGAGCTTGAAGAATTCTGAAAAGAATAATGGGCAAATGTTGCATAATCTAGATGTGGAAAGCTCTAAAAGACTTACCCAGAAAGACTCACAGCTGTAATCGCTGCCAACGGTGATTCTAACATGTATTGACTCAGGGGGTTTAATACTTATCTAAACAAGATATACAGTATGTGTTTTATTTTTCCTTTTTAATTTTTTTTTTACAAATGTTCGAATTTCTCTTCCACTTGGACATTACAGAGCAGTTTGTGTAGATCGCTGACAAAAACTGTCAGTTAAATCTATTTTAATTCTACTTTGTAACACAACAAAATGTGGAAAAAGTCTAGGGGTGTGAATACTTTCTCAAGGCACTGTACTGTACGAACAACCCACTACATTTAGGCTGAAGCTGGGGCAATGAGACAGAGTTATATCCCATATGTATGCTGTATATTCAAAATGATATGCAACCTCAATTTACACAACCCATAAAAGTCCTGGGCATTGAGTGAATTAATACCACAGGTTTCAGAGAACATATTAATATAGATCCATCTGCACTGACTCCATCTTGCACTGACCCTACACACACTCACTAGACTATATATACACACACCATGTTCACATGAACTACATTGACACTCCCACACGAAACCCACACACATTCAAATGCACTACATACGCACACACACACACATAACACGCACACGCATCCTGACAACACAAATGCACATACATACACATTACACACGCACACTCACACACTTTTACACTCGTCATCTGCTGCTGCTACTCTGTTCTTTATTTTACTTTTATTATTATTATCTATCCTGATGTCCTGTCACTTTACCCTGCCTTCATGTACATATCTACCTCCAATACCTTATTATTATCTATCCTGATACCCAGTCACCTTACCCTGCCTTCATGTACATATCTACCTCAAATACCTTATTATTATCTATCCTGATACCCAGTCACCTTACCCTGCCTTCATGTACATATCTACCTCCAAATACCTTATTATTATCTATCCTGATACCCAGTCACTTTACCCTGCCTTCATGTACATATCTACCTCCAATACCTTATTATTATCTATCCTGATGCGCAGTCACTTTACCCTGCCTTCATGTACATATCTACCTCAAATACCTTATTATTATCTATCCTGATACCCAGTCACTTTACCCTGCCTTCATGTAGATATCTACCTCAAATACCTTATTATTATCTATCCTGATGCCTAGTCACTTTATCCTGCCTTCATGTACATATCTACCTCAAATACCTTATTATTATCTATCCTGATGCCTAGACACTTTATCTTGCCTTCATGTACATATCTACCGCAAATACTGCACCTCGTACCTTAGCACATTGATCTGGTACTCCCTAGTCCATTCTTGTGCATTTTATTTTATTCCTCTTGTGTTACTATTTTACCAGTTGTATACAGCGCATGTGACAAATAATATTTGATTTGATTTTCGCTGTCGTTTTGGCGATAATAAGGCGTTAGCACATTTGCTGGCATCGGTCTCAAGGTGCCCTGTGTTATAGAGTGAGGTGCTAATCGCCAGTAATAGCTCCTTTACCGTATCCATTAAAGGCTTTTCAGATGGTTGGGTCCCGTCAGTGGGAGAGACTACCCCAGACCACCACAGAGCCAGAGATAAGCTAGGCTACAACAGAGCACTACCAGTAAGTTTAAAACAGTCCAGGCCTACTGTCTGTCTTGTAGCGCTGCCTGCAGTGGCTCCCAGCACCACGGCTGTTTAGAAAACAAGCTCTCAAGTCTAACCATGCCCATCCCTCCTCTTGGCTAGAAAGCCTTCAAATGTCAACTGTCAGGAAAATGGTAAACATGTTAGCAATCCGTTACAATGATGTAAGGGAGTATCAGGTTATTTTGCTTCTAGGAACAGCTTGGAAGCCTCTGCTACGATATCAAGAACTTTATGGTCACGTATAGCCATGGATTTTTTTTATTAAATTTTTTCGTATAGTCATGAATTGTCTTATGAAAGAATAGTGTTTTACTTCACAACATAACCAGTACAGTGGATCGTTTCCTAAATGTTTGCCCTTTTTCAATGATAAACTGTCCCTCTGGTCTGAGCCTCATGTTCCTTGCTTTCACGCCGTCTTCATTTTGTTCCACACAGCTAAAAACAGAATGTTTTATCATTAACTGTGAGCCGTAGCTCATTTCCCACAGCTCATAAAGCTGCTAAATGACTAAGGCAGGCCTGTACACACAGCTACAGTGGCTTTTGCGACCCACTTAATGCCGCAAAGGAGCCTTGGACGCCGTGGCGAGGGGGTCAGCGTGTCAGGCAGTGTTGTTAGTGAAGCTACGGGCGGTCTAGACGTACCCAAGGCCCTCCAGACCAGAACTCCTTAAACCTTTATGCGTTTTTGTAAAGTAGCAGTTTGGGAAACATAAAGTTCTGTTTATATGGCTCTCACTTAGCTAACGGCGATTATGTAAAAGGAGGGCAAGATTTAGTGGTTCTCAGAGCAAGGCTATTGTTATTGCACCTTCTGGAATGTCACAAAGAATACATCTTACTTCGTCACCTCGAAAAGCGATGTGAAAAAGAGAGTTTTATATATGATGTGTCGTTATTTTCATGGGAAGTGGTGTTACATTTGAATTTCTTTCCGGTTTCAAACTGTCAAATGTTTGCGTTTGAACATAGTTAAAGACAGCAAAACGTAGATGCTGTATGAACTTGACAAAGTTTCAGATTGTCTAGATTCGGACACAACGATGAATGGGTTTTTGATAACCCTATTGAGGCAAGAACTTGTGATGATATATTGCTCAAACTGGTCTGCAGGGGAACGAAACATTGCACATAGCAAAATAAAGAAAACAGGCTTGTAAATCTGCTCTGTTTTTCCTTATTATAGATGTACTAACATTTATAACATGTTACCGTAATATAGCATATGTAAGCAATAAGCAATGCGTAAATCAGTCACACAACCCCCATCACCTTTATGCTCAGTGGCTCTGATAATGATACACAGTCTAGGTAAGAGGTTAAACCTGACACCATAGTTATGGCTGACCTCAACTTTTTTGGACTGACCCCCAGCTGGTGGGCTGTGTGTGGAGTTTAACCAAGTGCTCCGGCTGCTACTAAGCCAAGTTGTACCGGTCCCAAACATGGTTCCCCTGACTCGGATAATAGCCCAGATTCCTCTCTATCAAATGTGAATTTCTATTAAAGAATCAGAATGATTAATTGGCCAACAGCTATTTGTATGTTGCATTTAGATGGAGCACGGTGGGTTTCTTTGAGTAGTTTCTATTTGAATTACATTGCTGAATCTGAGTGCATTTTTAGGCTAACTTGTGTTTCTTGTCTGGTCAGATGTCAAGGAGAATCAGACTTTGGCATTTGGCCAGCTCCGCCTACATATCATGCACTTTTACTTATTTCATCATCGCTTTCCCAATTCCCGACAAGTGTGTGCCTCTCTACTCACTTTCTACCACTGGCAATGAAAGATACTATTTGCTTTATCCTGCTTTCTAATCCTGTGCTGTTCACTGTCTGGAAAAGTTTAGTCAGTTTGCGTTGGGCGATGAACAGCCAAATAACTTGACACCCACATTGGACTATTTTACTGCTTCCTAAGTGGTATTTTTACATGATGGGGCGTGTTTGTGTAATCTTGTTTCTCCTTGGTACTTTCCGTTTATGACCCTCGCCAGATTGATTCGTGAGTCAAGCACATTCCCTGGGAGACTGGCTGTGAGCGACGAGCTCTGAGTTTTAAGTTTCTGAAGGGCTGCCGGTGTCACTTCCAACGTGGACCTTCCAAGGTGACTTACGCTAGGTGCAAGCAAAGCATATCAGGCAACATTTACACAGGCTGGTATTAACGGATTGGCAAACTGATATAAAGAGTACATGCTGCATTGAAGCATTGGAGAGTACTACAGTATATCACCACTAAAGGCACAGGTCTCCAAAGATAAATACTTGAATTCTAAGTTGCGCAATGAGCCTGAGGTTATCGATTCAGACTGTTTATTAGCCAGTTCAATCCGTTCTAATATTGGTGTTCCTAACTGTGTGGGTTCCAGACTATTCATGTTCCTTCAAAACTCCTTGAACGGAGGTTGGAGGTTTTGTATGAGGTGAAACTTAGTCTGCTGTACTTCACCACCAAAGGAGCTCTATTGTATCTGAAAGCGGGCCTGAAACAATGCTATGCTTAGCTTTTCTATCAATGCCAAGACAGGGATATTACACCGAAACACTGATTCCAAGTGACAGAGATTTGCTGATGGCTGCTGGGTAGAACGCTGTCACAGTTGTAGAATTGAAAGGAACTGTCTATGCTCTGTCTGTGTTATTGTCTGTTCACTCTCGGGTTGATCGAAATGTTGAAATCCATTCTTTATATAGGCAAGCAATATGACAGTTGAGTGTTTCCCATTTTTTGTAAGTGCCAATCTTTTGAATATGTTAAACACATTAAAGTGACTTCACTCTCCTAGCTCTAATGACCTTGGTCTTCTAACTCTACTGATGCAGGTTCAGCCAAATATATGTATGTTCTTTAGCTTTAGGAAGAGTTTGGTCAGAATTAGTGTCTAAACCAAATACATCTTCTCCATTTTGTCTCTATTTTGTCATGGGATTGACTTTGCAATTCATTCCCTTTTTTGTTCCTCTGCAAACCATTAGTTTTTTTACAACCGTGGGATTAAAAATATGTCAGTTTTGTGCACATGACCCTAAATACAACTGTAATGGAACACACACATAATAATCGTTTAAAGTGGCAATCTGCAGTTGAAACAATAACAAAGCGTTTTCCCCAGCCCTGTTTCAGTTAAAAGCTGAGGGATGGGGCTGGACAAATGTAACCACTCGCAAATTCATATACAGAGCAATGGATGCAAGGACTGACCATTCATGATATCAAAAATATAGTTTTAACCATGTTTTGAGGCTATATATGGTGTTTGTCTACATTTACTTTGTTGACAAACATTGGCATAGAACAAGCTTTCCGGTTCTGATTGGGCATTTTATAAGTTATAATCTTCAAGAATTAATGGGTACATATCATTAAAGAGTTCAAAAATGTATATACTGTATGTAACGGTCGTCGTACGTAGTGGACCAAGGCGCAGCGGGTTGAGTGCTCATAGTGACTTTATTTAACACTGAACAAAGAAAACGATCGAACGAACAGTATTGCAGGCTACACAAACAGCTATGCAACAACAACCTCCCACACTTCCCATAACTAACACACCCCTATACATAGGACCTTCAATCAGAGGCAACGAGGAACAGCTGCCTCCAATTGAAGGCCAATCCCAATTAACTAAACATAGAACTAAACACCCTAGATTTAACATAGAAATACACAACATAGAACATAACCAAAAACCCCGGACTACTCTAAACAAACACCCCTCTACATAAACACATATACCAACAAACCCCGAACCACATAAAACAAACACCCCCTGCCACGTCCTGACCAAACTATAATAACAAATAACCCCTTTACTGGTCAGGACGTGACACTGTAGCAACTGCTGATTACCACTTTAAGACTTTACAGTCTTTAAAGTTCAAACTTCCAGAGTCTTTAAAGGTTAAACTAACACTCATACCCTAGCTATAATGGGCGTGATAAACAACAACCCCATCATTCTTCCACTGAAATCTAACATAAGGTCCTGGCATGAGCATGAAAGACTTGCCTGTCCCAGAGCCTGTGCTATCTATGATTGGACTGTGAGTCACTCAGTCATAGTGCAAGCCAGGTCCCTGGGGGCCCCACATGTAAGGCTCCTTCAACCATGTTGTCATAGGGTATCACCGGATATCATTGCTAACGTGACAATTACGAGCGATCTGTACTTTCAGAGGGATGGAAAAATGGAGTGACGTCACAAATGGTTTCTTGAAGCATCTCGCAGCAAAATATTTTCCTTCACACTCCACTGAGTAGTGGAGCTTGACTGGTGACGTCTCCATGTGTGCTGTTCTATTCGTTCAACAAGGTGCCTCTGCGCCAGGAATAGTTGCTAAGGGCATTCAAAACTAATGTTTGGTACTGGTTGATGCGTTCCTGAAATTGCCCTAGTAGAGAGTGAGCTCAGAAGGGCTAATGTCAGATTGATGTTTGAGTAGATTACTCATGTGACGGGCCGAACTTCACAGCGTGTGCATGAACCGATGCTGATGGTTAATTTGCGTGAACAATCTATTCAGACACTGCCTCGGCCTTGTCATCCGTTCACTTTTCGAGATAAGGGATGAAAGAGTGCTTTCAAGATTAGCACCAGTGAGTATCGGGCCATCTCTGTCTCTTCCTTCCTTAGCTAATGACCTACATCTGGATCCACCTATATTCTGAAGCTCATTCTTCACTGGGGGTTTTTTGTTCACATTATGTGGTGGAAAGACACAATCAACTCAGTTGATCTACTGTATGACATAGAGATGCTGATAAGAAAGCCTTTGAAATGTCCACATGAGGGAATATTACAATGATAACAGAACATATTACATTTTTATCGTGATCAATGTCGAGGGTATCCATTTGTCATGCATGTTCTTTCTTTCGACTATAGAGTAATTGAATGCTGATGTGTCATTTCTTACGAGTGTTACCTGTTTTCACGTCTTGAATGTGTCCGTGTCGAACAACTCCCATGTTCAAGTGTCGTACCGTTGATTGTTATGACCCGTCTCTCAATTGTCACTGTTTTCAACCGAATCTCTAATTTGTGGTGTCTGTATGATTTGTAGCGTCTGTTAATCCTCTGCTGCTTGTGTTTTTTTCAACCTACCCCAGTTACTGGCCATCTGTTATAGTCTGTTTCATGCTCTGTGTCTCATCCATCCTCTCACAAATGATCTCTATACGTTGGGTGTTTCAGATTGAGAACTACATCAAGGAGAGCATGAAGACAGAGATGGCCCAGCTGCAGCAGAGTGCCGTTCACAACCACACGGCCGCCATGTTGGAGATGGGCACCAACCTCCTATCCAAGACGGCCGAGCAGACGCGCAAGCTAACGGATGTGGAGACGCAGGTAATATATCCCTCCCAACCTTATCGCACTCCCATTGGGATCCATCTCATGCACCATTGACTCAGCTATTCCACATTAAACCACCCCAAAAAGGCAACGGGGGAACTGGCCAAAGAAAATATGGATGACGCTCTCTTTATGTGATACAGTAAGCATACTGTATGTATGTTTAAGTTTTCAACGTCTCTTGATATCTGGGGTAGCTTTAGAAGGAAGAGAACAAGAGTAGCACTTGTGGGGGTTGATTTTTGCTGATGTGTGAAAAAAAGAAAGGTGCACTAAGGGAAATCACTGCCTTCATATATGCAACTGAGTATTACCATGTGTCAGAAGAACAACCTCTCTTTATGCAAAACCTATACTTTATTACCTCTTCCTAAAGAGGACATGATGATTTATAGCTTACCTACATTTTGTTTCGCTGGAACACCTCTATGAGGCCGGATACCGCTAACCTATTTCTGTCTTGGGACAGGTTCTGAATCAAACCTCCAGACTAGAGATTCAACTGCTTGAGAACTCCCTGTCCACCAACAAGCTGGAGAAGCAGCTCATGGTGCAGACCAATGAGATCAGCAAGCTCCACGACAAGAACGGGTAAACTCACACGGCCTACAACACAATGTGACACATTTAAAGACATCGTGCCCTTTGTTTCGGAGACTCTGTCATACACAGATTGGCTAAATGTGCAATAAGACACCCCATCCCCTGATGTATAACAGTATGAATTGCATGAGGCTATATTTTCCTACATAATCTTTTCTTTGAAAGTTGCACTTTAATGATGTTGCAATGGGAGCAATCGAATGTGGCTTTTGGATGACTTTTCAGAGTCCGGTTTGTTGATTGGTCCAGTGGGACTGTCTCTCATTGTCCGTTTAAAAGCTCCCTCCCGTCCCCAGTGCTCACTGTAAATACAGTAACAACAGCTGTACTGAATTCTTCCATTAATATGCCTTCTGAAAAAAAACGACCTATACTGATCCCTATGTTTGAGAGCTGCACTCAAAGTTCATAGACATGGATTCCTTTACTGAGAGAAATTTGCAAACGCTTGTGCAATTATGAAATTACCGACCATTTCATTTTCATTTAGTTCTGAATTTGTTAATCAATTCCACGTAAGACTATATTATAATAATTATAATTATAAAATGGAAGACCATTGGATACAGTTAAGGTTTACGTGAATCTACATAGTCTATGATAAAATGTATGTATGTGTATTGTCCGTATACAACCCATGGTAACTGAATCCACTGACATAAACATTTGCATTTCTATGACAGTCTGGGCGTAATATATATATACAATGCATTCGGAAAGTATTCAGACCCCATCACTTTTTCCACATTTTGTTACGTTACAGCCTTATAATAAAATTGATTAAATTGTTTTTCCCACTCATCAATCTACACACAATACCCCATAATGACAAAGCAAAAACAGGTTTTTAGAAATGTTTGCAAATGTAGAAAAATTTAAATAAACTGAAATATCACATTTACATAAGTAATCAGACCCTTTACTCAGTACTTTGTTGGACCACCTTTGGGAGCGATTACAGCCTCTAGTCTTTTTGGGTGTGACGCTACAAGCTTGGCACACCTGTATTTGAGGAGCTTCTCCCATTCTTCTCTGCAGATCCTCTCAAGCTCTGTCAGGTTTGATGTGGAGCGTCGCTGCACAGCTATTTTCAGGTCTCTCCAGAGATGTTAGATCGGGTTCAAGTCTGGGCTCTGGCTGTCCCGAAGCCACTCCTGCGTTGTCTTGGCTGTGTGCTTAGGGTCGTTGTCCTGTTGGAAGGTAAACATTCACTACAGTCTGAGGTCCTGGGCACTCTGGAGCAGGTTTTCTTCAAGGATCTCTCAGTACTTTGCTCCGTTCATCTTTCCCTTGATCCTGACAAGTCTGCCTGTCCCTGCCGCTGAAAAACATCCCCACAGCATGATGCTGCCACCACTATGCTTCACTGTAGGGATGGTATTGGCCAGGTGATGAGTGGTGTCTGGTTTCCTCCAGACGTGACACTTGGCATTCAGGCGAAGAGTTCAGTCTTGGTTTCATCAGACCAGAGAATCTTATCTCTCATGGGCTGAGATTCCTTTAGGTGCCTTTTGGCAAACTCCAAGCGGGCTGTCATGTGCGCCTTTTACTGAGGAGGGGCTTCCGTCTGACCACTCTATCATAAAGGCCTGATTGGTGGAGTGCTGCAGAGATCGTTGTCCTTCTGGAAGTTTCTTCCATCTCGACAGAGGAACTCTGGAGCTCTGGTAGAGTGACCATCAGGTTCTTGGTCACCTCCCTGACCAAGGCCCTTCTCCCCCAATTGCTCAGTTTGGCCTGGCGGCCCCAGTTCTGTGCCTCGACACAATCCTGTCTCGAAGCACTACGGACAATTCCTTCGACCTCATGGCTTGGTTTTTGCTCTGAAATGCACTGTCAAATGTGGGACCTTAAGTAAACAGGTGTGTGCCTTTCCAAATCATGTCCAATCAAATGAATTTACCACAGGTGGACTCCAATCAAGATGTAGAAACATCTCAAGGATGATCAATGGAAACAAGATGCACCTGAGCTCAATTTTGAGTCTCCGAGTAAAGGGTCTGAATCCTTATGTAAATAAGGTATTTCTGTTTTTATTTTTATTTGCAAAAATTTCAAAAAACCTGTTTTCACTTTGTCATTATGGGGTATTGTGTGTAGATTGATGAGGAAACATGTTTTATATAATCCAGTAACGTAACAAAATGTGGAAAAAGTTAATGGGTCAGTACTTTCCAAGTGCACTGTAGTTGGGTTCCCATTCCACATGTTACCACTGTTACAATTCAGAACATGTTTTGGGGAAGGGAGAAGGGGATATGCTGCAGCGGATTTAGAATGACAATTCACTTGCTTGATCTGTCAAAAGGAGGCATGTGGAAAGTAACACGAAGTGATGGAATTCCACTGTTTTTGACAATCACAAAGAAATACCAGTATTTATTTGGGAACTATTATGTAAGTTCCATACAACCATGTAAGCACCATATTACGAATAGAGGACTAATCCGATAAAGAAAAATTAGTTATAGCTTTAGATTACAGTTCTCTATAAACTAAAGCTATATGCATAACTAACATTCCTATGCCGGGTCTTCTGACTCCCAAGGTTCCTGGAGCAGAAGATGCAGGAGATGGAGTCTCGTCACCAGGAGGAGTTGGAGATGCTGCGGGAGGAGAAGGGCAGCCTGCAGGCCCTGGTGGCGAAGCAGAGTGGAGTGATCCGTGAGCTGGAGACCCAGCTGACCAGGGCGACGGGCAACAGCACCGCCATGCAGAGGCTGCAGCAGGAGATGATGGACACCGTGCACAACCTCATCAGCCTCTGCAACAAAGACGGAGGTAAGTAGCTAAAGGTCTCGTGTTGCCAGACATGATACTGTATTCTCTTTCAAGAAGATGCCTAGTTGGGGGCTCGACCCTGAGGACAACAGTGAAATGCATGCATATGTGTTGTAGATAGATTTATTTGACAGCTTAAAACACAGTGCTTCGACACCTGCATTGCTTGCTGTTTGGGGTTTTAGGCTGGGTTTCTGTACAGCACTTTGAGATATCAGCTGATGTAAGAAGGGCTATATAAATACATTTGATTTGATTTGAATGCAACCACACATGTGGATAACACAAAAAAACTACACAAAGTACTAGGTATACTTTGGTTACACATATAACATGGCGCCAGAGAAGATGGCAGACATTTTACGTGCCCCCAGCACTGCACTGTTGGTTAGGGGCTCGTTAGTAAGCATTTCACTGTAAGGTCTATCTATACCTGTTGTATTCGGCGCATGTGACTAATACAATTTGATTTGATAACACATAACAAAATAAAGGACAGGACGACATTGCCCTCAAACTTAACCCAGACCTCGAAGCCAGTTCCTCTGCGTTTTTTCATTGTTCCCCTCTAATCAGGGACTGATTTAGACCTGAGACACCAGGTGGGTGCAATTAATTGCCCTCAAACTCAACTCTAGACCTCGAAGCCAATTCCTCTGCATTTTTTCATTGTTCCCCTCTAATCAGGGACTGATTTAGACCTGGGACACCAGGTGGGTGTAATTAATTAGCAGGTAGAATAGAAAACCAGCAGGCTCCGGACCTCGTAGGGTAAGAGTACCTCTGGCCTAGAGCATTACATACAGATATGAAGAAGAAAATGTTTTATATTGCTCGATCATTAGCCAGCTTTTGACATTCTTTTTAAATTAAGTTATGGTTGGCATGGCGTTGAGTTGCTGTGGTAGTTTGTTCCACTCGAAAGCGCCGGTATATAAAAACGTGTTCTTACCGGATAGACTCTTAAATTTAAAACAGGCAAAATCAGTCTCTGGTGTTGTATTGTTGGA
This sequence comes from Salmo salar, assembly GCF_965601325.2. Taxonomy (NCBI): domain Eukaryota; kingdom Metazoa; phylum Chordata; class Actinopteri; order Salmoniformes; family Salmonidae; genus Salmo; species Salmo salar. The sequence continues at coordinate 68,015,582 of NC_138304.1, read as the reverse complement.
CATTCCTAATATAAGTAAAATAATTTGATAGGTTCCTGGGGCCTGAGTCAGTAATAATTCTATGGACCAGACCATGTTGAATTAACATGATCCTGTTCTCTACAGATAGTCAGCCAAGCTGATTAAAGTGCTCAACCTCCAGATGAGTACGATGGGGAGTTTAAGTACAACTCTCACCGGCTTGTTTTGGCTGGTCTGTAGCGTATTCATGTTTAGGGATGCTGGTGAACCATGATGTGCACGCATAATCAACACTGAACTAGTGCACCTGTGCACCTTTAGGGTGTCACTATCAAGATATATTTTGGTTTATCTTTGTTAAAACCTTTATGGCCATAGTCTCACCAGTCAGGTGACTATCCAATTCACAACCAAGGTAGCTGACAGAGTTTCATAGTGTAACCACTGAGTTGTCCACTTTGACACTAAAACCAGGGGACCTGGCAAGCTTTAGTCTGGAACCAAATAAGATGGATTCTATTATTGCAAGATGCAGAGAAAGTTTGTTATCTGAAAGCCATTTACTGATATTGGATAACACTGCACGAAGGATCTCTTCGACTGACAATTTGTTCTTATGGGACACCAGTAGAGCAGAGTCATCCGCATACAAAAACAAATTACGAGAACATGTTCATTTCATATCATAATTTCATAGGAAGATAAGTGGGCCATGGTTGCTCCCCTGCAGGACCCCACAGCCAATCACCTTCGGCCTAGAATGTTTTCCATTAACGTCCACCACATCCACCATTTTAACTTGTAGAGCATGATACTATGATCAGCCGTGTCAAACCCCTTCTGCAGATCCAGCGTAACCATTCCACAGAAATGTCCCTTGTCAACTTCTTTCCTGATAAAGTCAGTTAAAAGCAATACACGTGTCAGTGGAGTTGGACTTTCTAAAACCAGACTATAGTTCGTATATACACTGCTCAAAAAAATAAAGGGAACACTAAAATAACACATCCTAGATCTGAATGAATGAAATAATCTTATTAAATACTTTTTTCTTTACATAGTTGAATGTGCTGACAACAAAATCACAGAAAAATAATCAATGGAAATCCAATTTATCAACCCATGGAGGTCTGGATTTTGAGTCACTCTCAAAATTAAAGTGGAAAACCACACTACAGGCTGATCCAACTTTGATGTAATGTCCTTAAAACAAGTCAAAATGAGGCTCAGTAGTGTTTGTGGCCTCCACGTGCCTGTATGACCTCCCTACAATGCCTGGGAATGCTCCTGATGAGGTGGCGGATGGTCTCCTGAGGGATCTCCTCCCAGACCTGGACTAAAGCATCCGCCAACTCCTGGACAGTCTGTGGTGCAACGTGGCGTTGGTGGATGGAGCGAGACATGATGTCCCAGATGTGCTCAATTGGATTCAGGTCTGGGGAATGGGCGGGCCAGTCCATAGCATCAATGCCTTCCTCTTGCAGGAACTGCTGACACACTCCAGCCACATGAGGTCTAGCATTGTCTTGCATTAGGAGGAACCCAGGGCCAACTGCACCAGCATATGGTCTCACAAGGGGTCTGAGGAGCTCATCTCGGTACCTAATGGCAGTCAGGCTACCTCTGGCGAGCACATGGAGGGCTTAGAAATGCAACCCCACACCATGACTGACCCACCGCCAAACCGGTCATGCTGGAGGATGTTGCAGGCAGCAGAACGTTCTCCACGGCGTCTCCAGACTCTGTCACGTCTGTCACGTGCTCAGTGTGAACCTGCTTTCATCTGTGAAGAACACAGGGCACCTGTGGCGAATTTGCCAGTCTTGGTGTTCTCTGGCAAATGCCAAACGTCCTGCACGGTGTTGGGCTGTAAGCACAACCCCCACCTGTGGACGTCGGGCCCTCATACCACCCTCATGGAGTCTGTTTCTGACCGTTTGAGCAGACACATGCACATTTGTGGCCTGCTGGAGGTCATTTTGCAGGGCTCTGGCAGTGCTCCTCCTGCTCCTCCTTGCACAAAGGCGGAGGTAGCGGTCCTGCTGCTGGGTTGTTGCCCTCCTACGGCCTCCTCCACGTCTCCTGATGTACTGGCCTGTCTCCTGGTAGTGCCTCCATGCTCTGGACACTACGCTGACAGACACAGCAAACCTTCTTGCCACAGCTCGCATTGATATGCCATCCTGGATGAGCTGCACTACCTGAGCCACTTGTGTGGGTTGTAGACTCCGTCTCATGCTACCACTAGAGTGAAAGCACCGCCAGCATTCAAAAGTGACCAAAACATCAGCCAGGAAGCATAGGAACTGAGAAGTGGTCTGTGGTCACCACCTGCAGAACCACTCCTTTATTGGGGGTGTCTTGATAATTGCCTATAATTTCCACCTGTTGTCTATTCCATTTGCACAACAGCATGTGAAATTCATTGTCAATCAGTGTTGCTTCCTAAGTGGACAGTTTGATTTCACAGAAGTGTGATTGACTTGGAGTTACATTGTGTTGTTTAAGTGTTCCCTTTATTTTTTTGAGCAGTGTATATATTTTTTATTGCTACTATATTCCTCTGTTCATAAGACAGCACAGTCAAAAAAAGATACAGGTCTGTAGATGCCCTTGTCTGTTTTGCTGCCGTTCTTGTGGATAGGGATCACTCTAGCATGTTACAAATCCATTGGATCTCTATCCTGCTCACAGATGTTGATTAAATGGGTGACAGATGGGTCAATAAGCTCAGCACCATCTCTTTAAAACCTGTCAGGGATATTGCCGAGGCCTGTAGCTTTGGAGCAGTTTAGTTCAGACAGTCTCTTGACAACTTCCTTTGATTGCGATAGAACAATACACGTTTTGACCAGACTGTACGGTCATATCATGATGCCAATACCATAAACATGGTTCCATACAGGGAGGCAGGGGGATACCTAGTCCTCTAAACTCTGCTTGAGGGAGAAGCCACAGTGGTCATTATTTTTCAAGAAGCGCCCGTTACTCAGTGTGGTGCTCTCTTTACGGTAATGGCTTATCATACTTCACCATAACAGCCTAGGCTGTGGTTTCCGCTTGAGTGAAATGTCAAACAGCCACCGTTTTGAGTAATCAACTCTCTTCTTCCTTTGTGTCTCCCTACGGCGATAATTAGGAGGAGCAGGGATTTCGATTCGCCCAACCGTTTGACCCCGTCAGCAACACGATCCTCAGGTTTAGTCAATGCAGTGAACTCATTACCAACACAACAGCAAAACCCACTTGAATCCAAGTCTGCCCTCCGTCACATTCAGTCACAGGAGATTTCAAGTAAAAGTGTGTTCTGGGATTGGTGGAGTTGTGTAGAGAGAAACCTTGCACCCTGTTCATGTTCGCTACTTCCTGCTGTGACGGCCTAGACCCCACACTGTTTCCTGTGGCTGTTCACCCATCCAACAGGAAATGAGCAGGCATGAATGGATATCTGAGCCATGGTGAGTGGATATGTGTAGGACAGGGTTAAGACGTGCTTTGTATTAATCATGCTGTTCTACTTCATAGCTTTAATGTTCCGTGCAAAATGGATTACCAGCGGCCTCTTTTCATAGCTCTGACAGTAGGAACATTTTATGGCAGGAGGTCCTTTGAGTGTCATTAAAGCTCTCGACTGATTGGCTCATATTAACCAATCACTGTGACGTGCCATGTTGTGACCCAAATATGTCATTAGGGTTTACTAAGTAGCTAAAACAAGTCGCTAACTGAAAAACAAGTCACCAACTGAAAAATAAATCACTAACTGACCTGGCAAGTAGTCTGTCATGTTCCACTTTGTCACGTAGTCAGCCATGTTATCTCCCTGTCAGCTCAGGGTGTTTCTGGGGTCACACGGGCATCCAGCACTTCCGCCGGGATTGGTGGCTGCTTTAGCGAGAGGAGAATGAAATGGAACATTGACGTCTTGGCTCTGTGGTTGGTCCGTTCCTCCTTCACGGTGGCGATGAGGGCCAACCAGGCACTGGGGTCACCCGATTCACCCCTGCCGAATAATTCAACCTATAATGGTTCCTAGGGGAGGTCCTGTCCAGTGGAGGTAAAGGGGTAGGTAGAGCTCAACTGATTGCCTGTTGCAACACTCCCGTTCCCAAACAGTGTCTAAATCTAGATGCGATGAAGCTCAGTTAGAAGGGAGGATTTTCGGGGGAGGATTTGTTTGTTTACCAAACGGATTTGTGTTTTTGTTCGGGGAGGGTCAGCTTTTTGTGCCATTGGATGGCGTCTACTCGAATTAAGCTCTGTTTTGAAAACTGAGCCCTAGAATTTCCTTTAATGCTCGGATTCAAATCATCATTGACACTTACTATGTGGAACAGTTTAAAAAGGGAGTTCAGATTCTAAAATGCCATAAACATTGTTACTGAAGTTTGTCCAGAAACGTACTTCTCGTTTATTTATACTTTATTTACATTTTCAATGCCTTTTCAACTTTTGTACTAGTTCAATCATCTTTGATGTGGCCAGATGCCACTGAGCTCAGGTTTGGGTCGTGATTATTACCAAAACCTTATTATAGTGCAATGAGCCAAGGACCGTTATTAATGGTAATTGACCTCAGTGTTGGAACACTTTTTAAAATCTCTGGCCGCTAAATATGATTTTCTTTCACAGTATTCTGTTATCCCATCTAATGAAAGGCATCAATCATTTTTATAGCTGGGATAGCCATGTCTGGAGGGAGTAGGATCTTATTTTAATTCCATGCATTTAGCTCAGAGTTCTATGCATTGCTTCAAAATGGCATTTATGGTGAGAGTAAATCATCAGGTGGCTTCTATTAAGGCCTTTTATGATTGAACTTTACTCATGTTTTAAGCATACTCATTTGTCTTGATGTGACACCTGACGCTGCAAAGATACTCTGGAGGAGATAGAGAGAATATCCATAAGGTGTGTAATTGCACCATCTATCCCAGACTTATATTGACCCTATTTGGGTTTGCTTGTCTTTCACTCAGATCTTTGTTTGTGGGTTTGAGTCAATTTCATTTTATTTTTAACATCCTTTCAAATTCAATTGAGTCTGTTCATTTTGGTTCCTTTTCTTGTGTTTGTGTCCATGTGTGTCCATTTGACTCCATGGGGTGCCTTCAGGGTCCACAGGGAAATGCATAAGGGACCATTTCAATCCTCAGGGGTCTTTGAGGGGCCTCTCGGGTCTTCTTGCATCCATGTAGGTTCATGAGAGTCCTTTAGCTCTGCGTCTCAGCCTCTCTGGGTCCATTTGGGCTCATTTGGCAAGGGTACTGATTTATGCAAACACCCCAGCCCTGCTGTTCTTTTCACATGAACCCCCCACTGAATACGAGTCCCCACTGAACCACAAAATATTTGTCTGTAAATAAATATTGGGACATAAATAATATTTTCAGAGCCAGGCTGAAAGCTGTTCAATGGTGCCGCTCCTATAGCAGGGAGTCCCCAGTCTCTGGTAGACTTCGACCACGCCGTTGATTGTGAAATTTGTCCTCCCTGTGATGGACTTTGAGTCAGAAGGTTCCCCTTTGACACCGACCTCTCCCACCTCTCTAATGCATCCTGCCATCTCCCAGTATGAGGTAAATTGAGGCACGACAGGGACGGCCTTTTGTTGTGTTAGACTATGCAGCGCAAGGTCCCACTCCATCAACCTGTCACAGCAGGATATTCTTGTCACTGACACTCAATACTTTGTCAAAATGGCCGAAATAATACGCCTAACGGGCATCCTGTGTCTCCACTGACTGTTCAGCTGAGAGGGGAGGATCAAAGTGGAGTCTAAGGATCACTGACACATTTCACCATCCAGTGACATCCCCTTTAAGTAAACAATCCCAATAGTAAAAACAATGGTGCCAAAACTGAGATGCTCCCCCTCATTTTGGAGGGGGGGAAATGGAATTTCCATCGATATAACAAGGGCTAGGAGGGTAAATATAAACCACTTGTTATAACAGGAACTTGAAATGAATAGCTTGTAGTATTTTGTCCTCAGCCCCTTGCTTGGTTTCAAAATATTGCCGCCATAATTATCTACAGATGGAAATAGACACAGCTGCCTCTTTGAACAGGCCTGTCAAAGGCAAACACCATCTCTCTCTGGGCGGGAGACCATCCACTTGACAAACTGCTTTTGTCTTGCTAATAAGCCATCCAGTCACCCTCTGATTTTATCATGAGCTATATGGATATCCACACAGAGACCTTGTAGTTCGGCTTCTGTGTCACTTTTCTAAAATATTAGTTTTCTGGAATGTCAAGATGGTAATCATGATAAATGGACACTGTCAGTTTTGATATTACAAAACCCCCCATGCTTGATGACTCATATGTGACATGAAACTAAAGGTAGTTCATTATTTCTTTAAATACTGCGATCATAAATGACATACCAGTATAAAACGTCAAAAGGCTCAGTCACTGGGTATAGATTTATATTACTCTGTAAACTCAGCATCAAGGTCATTCACATTTTTACTGATACAGATATACAGCACCTGAAATTAATTTCCAAACAGTGTTACTGCAGGCTACATTTTGATTTGAGCATTGCACAGCATGCTGTCTTGGTTGAGACAAGAACAGTCGATTATTGACGTCGTTATACTCTCATCAGCATACCCCCCCCCCCCCCATTTGACTTAATCTCTTTTTATCGCTTAAAGCATACCTATGTTGGATGACCTTTCAACATGGAGCTCTTTTCAATATATTCTAACTCACACTGTCACGGCTTCTGCCGAAGTCGATGCCTCTCCTTGTTTGGGCGGTGCTCGGCGGTCTTCTAGCCATCATTGATCCATTTTTCATTTTCCATTGGTTTTGTCTTGTCTTCCTACACACCTGGTTCCAATCCCATTCATTACATGTTGTGTATTTAACCCTCTGTTTCCCCTCATGTCCTTGTCAGAGATTGTTTGTTGTTATGCTCGTGATATTCGATATTCGACACGGCATGACAGAATCTCTGACCAAAATATGAAGTTAGCAGGAGAAGGTACCCCGGACATGGAGGTGGAGGAGCGCATCCAGGAGCATACGGAGCTAAAAGGACTCTCATGAACCTACATGGACGCAAGCAGACCAGAAAGGCCCCTATAAGACCCCTGAGGATTGAAAAGGTCCCTTATGCATTTCCCTGTGGACCCTGAAGGCACCCCATGGAGACAAATGGGCACACGTGGACGCAAACACAAGAAAAATAACCAAAATGGACAGACTCAATTGAAGTTGAAAGGAAGCTTTACCATCTGGGCGCCGCCATGGATCGCGTTGTCCAGAATATGGACCACTGGGAGAGACGGGGAGTTCTTCCAGTGCCTCCACCAGCACAACCTGGGTCTATCCTGAGCGCCCCTTTTCCGCCTGAACCCAGTGGGATCCGTCTCTCCATGCCACAGGGGTATGACGGAAGTGCTGCCAACTGCCAGGGTTTCCTCCTCCAATTAAACTTTTATCTGACCACGGTCCACCCAGCTCCATCGGACCGTGAGAAGGGTTTCGCCCTCGTCTCGTGCCTCACCGGGAAAGCCCTGGAGTGGGCCAGCGCCGTGTGTGGAGAGGGAGATGCGGCATTGGACCATTTTGAGGAGTTCACCCGCCGGTTCCGGTCAGTCTTCGACCACCCACCCGAGGGCAGAGCGGTGGGTGAGCGCCTCTACCATCTGAGGCAGGAGACGAGGATCGCCCAGGAGTTTACCCTGGAGTTTAGGACCCTGGCTGCCGGCGCGGGATGGAACCACAGGGCCCTGATCGACCATTACCGTTGCAGTCTGCGTGAGGATGTCCGTCAGGAGCTGGCCTGTAGAGACACCACCCTCACCTTCGACCAGCTGGTGGATATGTCCATCCGGCTGGACAACCTGCTGGCTGCTCGCGGACGTCCAGATCGGGGTCTGGTGGTTCCATCCTCCCGCACCCCCTCTCCGATACCCATGGAGCTGGGAGGGGCGGTGCGCAGGGAGACCGGAGGAGGTTCCCGCTCGTGCATCATCTGTGGCTGCAAACGTCACACTGCTGGTCGGTGCCGGGTTGGACGCTCTGGCGTCACCCCAGGTGAGCCGGCACTATTCTCACCCAGAGCCCTCTGTTGCACATATATTTGTGTCTGTCACTTTTCCTGAATTTTCCCTGCGTTCCCAGCATAAGGCGCTAGTAGATTCAGTCGCGGCTGGGAATTTTATTGATAAAGCGTTAGCTCATAGTTTAGGGACCCCTATTGTACCTGTGGATGTGCCTTTCCCCGTTCACGCCTTAGATAGTCGGCCATTAGGCTCAGGGTTTATCAGGGAGGCCACCACTTCTTTGAGTATGGTGACGCAGAGGGGTCACACGGAAAAGATTAGTCTTTTCCTTATTGACTCTCCTGCATATCCCGTGGTGCTGGGCCTACCCTGGTTAGCTTGTCATAACCCCATTGTTTCTTGGCCACAGAGGGCTCTCACGGGGTGGTCGCGAGAGTGCTCAGGTAGGTGTTTAGGGTTTTCCGTTTGTGCTACTACGGTGGAAAGTCCAGACCAGGTCTCCACCGTGCGCGTTCCCCCAGAATATGCCGATTTGGCTCTCACCTTCTGTAAAAAGAAGGCGACTCAATTACCACCCCATTGACGGGGGGATTGTGCGATAAATCTCATGGTAGACGCTGCACTTCCCAGGAGTCACGTGTATCCCCTGTTGCAAGCGGAAACGGTGGCTATGGAGACATGTCTCCGAATACCTGCTCCAGGGGTACATTCGGTCCTCCACTTCACCCGTCTCCTCGATTTTCTTTTTTGTGAAGAAGAAGGATGGAGGTCTGCGCCCGTGCATTGATTATAGAGGTCTCATTCAAATCACGGTGAGGTACAGTTACCCGCTACCTCTTATCGCCACGGTGATTGAGTCAATGCACGGGGCGCGCTTCTTCACTAAACTGGATCTCAGGAGTGCGTACAACCTTGTGCGTATCCGAGAGGGAGACGAGTGGAAGACGGCATTTAGTACCACCTCAGGGCATTATGAGTACATCGTCATGCCGCACGGGTTGATGAATGCACCATCAGTCTTCCAATCCTTTATAGACGAGATTTTCAGGGACCTGCACGGGCAGGGGGTAGTGCTGTATATCAATGACATTCTGATATACTCCGCTACACGCGCCGAGCATGTGTCCCTGGTGCGCAGAGTGCTTGGTCGCCTGTTGGAGCATGACCTGTACGTCAAGGCTGAGAAATACCTGTTCTTCCAACAGTCCGTCTCCTTCCTAGTGCATTGCATTTCCACATCAGGAGTGGAGATGGAGAGTGACCGCATTGCAGCCGTGCGTAATTGGCCGACTCCCACCATGGTATAGGAGGTGCAGCGATTCTTAGGGTTTGCCAACTACTACCGGAGGTTTATCTGGGGTTTTGGTCAGGTAGCTTCTCCCATTACCTCACTGCTGAAGGGGGGCCCGGTGCGCTTGCAGTGGTCGGCTGAGGCGGATGGGGCTTTAAGTCACCTGAATGCTCTGTTTACCTCGGCTCCTGTGTTGGCCCATCCGGATCCCTCTTTGGCGTCCATAGTGGAGGTGGACGCATCCGAGGCTGGGATAGGAGCTGTGCTCTCTCAGCGCTCGGGTACGCCACCGAAGCTCCGCCCCTGTGCCTTCTTCTCTAAGAAGCTCAGCCCGGTGGAGCGAAACTATGATTTGGGGGACCGGGAGCTGTTGGCTGTCGTCAAGGCTTTGAAGGCGTGGAGACATTGGCTTGAGGGGGCTAAACACCCCTTTCTCATTTGGACTGACCACTGTAATCTGGAGTACATCCGGGCGGTGAGGAGAATGAATCCTCACCAGGCAAGGTGGGCCATGTTTTTCTGCCGACCAGGCTCCCAGAACGTTAAGGCAGATGCACTGTCCTGGCTGTATGACATAGAGGAGCGGTCCATGGATCCCACACCCATACTCCCAGCCTCTTGTTTGGTGGCGCCAGTAGTGTGGGAGCTGGACGCGGACATTGAGCGAGTGTCACGTGCAGAGCCCGTTCCCCCTCAGTGTCCAGCTGGGCGTCTGTACGTTCCGTCTGCTGTCCGCGACCGGCTGATCTATTGGGCCCACACATCACCCTCTCTGGTCATCCTGGGATCGGTCGGACGGTGCGCTGTCTTAGTGGGAGGTACTGGTGGCCCACTTTAGCTAAGGATGTGAGGGTTTATGTTTCCTCCTGCTCAGTGTGTGCCCAGTGCAAGGCTCCTAGACACCTGCCCAGAGGTAAGTTACAACCCTTACCCGTTCCACAAGGGCCATGGTCGCACCTGTCGGTGGATTTCCTGACCGATCTTCCACCTTCACAGGGTAACACCACGACCCTAGTCGTTGTGGATTGTTTTTCTAAGTCCTGTCGTCTCCTCCCTTTGCTCGGTCTCCCTACAGCCCTACAAACTGCTGAGGCCCTGTTTACACACGTCTTCCAGCACTACGGGGTGCCTGAGGATATAGTGTCTGATCGGGGTCCCCAGTTCACGTCAAGGGTCTGGAACATCTGGGGGTCTCAGTCAGTCTTACCTCAGGTTTTCACCCCGAGAGTAACGGGCAGGTGGAAAGAGTTAACCAGGATGTGGGTAGGTTTCTGAGGTCTTATTGCCAGGACCGGCCGGGGGAGTAGGCGGCGTTCGTGCCCTGGGCAGAGATGGCCCAGAACTCGCTCCGCCACTCCTCCACTAACCATCCTGTTCAGTGTGTATTGGGGTATCAGCCGGTTCTGGCTCCTTGGCATCAGTCAGACTGAGGCTCCTGCGGTGGACGACTGGTTCCGGCGCGTGGAGGAAACATGGGACGCCGCCCACGTCCACCTTCAGCGCGCTGTACCGCAGTGAGGCAGGGTCTGGCTCTCGACCCGAAACCTGCCCCTCCACCTGCCCTGCCGGAAGCTGGGTCCGCATTTGTGGGGCCGGTTAAAGTCTTGAGGAGAGTGAACAAGGTATGTTATTGGTTACAGCTTCCCCCCGATTACCGCATTAACCCCTCGTTCCATGTGTCTCTCCTCAGGCCAGTGGTGGCTGGCCCGCTCCAGGAGGCTGAGGTGCAGGAGGTTTCTCCACCCCCTCTGGACATCGAGGGGGCCCCGGCGTACTCCGTTCGATTCATCCTGGATTTGAGACGTCGGGCGAGGGGCCTTCAGTACCTCGTGGACTGGGAGGGGTTTGGTCCGGAGGAGAGATGCTGGGTTCCGGTGGAGGACGTGTTAGTTCCTTCCCTGCTGCGAGAGTTCCACCGTCTCCATCCGGATCGCCCTGCGCCTCTGGGTCGTCCCCGAGGCCGGTGTCGAAGCGCTGCTGGAGCCACGCGTCAGGGGGGGTACTGTCACGACTTCTACTGAAGTCGATGCCTCTCCTTGTTCTGTCAGTGCTCGGCGGTCGACGTCACCGGTCTTCTAGCCATCATTGATCCATTTTTCATTTTCCATTGGTTTTGTCTTGTCTTCCTACACACCTGGTTCCAATCCCATTCATTACATGTTGTGTATTTAACCCTCTGTTTCCCCTCATGTCCTTGTCAGAGATTGTTTGTTGTTATGCTCGTGATATTCGATTGGTGCGCGACGGGTTCTTGTACCCACGTTTATTTTATTATGTACTTTGGTTTTGGAGGTTTTGTTTTACGTTATTAAACTACTCCATTTATACCAAGTTTGATTTTCCTGCGCCTGACTTCCCTGCCACCTACACACACGGCATGACACACACCTTATGTAGGTTACCTGACAAATGGATGGGTGGACTTGCAGAAAAAAATGTCAAGCGACAGCTCGGCTGTCATACAGTTTATTTTGGTAATGGATAGAAAGCAGTGGCCAAGTGCTGAGCACAGGGCTTTTAAAGACCTCATTGACATCTGTCAGTTAAATATGTCATTTGAAAATGATGGCATAAGGAAGTTGCTTGTTGATACTTTGAAAGTAAAACTCAATTTAACTGTGACAGTTTAAAAATGCTAAGTCTGAGACGGCTGATGTTTGTTTTGCTTAGAAGTACAATAGACGACACTGTCTATTTTCTGAAGTCTTTCTAGTACCCGTCTGAATTTCCACAGCCTGAAGTTGTGAGGCCAAATATGTGTCCCATGTTTCCTCAGTAGTCCCAAACAGCACGAAGAGGGTGGACGAAGAGAAGAAGTTTCGGGACTGTGCCGATCTGTACCAAGCTGGCTTCCACAAGAACGGGGTCTACACCATAAATATCAATGCCCAGGAGACCAAAAAGGTGGGAAGACAGAACTTAATATAGAGACTGCCATGTGAAAAAGGCTACCATTTCATTCAATAGCTATCAACACTCTTTGATGGGTGTTTAATGGAGTTTAGTGTGTTTTTTTTACTAGAGCAAGCTTCAACTCTGTCCAAGAGAGCCAAAGATATTGACCCACTGGAGAGCAGCCAATGGAGGGGTGCTATGATAGTTATTGGCTGCTTCAGTGCTTCAGGAATAATCAAAGGCTCAAAATATACAATTGGTAGCCTGATGAGAGCAAGGGTACAAAAGAGGTTGGCGGGGGATAAGGAGGGGGGTGAAACAGGTGTTCACCACCTCAACAGGGTGCTGCCAGACCTCAGACAGATGGCAGGGAGGTTCGAGGGGGAAGGTTGGTGGAGGAGTGAGCGATGAGGCGGAGATTAAGGAGAAAGCATCGTGTCTGGTTTCTGAGAATAATTCTGTCAGGGGGGGTACATCTCTTAATTATACCCAGACTGGGCGCTGTGTGTTCAGCTGGGGTCTTGGCCGAGGTGAGAGTCCTCCTCCAGACCTTCTCCACTCCTCAAACAAAGAGCACCACAGCAGATAGATACCCCTGTTATCAGCTTACACAGGACAGAGGCCAGGGTTAAGGGCCATGTTCCACCCAGGTGTCCGCTGGTATGTGTCCAACTCCACTCCACTGGCCCCCTCCACTTTAATCTGCACCAGGCCTGGGATTGGGATCACCTCCTGGGAGTTGTTAGAGGATCAGGAGACATTTATTAAGCTTGAGGAGGACTCAAAATACCTCAAATTCCCCCTGATGATTCATGAGAAGGAATCTAGTTAGGCCCGCTGTATTTCAGAATGATGGTTCACAACAGAAAGTTTAACCTACCATGTGCTCTAAAACGTTAGATAGGACCACGTAGAATGTGTTTGTAGGGGGTCTGAGAACTTAATGAATGTCCGTGTGTGTGTGTGTGTTTACAGGTGCATTGTAACATGGAGATCGCTGGCGGCGGATGGACGATCATCCAGCGACGAGAGAATGGCAGCGTGGACTTCCAGAAAACGTGGAAGGAGTACAAGATGGTAAGACAAGAAGAATAACACACAACCCAAATCTACAGCACCACACCCACAAGATACAGCCATGCATTGATGTGGAGTCTGTTTCCAACACACATCCTCCGTCACAGTAAATGATGACAAAATGGGTGTACTCTCGCCTCTCTGTCTTGATTTAACATGTTGAAATTGAGGTAGGATTCTCTTGTATTCTCAAGAGTGGCCAGGCCCATGTGGAACACTCCATCCACATGTGACCTAACCGGCAACACCGGCTGTACCTCTAGAACATCTGCACACTGAGAGGGATTCCCCAACCCCTCAGATTAGAGACTTACGTGTCGGAGGCTGGCGTGAAGCCCAACCCAACCCTGGGCCTGACACACTGTTGTTCTTCTTTTTAAACAGGGAAGCATTAGTCTGAAAACAATACATTTAGTCTTATGTAACCGGGCCAGGTGTTGTGGTCATCATCATCATCTATTGAATAGGGAATGGATAGCGACTGGTGGGCTAATAGAGGCTCTGTTTGGCTTCAGGCACGATGAGTGACCCCATTGCCGTTCCTATTAGCTGTAGTGTATGCTACCACAATGTAGTTAGAATAGCAGCTGGACACCAGATTCAATATGGAGGGTGTTTTAATGACCGATCTGGGCAGATGGTAATAGATGATCTGCAGAGGGTAAACATAGATTTGGCAAGGGTGAAAAGGTTGGGCTCGTTTGGAGGGTAAAGAGGTACGGACAGAGAGTACAGCTAGTTAGAAGCCGTGAGGGAGCCATGGCACCCCTCCAGCCAAGAATGGAGAGCGTGGAATACATGTGGCAATGGAATCAGCACGGACCCTGGCACTGCCACCGAATACCCGGCACACCATCGGTGTGGTCCTTTGCCTCCCTCAGAGTTCCTCCTTGAAGAGATTGATAGTGTTTTATTGTGTGATTAAATGAACTGCTGTTGGTCTCTGTGGGCTCGTGCGAATAAATTCAATACACTTGAAGGATTCATAAATATTAGTCAAACTTCGATGGGCTATTCCCATTTTGTGGGAGGATGGAAAGCACTCTGGTAGCATTCCCTACTATTAGTATGTGATCTTATGACCGTAATGTTTATAATTACAAGAGCAATGCTGATAGAGTATGTGTAGCAGGAGAATAAATGTTGCATGCATTCTCTAACCAGTATGAGACACAAATCAATTTGACAATTTGCATACCTTATTAAATACGTGTTTGTCTGTATAACCGTATGGCACACTTTATGAAATAAAACTTTCTATCAGTCTTTGTCATTTTACAAAAAAATGTACTTCTCTACCCAACAATACTTCAAACCTCCTCTCTTCAAACCGATAGATGCATTCAGCCAGGTTTGCGTGTGTATGAACACTCTAGTGTGGAACAATAGGAGGGAAGCACTAGCACCATCCCTGCCTTCAGCCAGGTTTCCAGAGATGAAACGGAGTCACAAGAGGTGGCATTGGACAGCGCTAAAAGGCAGATCTTTCAGAGGAGGGAGTCAGATTGAGTTAAGGTCGTGGCCCAGCCACTTTCTAATTCCACCCACACAGCAGGACGTGTCTCAGGCTGGAGGAATGCCCAATATTTACTTTCCCTCTTCCACTCTCCTAATCACCACATGCTCTCGGCACAAACACAGACATCTCCGCCTACAATCCACCCCCAACCCTTCCCGCCAATCATTAATGGAACAGTCCAGAGCTCCAGACCAGTCTCTAATACTCCCCATTGCAGGTTAGTTACTGCTGCTGCTGTCAAAAGCACTTTGTCTACGATGGGAGTCATTGTGATCACATATAAACGTGGTAATTGTTGAAATGATATGAGAAGGCATGCATGGCATTGCGTGTGTCTGTTGTCATTCTTCTGGACTGTGTAATGAAGAGGGTTTATTACGCGTTTGGTTTGGGTGGGGAGAGGAAGGGTGGAAAAGGTGCTTTGTGTGCCTTTTATCAGCTGGACCCAGTTTACGCTGTCATAAACAGGTAGGGCTATTTATGTGCGGTTTCATACTTTGTGTTCCACTGTATGAAATAATCCATGTTATATGTTGTAATATGTACCTGGTTTCCCATTATTTCGCTCGGTTGAGTGAGTCTCTCTCATGGCAGTCACTATTAGTGAGACCAAGCCAATGTGCATGAACAGAAAAGTGTGTATAAGCATTTATATGGTCTAAAGGGACATTTTTAATGGTAGACACGATAGCCCAGTCTGAAGTCAACATTTTTGTTCGCTTTGGCGTCAACCCTGAAGCTGTCATTGATGATGACATCAAAAAAAGGTCTGAAATAATAACTGACAAAAATGTTAATAGAAAATGGTGGAGAGATTGCATCTTTTCCAGGAAGACCTTGGAAGGGATCTGGAATTACTTATATCCTGTATCCCGGATTTGACAGTAAGATTCCTTATGGGCCTGAGTGATGACTCTGGCCTCCTCTTCCTCTTCTTCCTCTGTTGCAGGGCTTCGGGACGGTTTCTGCAGAGCACTGGCTGGGGAATGAGTTTGTATACCTGCTGACCAGCCAGAGGCAGTATGCCCTCCGTGTGGAGCTGACCGACTGGGACGGACACCAGGCCTTCTCCCTATACGACCGATTTCACATCGACAGTGAGAAACGCAACTACAGGTACTATTAACGAGCTGTATCTACAGTGCCTTCAGAAAGTATTCATACCCCTTGACTTATTCCACATTTTGTTGTGTTACAGCCTGAATTCATAACGGATTAAATAGATTTTTTCTCTCGCCCATCGATACATAATGACAACGTGAAAACATGTTTTTAGTAATTTATGCAAATATATGAACATGAAATACAGAAATATCTCATTTACACCCATGAGTAAAAACCTTGAAGAAGCACATTTGGCAGCGATTACAGCTGTGAGTCTTTATCGGTAAGTCTAAGAGCTTTCCACACCTGGATTGTGCAACATTTGCCTATTATTCTGAACCAGGTTTTCCTCTTGGATTTTGCCTGTGCTTAGCTCCAATTCCATTTATTTTTTATCCTGAAAAACTCCCCAGTCCTTAGCGATTACAAGAATACCCATAACATGATGCAGCCACCACTATGCTTGAAAATATGGAGAGTGGTAGTCAGTAAAGTGTTGTATTGGATTTGCCCCAAACATAACACTTTGTATTCAGGACAAAAAGTGAATTGCTTTGCCACATTTTTTGTAATATTACTTTAGTGCCTTGTTGCAAACAGGATGCATGTTTTGAAATATTTTGATTCTATACAGGCTTCCTTCTTTTCACTCTGTCAATTAGGTTAGTATTGTGGAGTAACTACAATGTTGTTGATCCATCCTCAGTTTTCTCCTATCACAGCCTATCAAACTCTGTAACTGTTTTAAAGTCACCATTCCTCTCCGGCAACTGAGTTAGGAAGGACGCCTGTATCTTTGTAGTGACTTGGTGTATTGATACACCCTCCAAAGTGTAATTAATAACTTCACCATGCTCAAAGGTATATTCTGTGTCTGCTTTTTTTTACCCATCTACCAATAGGTGCCCTTATTTGAGAGGCATTGGAAAACCTCCCTGGTCTTTGTGGTTGAATCTGTGTTTGAAATTCACTGCTCGAGTGAGGGACCATACAGATATTTGCATGTACAGAGTTGAGGTAGTCATTCAAAAATCATGTAAAACACTAATATTGCACACAGAGTGAATCCATACAACTTATTATGCGACTTGTTATCTAAATATTTACCCCTGAACTTATTTAGGCATGCCATAAGAAAATGATTGAATACCTATTGACTCAAGACATTTCAGCTTTGCATTATTTATACTTGATACTTGGTTCTTGAATAAGGGGTGCAACTTTTTGCTTCTTTAGAGGGTTAAATATGCTTCAAACTGTGGCAGATGCTTGGATTCGTTAGATGTGGAAAACTACTAGAATATTACAGAAAGTTCCGAGCAATCAAATGTCTCTGAGAGGAGATGGTCTGACAATTCCAATTGAGGTGATTCACCGGATTTGTAGTCCCTTCTGATAAGAAGCTACTTCAGTTTCTAAATGTCCTCTTTTCAACTTTAGATGGACTTCTGTTTGTTTTCCAAAGATATTATAGCCATTTATGTTGCCGGGAAGGGAGACACTTACAGCTTGGCTGAAAAGCCTATACTTCAATGGTGTTTTGCAACGTCGAGTAGAGAGTGAGGCGATTGTCATATGTAATTTGTGGAAATGTCTTGGATTGTATGACGACAGGATTTACTTTAAGAAGTCTGCCTCTTAAAGAGTTAGGACCTGGTGCGCACACTCTCTAGGTTTTCTCTGTGGGCTACAGAAATGTTTTTTACGAATTGGGAAAGGTCAACCAATTTGTTTTGATTTGCTCTGAGACTAAATTCGGGTTTATTTGTCCCATTGTGAGGATTGGATAACTCCCTTTTTACCTCTCAGCATTTGATACTGACCGCACAGGCACTGACTTCCTTCTCCCTATGGCATGGTGTTTGGCAAAGGGAGATTTGTTAAGTGCAGAGGAGGACAATGTAGGATACGGTTCAAGGGGGGATAATTCAGGTATGTTTATCTACGTAAAAGGACACTTGAACAGGGATAGTGATTTATTTGCACTCAAAGTAGATTATTTTGGACGATGTGGTCTCCCTTCCTCCCGCTCTCTCTCTCTCTCTGTTTCTCTCTCTCTCCCTCTCTCTCTCTCTGTTTCTCCCTCCCTCCCTCCCTCTCTCTCTCTCTCTCTCTCTCTCCCTCACACACAAAAAATAAGCAAAGAGCCGTACACATACTGTAACCTCTTTCTATTTTGATGGGGGAAACTGTGGTTGTTTGTGTCTTCAGGGCAGCAAGAGGCGTCTTTGGGACAAAATTTTGGTTTTAGGGAAGGAAGGCTCGTCTGAGCTCGGACTGTTCAAGACTGAGTGGAGCAATCTAATCGGCCTGCTGATCACTATAAATAGATTTGTTCTCGCAACTAGTTGTGGTATGATAATCACTCATTGCTTCTCAGGAACATTGGCCAAAACAAACCAGAGGTCCAGGCCTCAAACAAACTGGTTGGAGAGAGCTGCCATCTATGTTCGGTTCTCCTCGGCTCTGGCACCTCCCCTTCGGAATCCCAAACAATCTGCAACAAGTTCTTCAATTAGCATTTGTTGTACGAGATTGTAGCGAGAGATACCATGACATTTTGTTTTGTTTTTGGATTCTTTTGGGCACCAGTGGTGGGGCTTTACTGGAATAGCACAATCTACACCGAAGCAGACAGACACATTTGTTAAGACACATAAACAAAAATAGTACGGTCATGCACACTCACACACACATACAAACACATACCGGCCCACAAACCCACACGCAGCCGTTGGAATCCGTAGATGGTAATTTAAATATGTAATCCACCGATGCACGAGTGTTGCCCATTTATCATAAACAATGTGAAGCTTTGCCAGGAAATGTTTGCTTTACTGCCAGCTCCTTCGTTGTGTCTAAATGTCAAGGCAGACAAATTGGTCTTGGTTAGAAAGAAGTGAAATTATTGCCCAGAGAAATATAAGATTCTAATCCTTAATCTAAATCATATACAGCAAGGGATAACTGTCACATGTCTTACTGTTCTCCCTATTTTAATGATTTCCAAAGCACAGAGGCTGAGTAAGACTCTGCAAAACTGTTTTATTCAGTGTCCAGCCAGCATAATAAATAGAATATAATAAAGATATTAAATCAATATATCGTAATGTAGATCTTGGTTATTCAAAGCATATTTGTGAGTAGGTAATTGGAGAAGTAAGTCATTTAGCCTGGTTCTCTTCTCAGGGTGTGACATAGTCATTTCCAGATGACACAGTAGCAGTGCATTATGGGATTGATGCAGACGTCTTGGAGAGTCTATGCAACTCTTCCCTTTACATTGTGTTGAAGCTTTGCTTAATAATGATGTTTGTGCTGGCAATAGCTTGCATCCATATAAACATGAAATCATCTGAGGAAACAGTATCAGTATCTCATCCATATTACAGCAAGGGAATACGGTGTTTGTGAAAATATTATAATTTGTTCTGTCTTTTAAATATGAAGCAGTGTGTGCAGCTACTTTTCATCTTCGCTATTGCTTTCCTCCCTCATATTTTCCCATTATGTAATGTCTTATTTCACCCCAAAAGGACAATGCCTACCATGCCCATATTACAATATACTGTAAACTGGCGTCAACAATACTGCTTAACGTCACTGTACAAATACTGTTGACATTGTTGAAAGAGTATTTACGGGCTGACCTTGTAGCTCAGAACTACACAGCTCCCACTGAACCATGACCACACAGGCTTGAGAAATTTGCTTTTTGGTTTTCGCTCTATTGTGAATCAGGTTACCATAATTGCTGAATGTTATGTCTCTCCGTAAACCATACAAAGGAGCAATCTATATAATGGACTGAAATTGTTAGCTTGGTGAAATAGCGGGTTGCAATTGAAATAGTGTGTTGTACAGTAATTTAGTCATGACCCGCAAATAGCATTGTAATTAACTCCATTGTATCAACACATTAGTTTGATAACACTCATGTATCAACATTTACAGAATGGGCCTCAAAATTAGGTCTTAGACCCTGTGAGGTGTCTTATTAGAGAAAGATGGAGGGAGGAAAGAGCAGGAAAGGAAATAAAGACTGATAGA
Organism: Salmo salar; assembly: GCF_965601325.2. Classification (NCBI taxonomy): domain Eukaryota; kingdom Metazoa; phylum Chordata; class Actinopteri; order Salmoniformes; family Salmonidae; genus Salmo; species Salmo salar. The sequence goes on along the minus strand of NC_138304.1, from coordinate 67,995,661 downwards.
GAGAGAGAGAGAGAGAGATAAAGGGGCTATGGGAAAACAGAAAGATGGGAAGAAAGAAATTCTTACTGTAGAGGGGCAGGGAGGGGAAATAGATGTTAGATGTCCATAAAACAGCCAAAATTTATGGGACCATCATTCAAATGACAGAATACATGAATTTAGTTACTCATCTGTTTACACGTTATCGATGTTGATGTCTATAATTCCTAAGAATGTAACAATCAGCTCAATGGATTTGGGTTCAAATTGTAATTTACCTAAGAGGATCAATACTGTCCAACAACAGCATTACTTACTGTTGTTGGACTCATCAACCATTCACACTGCCAATCTGTGGACAGATCTTATTTCTAATCATTTGTGTCTAATCTTGTTTTACTAAGTTTTGTATAATCATATTCTAAGAAAATGATGGTTGTAAATTGTTTAGAAGGTGTGCTGTGAACCAAAACATCAATGTTGTTGCAAAGTGACTAACAAATGGATGGGGCCTCACATGAAAGTTTTTCGTTTCCAGGATATGTTTTGTGTGTGTGTGTGTGTGTGTGTGTGTGTGTGTGTGTGTGTGTGTGTGTGTGTGTGTGTGTGTGTGTGTGTGTGGACTGGGAGGTCAGGGAGAGTGTTTCCGGGGGTCGGCCGGGCATGAGATAGCTCCACATACATGTTATTCCTCATGGGACGGGGTCAAGTAGACAGCCATCAGTCAGGGGTCAGAGTTGATAACATGACACACGCTACAGAAGGGCTCTGACCCATGTCTAACATCCTTTTCAACATAAGTCTGAGTAGTGGCCCTGTACCACAGTTGCCCAAGGGAGACTTTTGACATATTAACAATGCATATTGAAGTACTGAATTATGGAACTGTTTAGGCTACTCGTTAATCCTTTATAAGCTATTTGGAGTTTCAATAAATATAAAATACTAACTACAATAGGAGTTATTTAGGATGATACATTTTTCTACATTATAAACAGAATATTTATTGCTTTTTAAAATATTTTTTCCCCCTTTTCATGATATCCAATTGCGATCTTGTCTCATCACTGCAACTCCCCAACGGGCTCGGGAGAGGTGAAGGTCGAGTCATGTCTCCTCCAAAACATGATCTTAACACCCACTTGCTTAACCAGGAAGCCAGCTTCACCAATGTGTCAGAGGAAACACTGTTCAGCTGACGACCGAAGTCAGCTTGCAGGCGCCTGGCCAGCCACAAGGAGTCGCTAGAGTGCGATGATCCAAGTAAAGCCCTCCCCGGCCAAACCCTTCCCGAACCTGGACGATGCTGGGCCAATTGACTGGGATCGAACCCCAGGCTGTAGTGATGCCGCAACACTGCGATGCAATGCCTTAGACAGCTGCGCCACTCGGGAGGCCTATAAACAGAATCTTTGCAAGGATTCACATGTTATTTTGTGCTTGTATGCATGTCCCATACAGTATTTGGGTCAGGGAATGTGTGTCTGAGTATATTTTACTGCATTTATGCTTTAATGTTGCATGTGAGGATTTAATGCAGCACCCTAGGCATTGAATAAAACCATCAACTCTGGAACATTTTAAAATAAAACTATGTTAAAAAGCTGTATGGGAGTTGCTAAACGTATGCACAAGTGAGGTTTACAGCTAAACACTCTTCTTCTTCGCATGTACGCCAAAATCCTCTCCATTGGAGAAAAGCACTATATGTTTACTCTTCAACTGACTGTTACATCTTTATTCAATATCCTTCCTCTCCAACCAGCCAAGTTCCCTAAATCCCGGGATTTCTCCATATGATAATGGTAAGATCCCGGGTGGAATCAGACAATCCCCTCAGATGTATTTGATGTAGGGATTTGGAGGAGGACTTGGCAAAGGGGGGATTCTCTAGCTCGGCTGTGACCCCTCTGTCCTAGCCTCGCACTGAGATGGGATCCCTGATACCCTTAACTCCTAGAGCTCAGTTTACTCATCCAACACTCATCCGCACTGCAGTCTGCCTGACATCCAGAGTACAGTGGGGAGGCAGTAACACTGAATACTGTCTGTCTGTAAATCAAATGCTAAGGTAGCTGTGTTCAACATTATGTTGTAAATATACAACTCAAAGATGATTTAGGTGAGAAGCTGTAGTACTATTCTGATATTTTATTCCCCTTCCGTTGGGTTGCGGTTTAAGGTTCTACTTGAACGGCATTAACAGGGCATGCATACAATATTATCTACCTCAGTGATTACAGTCGGTGTCAACTTGGCAAGTAAAAAATGGTGAGTGTGTGTGCACATACGTGTGTGTCCGTATGTCTGTCTGTCTCCATGGTGTTATTTGACACCTAGCGGCAAGCGAGCGAATGGGCTACAGCCAGACACCTCTGGGTAGAAAGTGATCCATTGAGCATGGTGATTAACCTCTGCTATGAGCCAATCAGGCTGCGGTTTAGCAGGCTAATGACTGCCAGGTGTGCAACAACCCGCACTGCCTGGAACTCAGCAGGTTTGGTCGTCTCCAACCTCCTTCTCAGACAGATAAAAGGAAGGAAGCCAGCAGGCTAGGTTGAACTGTGTCAGTCAAGAGATGAAAGACGTAAATTTGAAAGACTGCCACAATTAGTGTTATGTTACACACATAAAAGGAGAGAGAAAAATACACTTAAACCAGTATGTAGTGTAGGATAACGGGCTTTAGAGTCATCAAAATGTATCAGTTGTAGTCAGCCAGAACATGTTCTTTTTTCCCTCCAAATATTTAAGATATTTTCCCAAGTTGACACCATCTTTTGTACAGGCATACATAGTCTATATAACAAAAGTACACGTGGTCTCCCGAGTGGTGCAGCTGTCTAATGCACTGCATTGCAGTGCTAGAGGCATCACTACAGACCCGGGTTCGATCCCAGGCTGTGTTGCAGCCGGGCGCGACCGGAAGACCCATGAGGTGGTGCACAATTGACTCAATGATGTCAGGTTAGGGGAGGGTTTGGCCTGCCAGAATGTCCTTGTCCCATCGCGTTCTAGCGACTCCTTGTGGCAGGCCGGGCGCATGCACGCTGACTTCGGTCGCCAGTTGTACAGTGTTTCCTCTGACACATTGGTGCAGCTGGCTTCTGGGTTAAGCTAGCAGTGTGTCAAGGAGCAGTGCGGTTTGGCAGGGTCGTGTTTCGGTGGACGGATGCATCTCCCGAGAGGGAGTTGCAGCAAGATGGTAAGTACTAATTGGGGTAAAAAGTACAAAAAATATATTAAAAAGTACATGTGTATGCTACATGTTATGATGTGCTTCAAACATCTCTGGAAGAATCCCTTCAGAATGTCAGTACATACTGTATAATAAAATATGACACTGATACTGTATGCTCTCATTGGCTGGCCTTCACTACATATCCATCGCCAAACCCACTGGTTCCAGGTCATTTATAAGTCTTTCCTAGGTAAAGCCCTGCCTTATCTCAGCTCACTGGTCACCATAGCAACACCCACCCGTAGCACGCGCTCCAGCAGGTATATTGTACTGGTCATCCCCAAAGGCAACACTTCGTTTGGCCGTAATCAAACTATGATAATTCCTACGGAAAGAAGAATGTTCAATAGGAAACCGATTTTAGCAGGTGCGTCTTGTGTTCATGGCAAATTTCCAAGACTGTGTCCCTGTACTAAAACCGATGAAAAAAAGGTGTAAAAAAAAAAAAAGGTGAAACCAAGTCTGGGGTGAACAAAGGGCTAAATCAGTTCTTAGTTCTACATTTTTTTAATGGAGCATGCTTATTTAAGATGTTAAGGAAAGCACCTTTAAAGAGCAGCCAGGCATCCTCTACTGACAGGATGAGGTCAATATCCTTCCAGGATACCCGGGCCAGGTCGAATTGAAAGGCCTGCTCGCTGAAGTGTTTTAGGGAGCGTTTGATAGTGATGAGGGGTGGCATTGCCTGCACCCATTACGGATGCAGGCAATGAGGCAGTGATCGCTGAGATCCTGGTTGAAGACAGCAGAGGTGTATTTAGAGGGCAAGTTTGTCAGGATGATATCTAAGAGGGTGCCCATGGTTACGGATTTAGGGTTGTACCTGGTAGGTTCCTTGATAATTTGTGTCACGTCCTGACCATAGAGAGCTCATATTTTCCTATGGTAGAAAAGTAGGTCAGGGCGTGACTGGGGTGTTTTGTCTAGTTTATTTATTTCTATGTTTGGTTCTAGTTTCTTTTTTCTATGTTGGGTTTTTTGTCTAGTTCACATTTTCTATGTTGTGTTCTAGGTTCGTTTTTCTATGTTGGGGTTTTTGTCTAGTTTACATTTTCTATGTTGTGTTCTAGGTTCTTTTTGATTCCTATGATTCCCAATTAGAGGCAGCTGGTCATCGTTGTCTCTAATTGGGGATCATATTTAAGTTATTGTTTTTTCCACTAGTGTTTGTGGGAGATATTTTGAGTTTATGCATGTAGCACCTCTTCGTCACGGTTTGTTGTTTTTGTTTATAGTTTATTGTCTGTCTTGCATAGTTTCACATAGAAATGAAGATGTGGAACGATGCGCACGCTGCACCTTGGTCTCTTTCATATGCAACCGTGACAGAATCTCCCACCACCAAAGGACCAAGCAGCGTGCCCAGGAGGAGCAGGGATCCTGGGCCCGGGAGAGAAGAGAGTGGAGGACATCCTGGACCTGGGAGGAGGTAATGGCAGGGGACAAGACCCTGCCATGGAAGCAGGCGGAGACAGCGAGAGAGGAACGGAGACGATACGAGGAACTAGCACGGCAACGACTGAAGCCCGAGAGGCAGCTCAAAAAAAATAAAATGGGGGGGGGGGGGGGCACACGGGGAGATTGGCGGAGTCAGGGTTGAGACCTGAGCCAACTCCCCGTGCTTACCGTGGGGAGCATGTGACCAGTCAGGCACCGTGTTATGCGGTGATGCGCACTGTATCTCCAGTGCGCATTCATAGCCCGGTGCGCACTGTGCCTGCGCCCCGCATTTGCCGGGCTAAAGTGAGCATTCAGCCAGGACGGGTTGTGCCGGCTCAGCGCTCCTGGTCTCCGGTGCGTCTCCTCAGTCCAGGATATCCTGCACCAGGTCTCCAGTGCACCTCCACAGCCCAGTACGTCCTGTGCCTGCTCCCGCACTCTCTCTGAAGTGCGTGTCCTCAGTCAGATACGTCCTGTGCCTGCTCCCCGCACTCTCCCTGAAGTGCGTATTCCCAGTCAGGTATGTCCTGTGCCTCCTCCACGCACTCTCCCTGAGGTGCATGTCACTAGTCCGGTGCTACCTGTACCGGTCCCACGCATCAGGCCTCCAGTGCTCCTCCCCAGTCTAGTACGTCCTGTGCCTACTCCTCGCACTCGCCCTGAGGTGCGTGTCACTAGTCCGGTGCCACCTGTACCGGTCCCACGCATCAGGCCTCCAGTGCGCCTCCCCAGTCTAGTATGTTCTGTGCCTGCTTCTCGCACTCGCCCTGAAGTGCATGTCACCAGTCTGGTGCCACCTGTCCCGGCTCCACGCACTAGGCTTCCAGTGCGCCTGCCCAGTCCGGCGACAGTCCCCAGTCCAGAGCTTTCGGCGACAGTCCCCAGTCCAGAGCTTCCGGCGACAGTCCCCAGTCCTGAGCTTCCGGCGACAGTTCACAGTCCGGAGCTTCCGGCGACGTTTCACAGCCCGGAACCTCCTGAGACGGCCCACAGCCCGGAGTCTCCTGAGACGGCCCACAGCCCGGAGCCTCCTGAGACGGCCCACAGCCCGGAGCCTCCTGAGACGGCCCACAGCCCGGAGCCTCCTGAGACGGCCCACAGCCCGGAGCCTCCTGAGACGGCCCACAGCCCGGAGCCTCCTGAGACGGCCCACAGCCCGGAGCCTCCTGAGACGGCCCACAGCCCGGAGCCTCCTGAGACGGCCCACAGCCCGGAGCCTCCTGAGACGGCCCACAGCCCGGAGCCTCCTGAGACGGCCCACAGCCCGGAGCATCCTGAGACGGCCCAGAGCCTCCTGAGACGGCCCACAGCCCGGAGCATCCTGAGACGGCCCGGAACCTCCTGAGAAGGCCCACAGCCCGGAACCTCCTGAGAAGGCCCACAGCCCGGAACCTCCTGAGAAGGCCCACAGCCCGGAACCTCCAGCGACGGTTCCCAGTCCAGAGCCTCCAGCGACGGTCCGCAGTCCGGAGCCTCCAGCGAGGGTCCGCAGTCCGGAGCATCCAGCGAGGGTCCGCAGTCCGGAGCATCCAGCGAGGGTCCGCAGTCCGGAGCCTCCAGCGAGGGTCCGCAGTCCGGAGCCTCCAGCGACGGTCCGCAGTCCGGAGCCTCCAGCGACGGTCCGCAGTCCGGAGCCTCCAGCGACGGTCCGCAGTCCGGAGCCTCCAGCGACGGTCCGCAGTCCGGAGCCTCCAGCGACGGTCCGCAGTCCGGAGCCTCCAGCGACGGTCCGCAGTCCGGAGCCTCCACCGATGCTGGTGTGTTCGCAGGATGAGGGGGTTCTTTGTCCCGCACCAGAACCGCCTCCAATGCGGGAGGATCCGCAGGATGAGAAGGTTCTTCGTCCTGCACCAAAGCCGCCACCAACACTAGACACCCCCCCAACCCTCCCTTTTGATTTCATGTTTTGCGGCCAGAGTCCGCACCTTTGGGGGGGGGGGGGGTACTGTCACGTCCTGACCATAGAGAGCTCGTATTTTTCTATGGTAGAGTAGGTCAGGCCGTGACTGTGGGGTTTTGTCTAGTTTATTTATTTCTATGTTTGGTTCTAGTTTCTTTTTGCTATGTTGGGGTTTTTGTCTAGTTCACATTTTCTATGTTGTGTTCTAGATTATTTTTTCTGGGTTGGGGTTTTTGTATGATTCCCAATTAGAGGCAGTTGGTCATCGTGGTCTCTAATTGGGGATAATATTTCAGTTGTTGTTTTTCCCACTAGTATTATTTTGAGTTTATGCATGTAGCACCTCTTCGTCACGGTTTGTTGTTTTTGTTTATAGTTTATTGTCTGTCTTGCATAGTTTCAAATAGAAATGAAGATGTGGAATGATATGCACGCTGCGCCTTGGTCTCTTTCATACGACAACCGTTACAATTTGTGTGAGATTGAGGGCTTCTCGCTTAGATTGTAGGACGGCCGGGGTGTTAAGCATATCCCAGTTTAGGTCACCTGACAGTACGAACTCTGAAGATAGATGGGTGGCAATCAATTCACATATGGTGTCCAGGGCACAGCTGGGGGCTGAGGTGGGTCTATAACAAGCGGCAACGGTGAGAGACTTGTTTCTGGAAAGGTGGATTTTTAAAAGTGGAAGCTTGAATTGTTTGGGCACAGACCTGGATAGTATGACAGAACTCTGCAGGCTATCTATGCAGTAGATTGCAACTCCGCCCCCTTTGGCAGTTCTATCTTGTCAGAAAATGTTGTAGTTGGGGATGGACATTTCAGGATTTTTGGTGTCCTTCCTAAGCCAGGATTCAGACATGGCTAGGACATCAGGGTTTGCTGAGTGTGCTAAAGTAGTGAATAAAACAAACTTAGGGACAAGGCTTCTGATGTTAACATGCATGAAACTAAGGCTTTTACGGTTACAGAAGTCAACAAATGAGAGCGCCTGGGGAATGAGAGTGGTGCTGAGGGCTGCAGGGCCTGGGTTAACCTCTACATCACCAGAGGAACAGAGGAGGAGTAGGATAAGGGTACGGCTAAAGGCTATAAGAACTGGTCGTCTACTGCGTTCGGAACAGAGAGTAAAAGTGATCACCGAGTGATCATAGGGTCCAATGAGTTGCAAAAGGTGAGTCAGGGAGCCGATTCAGTAGTCTCTACTACGTTAGGCGAGCTGGAGACACGGCGATTCAGACAGCTAGCGGGCCGGGGATGGCAGATGGGCCTTCGGCGACATCGTAACGGAAGAGCCTGTTGAAACCCCCTCGGACGATTACGTCGGCAGACCAGTCGTGATGGATCAGCGGGGCTCCGTGTCGGCAGTAAAGGGCCCAGGCCAATTGGCGAAAGAGGTATTCTAGCCCAAGAATTAGCTGGTGGACCTCTTTGGCTAGCCGGGAGATGGGCCTAGCTCGAGGCTAGCTCAAGGATAACTGGTGCTTGTTTTGGGACAGAGACGTTAGCCAGGAGAAGGCACTCGGATTGCAGCTAGCTAGCTGCGATGATCCGGTGTAAAGATTCAGAGCTTGCGGTAGGAATCCGGATATGTGGTAGAGAAAATGAAGTCCGATATGCTCTGGGTTGATATTGCGCTATGCAGACTGGCAGGTATTGACTGAGCTGAGGCTGGCTGGTGTCCGCGTTAACAGTGAAGACCGCTAGCAGTGGCTAACTGACTACTAGCTAGTTAGCTGGCTAGCTTCTGATGGGGGTTCCGGTTCAAAAGTATAAAAATAGCAGATCCTTACGACATTGGGTGAGGCGGGTTGCAGGAAAGTATATTCAGTCCGTAGATGCAAAGTGAGAATTAAAATATATACTAAATATATCAGGAAAGAAAACGAGGAAAACGATATTTACACAGGACAAGACAAAACACACATCCGACTGCTACGCCATCTTGGAACAAATCTGTGAAGTCTTGGAAATGGGCTGTGGCCCTTGCCTATCCACAGGTTGTTTATCCGCAGTCTGACATGTCTCGCCCGTGTGGAGGGGAAAGACATATTTATGTTTTTTATTTTGCAGTGTTTGGGGAGGAATGCCGCCTCCACTGAGCACCCCTGATGTATGGACCTCTATGACACGCGTGATTTATAGCACTTTGGGGCTGTGTTTTTTCCCCCAGCTAGAGTGGAAGTCTCTGTTAAATGTAACTGTAGCTGAGCATTGGTGGTTTGATAGAGCCTTACAGATACAGGAACTCAATTACTGCTAGCTTCATTGCAGGCAGAAGGGTGAATTCAATCCAAACTGCTCTGTGAAATATGCTGCATAAATGCAGGTTTTAGGTAAGCCTAATGCAAGTGGTTGAAACAGAAGAGAAGTGAGATAGATTGCAGCAATTCTATCTTGATGCAATTCAGCCTAGAATGAGAAAACTCTACATACTTTGTAGGACCAATATGGCCTAGCTGTAAAGTGTTGTTCTGTGCTTCTAAACATGGTGTTGTAGTTTTGACTTTACACTAATGATAGAGTGTTGCCCTAATGCATTTCATCATGCATCTTGGAGTGGGCTTTAAAAGCATTGTTAAAGACTGCAGGCAGGTTGGTTCAGTGGACTAGTCGATGCATACCGTGTCATTTGGCGCAGTAGAATACTCTATATGGTTCAGCAAGGATGTGTTGACTATATTTTGGGAAAGCTTGGTTATTGTTGTCCCTTCAAGTTTCAAATGATCACTTAGTTTCATAAAACAACAATCCTCAACTGACCCCAATTCTGGTCACAAGGTAAAAATCTGTCATTCTGCCCCTGAGCACGGCAGTTAACCCACTGTTCACCGGGCGCCGAAGACGTGGATGTTGATTAAGACAGCCCCCCACGCCTCTCTGATTCAGAGGGGTTGGGTTAAATGCGGGACACATTTCAGTTGAATACATTCAGTTGGACAACTAACTAGGTATCCCCCTTTCCCCTTTGCAATACTCCAGAGTCCTTTCCTTATTGCGATTGAAATCAAATCTGCAGAGGTAATAATGATGTGTAGTATTAATACTATTACCATTTGTATTCATTTTGAATATATCCTAATACCCAACATCCGGCGATGAAAGAGCACTAACAAACCAGCATCCCCTTTAGACATTAGCAGAATGAGATGGCAGGACACCAACACTTCCTCCCTCGGGGTGTCATTGAGAAATCCCAAATCAATCTCCCACAATCCAACATTGTGTTTATTAATGAGCCTTGGCCAATCGAATTTGCTCAAGAGCCAATCAGATCGGCTCGGTTGGCCCTCAGAGGCTTTAAGGTCCCGCATCGGTTGCGCAGATGTTTGACACTAGAGATGAAATACAGCCTGTGACATGACACGCTAAACGTTTCTGCCGAGAAACAGAGACGGCAGAACAACTGTACTCACACAGGAAAACCGTCTCTTCCTCTTGAGCGACTCTGTTACTGCTGCCTCGGATCGCCCTACTTATCAGTTGAGCACATAATAGACACAACATGACAGGACGCAGATGTCAATTGAGTTGGATTCGCTGGTAAACTGTCTGGTAAATACACAACACACCCAATCAATACAGATCAAAACGATTCAAAGGTCAGACGAGTGTCATGCGGAGAATCCCTCTTCATGGCGTGTCTTGGCGATGTTTCTGTGTGCGGTCATAAGGCTGTGCAAATGTCTTCTAAATACACAACTGTGTCTGTTCTTTATCAGAGCAGTAGCAGGCTACATCCTGGATTGTGTGGGTCAGGAATTAGCAGAAGTTACACTGCCAGGAAATCGAGCGGTGTTTTGTGATATGAGTAGAATAGGCCCTACGGTAGAGTATCTGCGAGGACTTCTGTAGTCTTGAAGGGTTAGAGTCGTGCTTCAGCACGTGTCACAGATGAAGACTCACTACTCCCACCACACACACACACACACACAAACACACACACACACACTCAACTCCGACCCCCCATAAATGCACACTATTTCATCACCTCACTACCATGTCTAATTCATCCAACCTTCCTTTGATTCAGATATAACCACTAATTAGAGCCATGACTCTCCACTACATAGTACAGTGTTGGTTTGGTGGCTTAGTTGAATTCCCAACAATGACATAGTCACTTCTTTCACCTCTCTCTGTACAAATCATCCATCTACACAGCTGTCTAAAGACTGGCTCCAAGAATACACACCACTGACCGTTGTCTCCACTTCATGTAACCTGAAACCACATAGCTACAAGCAGAAGTGTCAGTCAACCACATTTTGAGGGGCAACGGAATTGATCTTTGCATTAATTCGTTGCACATAGATTTTGTAAGATATATTTTACCGCCCTTCGGTTTCATTGGGCATGATGTCTCTGGCTACACACTTTTCTTATCCACAACATTGCCACCAGTTCGAGGTGCATATTGCAGGTAAAGAAAAACAGCCTATCCAACCTTTCTTATAGGAAAAAACACAACTTGACTAAGACTTGTTACCCTCCTACTCCCTTGTCCATTCCGATTGACGGCAATGGATCTCAGGAAATTATTTTGTTCAACAGAACATGTTTCAGAGTGCAGAGCAGACGCATTGGCAAGGTCCTCTAACAGTGTTTCTTGGCTCTGAGAGTCCATCTTTGGGGAGAGAAAGCTCTTAGGCATGTGATAACGTGGGTTAGAGAAGGGCAGGCCAAAGAATGAGCTCCTAATGATGCAGGTCACAGCAGGATAGAAAAGACCCACAATACAGCATTTCTGCTCTCATACCAAGAGTGATTTTACAATTCGCAACGACAAACCCTCAAGTGTGTTTAGACACATATAGTCCCTATTCGTTTCCAGTTGAGGAGAATTGTTAGGGGCTGAGTGGCGAGAAAGATCGAGTCGGATCTGAGAAAGGTAGTCACGGAGTGGGTGGATCGATGAGGAAAACTCTGAGGTGTATGGATTGGAGTCATTGACTCTATTGGATAATTGAATCAATAGTCAGCAAGCTTCCAACGTTAGTCGATGTCAAGTATCCTAATGACATCGTACCACAAATCTCAATTTGAGATGCAAGAGTACGCTTGTTAATCACCTCCTCAATCGACACTGCCTTGTGGCCTTGCAATGCCAGTCACTCAACCTAAAAATAGAACACCACAAAATGCATTGTTCTGGGGACATGGCAGATGTCCGTGGATCAGCATGAGACAGCAGCCCAACCCCAGCCACGGTGCCCCCATACTGCGGCTCCCTCATGCTGGTCCCCCCTCCCCATCCTGTATGTTGCCCACTGGTTCACTGCGTCTCTCACCAGTACAGCTGGAGCCCTGGTTGATTTACAGGTTCCACATGTGCAGGTTAGACTGAGCCGCCCTGCAGACAGCAGGCCTGCCATACTGTAACATGCAGTCTCTTAGGGTTAATATGCTTTCTCTCCACAAAAATAACCTGCTATACGGTAATAGTAATCGGCCTGTCATAGTAAGCGCAGGAGGCCTCTGTGATCATTCTGACAGAGAATACTGTATCATACTGTACTGTATGAACACAGGAGGGAAGGGAGTGGGCATAGTGCATACACACAAGGAGGGACATTATGCATCTGAGACATACAGGACTAGGACCAGTAGGAGGAGAGTAACAGTATGTAGCCTACTTGATGGTACCTCAGTGGGCTGTACCTGGGTCAGCTCTTAATGACTTGGTCTTTGGTCTCTCTGCTCCTGTTATACTATAAATGGCTGCTCTGAGCCCTGCAGGTGAAAAACGTACGTTCCAGACAACTCTGTCGACCCTTCTCCCTATTTTCTCTCTCTCTCTAATGCGTTTGTTGACTCAGGTGAAGAGACTGTTTGCAGAGCACATGCACACAGTAAATCACTGCTGAAAATATAACTCTCTCAGGAGGTCTCTTACAGTGTGTTATGTCTTCTCTCCCTCTAAACCCCCTCTTCTATTCCGTCCGCCTCTTCCTGTATTCTTTCCCACTCTCCCTCCAATCCCCGTATTCTGTCCTCCTCCTCCTCTCAGACTTTTCCTGAAGAGTCACAGTGGGACAGCGGGCAGGCAGAGCAGTATGGTGATCCACGGGGCAGACTTCAGCACCAAGGACATGGACAATGACAACTGCATGTGCAAGTGTGCCCTCATGCTCACAGGGGGTAAGTACCAGTGTCCCCATAATGCACCACACTGCAGTGTTGAAAATATAGTTTACCAAGCTACCAGTTACGTCACAATGGAAGAAGATAAGCTACACTAAAGCTACCCTTAAAGTTACTTTGAAAAAGTAGTTTACTACATCCAAACTACCTATGGATAAATAATCATATGTAAATCTGAAATGTCATAGATACAAATTGAAAGAACAGGTCACTCTGGGGTCATATGTTAAAATAATGTGTAATTTAGCCTATTAAACACAAAAAACGATGTTTCAAATAAGAATTAGGCAGGTCTGATGCCGAAAAAGAAAGACAATTCTTGCCTACTTCACCCATAATGCACTATTTAGCAGTAGAGGCTGCTGAGAGGAGGACGGTTCATTATAATGGCTGGAATGGTGCGAATGGAATGGCATCAAACACCATGTGGCATCAAACACCATTCCACCGATTCCGCTCCAGCCATTACCAGGAGCCCGTTCTCCCCGATTAAGGTGCCACCAACCTCCTGTGCTATTTAGTGATCTGGCAGGGGAGACCCCATAATGCACCACAATGAGAGATGGCACAAGAAGAGTCCCCACAAACCACCACGTCATGGCAGAAAGGAAGATTCATCTTACACTGAACAATAACATAAATGCAACATGCAACAATTTCAACGATTCTACTGAGTTACAGATCATATATGGAGATCAGTCAATTGAAATGAATTCATTAGGCCCTAATCTATGGATTTCACATGACTGGGCAGTGAGTGAGTGGGTGAGTTTTTCCCCACAAAAGGGCTTTATTGCAGACAGAAAGACTCAGTTTCATCAGCTGTCCAGGTGGCTGGTCTTTGACGATCCCGCATGTGAAGAAGCCAGATGTAGAGGTCCTGGCCTTGGGTGGTTACCCGTGATCTGCGGTTGTGAGGCCGGTTGGGCGTACTGCCAAATTCTCTAATATGACGTTGGAAGCGGCTTATAGTAGAGAAATTAACATTAAATTCTCTGGCAACAGCTCTGGTGGACATTCCTGCAATCAGCATGCCAATTGCATGCTCCCTCAAAACTTGAGACATCTGTGGCATTGTGTTGTGTGACAAAACTGCGCATTTTAGAGTGGCCTTTTATTGTCCCCAGCACAGGGTGCACCTGTGTAAAGATCATGCTGTTTAATCAGCTTCTTGATATGCCACACCTGTCCGGTGGATGGATTATCTTGGAAAAGGAGACATACTCACTAACAGGGATGTAAACACATTTTCTGAATCTTCTATTTCAGCTCATGAAACATGGGACCAACACTTTACATGTTGAGTTTATATTTTTGTTCGTATAGTAATGCATCCTGGTCAACTGTCTAGAGAACTTGGTTCTACTACAAGACCAGCATGACTCCGCCTAGCTCAAACCCTGACACTTGGTTGGGTTATTTTGGCACAGACCTGTGCATGTGGCATTGTACCACAGTACAGAGTAATGAGGCGTGTGTGTGGAGCTTACTGCATCCTCTAACTTCTGCAGCCACCACTCCACACAACAGCACATCAGGGGTTTCAAATGAGCACCACAAATGTCCATGAGCCGGGCACCAAGTGTCAGGGAGATTTCAAAATTTCAGTGGAGAGTGGGGACCCTACTCATTGTATGACAGTTCCCCAGTGGAGGACTGGGTTTGTAGACCGCTTATGGTCGATGGCAGGAGAAGCAAGACAACATTGGTGATCGGGCAATTCTATCCACCCCGATCTAAGGACCGCATATTTTCCTCATTCAACCAGCCAGTCTCACAATCCAGCAGTGTGCTTAGCAGAGAAATGACTTTTTAACCATATTCACTCTAATAATATTGACATAGTATCAGTGCAGTAGTAAGTGGTGGGGGAAATAGACACATTGAGAAAAACATTAGTAACCAAAGAGGAGGAAAAGATTAAGAAAGTAAGGTCAGACTTAACAGGGTCTGTTGAAGTATGGTAATTACTTACATCAGAGGAGGTTGGTGGGAGGAGCTATAGGAAGACGGGCTCATTGTAATGGCTGGAATGGAATAAATCAAATAGTATCAAACGCATACACCAAATGGAAACCACATGTTTGACTCCGTTCCATGTACTCCATTTCAGCCACTAAAATTAGCCCGTCCTACTATAACTCCTCCCACCAGCCTCCACTGACCTACATACAGTGTATTCGGAAAGTATTCAGACCCCTTGATACAGCCTTATTCTAAAATTGATTTACTCATCAATCTATACACAATACCCCATAATGACAAAGCAAAAAAAGGCTTTTATACATTTTTGCAAATGTATAAAAAAAACGTAAATATCACATTTACATAAGTATTCACCTCCCTGACCAAGGCCCTTGTCCCCCGATTGCTCAATTTGGCCAGGCGGCCAGCTCTAGCAAAGAGTCTTGGTGGTTCCAAAATCCTGTCTCGGAGCTCTAAGGACAATTCCTTCGACCTCATGGCTTGGGTTTTGCTCTGACATGCACTGTCAACTATGTGATCTTATATAGACAGGTTTGAGCCTTTCCAAATCATGTCCAATCAATTGAATTTACCACAGATGAACTCCAATCAAGTTTTAGAAACATCTCAAGGATGATCAATAGAAACAGGATGCACCTGAGCTCAATTATGAGTCTCATAGCAAAGGGTCTGAATACTTATGTAAATAAGATATTTCAGTTTTTAATTTGAAATATATTTGCAAAGATTTAGAAAAACCTGTTTTCCATTTGTCGTTATGGGGTATTGTGTGTAGATTGATGAGGATTTTTTTGTGTTTAATCAATTTTAGAATAAGGCTGTAATGTAACAAAATGTGGAAAGAGTCAAGGGGTCTGAATACTTGCCGAATGCACTGTACATGCATACAGTACAGTCATACTGAACAGACCTAACCCAGACCTACTGAATGTTCACTAGTGTACTGGGGTGACAATGACAAAAGACTATCCGGTTCTGGAAACAGACCACCAACTGTTTCTAGCAGGGGCAGCTGTTTTTACAAGATAGTTAAAGCTTGGCCCTGGAAACACAAGTCACAGGGAACCAATGGGAAACCTTTATCAACGTGACACCCATGCTAAAGACAAGGACAGCGGTACTAACTGTGGGACTCACTGGTAGGTCTTCTGTGAAATGTCACAGCCCAAACTGGCACTGACATTTAGGCCTGAGGGAAGGCTATGCCCCAACCTCCGATTGACACGTCACACCAGCCACACTATGCCTCCCTGAAATGGAAAGATTTGTGTTGCTCATTTTCATGTGCTATTTGGTGCTAGCAATATATTTTGCTGAAATTAGTAAGAGGATAAAAAGTACATGCAAAGGTTAAGCGAGAAGAAGAAAGGGGTGCAACAGCATCATATGTAGGAAATGCAATTCTTACAAATGCCATTCACAACAGAGCCTATTTGAGCCCATGCACCTTTACACTTTCTCTAAATACCATTGGGTGTAAACAGATCCCAAAAGTGGTTAACAACCGGTATCGGCATCCCCTGTGTACCTACACCACAGTGACCAGATACCTTTGTGATTATGTCTGAACCACTGCTATAGCTAGTGTTGGAGTTCACATTGGCACACTGTCAAGGTTCAACATTACAGAACCAGAACAGAGAAATTCAATGTGAAGTTTACGGTCCTTCTTTTAGCGTTTCATACACACTGTCTGTTTTTGTCATAGGGGTTTAAAAAAATCTCATTCTCTCCCTCTGCATCCCCCCCCCCGCCCGCCCCGTTCTTGCTCTGCCCAGGTTGGTGGTTCGACGCCTGTGGCCCGTCCAACCTCAACGGAATGTACTTCACCAAAGGGCAACACGTCGGGAAGCTAAATGGCATCAAGTGGCACTACTTTAAGGGTCCCAGCTACTCGCTACGAGCAACAACCATGATGATTCGACCACTGGACTTCTCATAGACATCAAGTACATCTGAAATGGCACCCTATTCCCTATATAGTGCAATACTTGGTTCAAATTAGTGCACTATATAGGGAATAGGGTGCCATTTCAGATGTAGTGTTAGACCTTCTGCCCACGCTCTCTGCTAGACCAATGGGACAACTATATTGGGAGGAATGCTTCCTGCTTTACCCTGTTACTATCGTCTCACCGTAACGATTTTGGAGTTTGTGCGGAGGTGAACTCTACACCACCTGGCTGTTGCTTGGTAACTATACTCCAGGAGTCAGCCTGGAAGTGTGGTTGGAGAGAAGAGGGCTTGTGGAACGAGAGGGGTCCCGTCTTATCACATAGCTGAACTGTGAGTGGTGAACTTGCTGCAGTTGGAGGACATACTGCTTTGCTCTTTTTTATATTTGAGGCATAAACTCAAGTAGAGTTCACCTCTCTGCTCTCACCCCAGGCCTGTGGACTACTGGACTTCTCTCCTTTTTGGGAACTAACTGCAACATCGCAGCTCTGTCTGTATAGGTAGACTACCCATAGACTACATGAGAGACTGCATAGACTCTTTCACACTACATGACTCCCTATGAACTCTGTGCATCTGGAATGTCCTCACAAACATACGGGAGATATACACATTTTTATAGAGGTGTTGCACAAAGACATTGGAACAATGAACAATTTTGTATTTCATGCTTTTTATTCCTATATAGCCTAATACATTTGGAATGACATGATGTTTTTTTTACATAAGTCTCTCTGGATCATTTCTGGAGAGGAAAAACCACAAGCTTACAGCTTACAAGGTCACTTTCCATATAAAATGTTGATCTTATATGTATTGCGGTCGCCAAAGGCAGTTCTGAGAAAAAGTATGGCTCAGTATACGGTTTTGCTGCCACTTATATAGTTGTTGTCCTGACAGAGTGCAATGATTATCCTCAAAGTTCAGGTTGCCATGTTATTATTGGATTTGGCCACGGATGGGGATTTATCTGCATTTGCTATTGGCTGACAAACAACCAATGGTTGCCAAGGCTCAATATTTGTTGATCGTCATTCCTCACTTAAGTACGAAAAAGAACATACTGTAATGAATGCAGGTTGCATGTAATAATAAGGCATTGCCATACAGCAACTGGTAGAACTGTGTATGAGAAGGACAACATTATTTGTTATACCAAACCAATTGAAGGTAGTGTATATTATCTCATACTTATCTTTATCTTATGTATATTTGTATGATAATGTTCAGTTTGCCATCTCTAGTATTATTATACATCTAGCCCCCTAAAACATATAGACATGGATGGTGTAATTCTTACTTTCCTGAAAGATTTGGAATCCTTTGGTCATCAGATTTGGATTTTACATTTGAAAACACTATAGTATTGGGCAATAACAAAGTGTAGATGATTTGGACCATTCCGACCACACATAAAACCCTACCTAGAAATTGTGTGTGCTTGGATCGGCGCCTTTAGAGTAAAATATAATCATCTACTCAACAAATGTGTTATCGGTTTAAATGTTATGCTGTCTACAATGACTCAATCCACAATTTCATAAATGTTCCCTTCAAATGGTACTCCTGAGTTTGCTTTGCTTTTGCAATCCTATGGTTTTAAAAAGGGGAAGAGGTTATGTTATGAGTAATCACCTTTTTATGACTTTGGAGGTGCTATAGGGCCTTGACAGAAATGTGGTCTGTCCATATTTTGAGCTCTAACCACTGACCAAAAGACAAGTCCCGTTTTATTGGAAACACCCCACAATGTCCCTCAAATGTTTATTTGCTTAGACAGACAACCGCACTGAACCCTAGATCCAGACAGGTCTTTCTCTTTCATCAATGCAGCTTAGAAACGGTTGTTTTAATAACGCTTAGCTGAGGCGTAAAATGGATGACTCGTTTAAGTGTAGTGTGTGTACTTGTATTGCATTACTACCAGCATGAAACAAGAAAGAATGTATGGTTTAATATACAGTATTACTAAGGGTAGGCTACATATACATGTTGAAGAAAGACACATAGTATCTGGAACTCATTACTATGAAATTACATGTTTTTTAACATACTCAAATTGTATAATTTAATGAGTGCATATGTAAAATTACTTTCCTGAGGAAAGCTACTCCTTTTCGTTTTTTGTTCCTCCAGAATCACTGTGGTGTTTGAAGTTGAGCATAAAATATAGAATTAATAATAATAACAGTTGAGAAACGTGCCTTAAATGACTCTGCTTTTACCTCATTAAACTGTAGATTTGCTATTTTATTTAAACTACATTTTTTTGTAACAAGTGGACAAAATAAAAAAAGCATGTGATGCACTAATGTTTTCAATCTGGTTATGCATTGGGTGTTTTTTTATGTACAATGTGTTGATTTTGAAACTGACCACTTTTGGAGTCACATTACAACGTATTCATTCACAAGTCTCTTTCACATCAAGTTCCTTTGACACATACACTCTCAGTTCCCACTGGGCACACACTGGTTGAATCACTGTTGTTTCAAAGAAATTTTTCAAAGCATTGTGACATGGAATCAACGTGGAAAATACATTGGATTTGAAAAAAGTTATCAACCAGCACTGTTTTCATCTATTTTCAACCAGCATTGTAAAAATTGAGATTAGGGTAAAACGTCAATTTAAATACATTGACTTAACCTGACTAACAGGTTGTTACATCAATCTAATTTCAACATAATCATAAGAACTATGTATACGTATCACGACTCAGGATAAGACCCAGATACAGTCAGTTCGAATCACAGATGTTTATTGACCAAACAGGGGGCAGGCAAAAGACAGGTCAAGGGCAGGCAGAGGTCTGTAATCCAGGGCAGAGTCAGTAAGGTACAGAATGGCAGGCAGGCTCGGGGTCAGGGCAGTCAGAGGTCAGTAATCCAGGGCAGAGTCAGTAAGGTACAGAATGGCAGGCAGGCTCGGGGTCAGGGCAGTCAGAGGTCAGTAATCCAGGGCAGAGTCAGTAAGGTACAGAATGGCAGGCAGGCTCGGGGTCAGGGCAGTCAGAGGTCAGTAATCCAGGGCAGAGTGAGTAAGGTACAGAATGGCAGGCAGGCTCGGGGTCAGGGCAGTCAGAGGTCAGTAATCCAGGGCAGAGTCAGTAAGGTACAGAATGGCAGGCAGGATCGGTGTCAGGGCAGTCAGAGGTCAGTAATCCAGGGCAGTGAAAGACAGGTACAGAACGGCAGGTGAAGCGATGGAATTCACACTTCTCTGCTTTCACAAAAAGCTGGTTCTCCAGGAGGTGTTGGAGAACCTGTCGAACGTTGGGCGCGTGTTCTTGGGCGGAGTGGGAAAGACGAGGATGTTGTCGAGGTAGACGAAGACGAACCGGTTGAACATGTCGCAGAGAACATCATTAACCAGAGCCTGGAACACAACTGGGGCGTTGGTAAGGCCAAATAGCATGACCAGATACTCGTAGTGACCGCTGGCCGTGTTGAACCCAGTCTTCCACTTGTCCCCTTCCAGTATCCGCACCAGGTGGTAGACGTTCCATAGGTCCAGCTTGGAGAACACAGTGGCCCCCTGGAGCTTATCAAAGGCCAAGGAGATGAGTGGTAGCGGATAGCGGTTCTTCACCATGATGACGTTGAGGCTCCGGTAGTCAATGCACGGGTGCAGGGCTTTGTCCTTCTCCACAAAGAAGAACACTGCGCTGGAGGGGGAGTCCTTAACCTGTTGGGTCTAGGGGGCAGCATTTGCACGTCTGGATAAAAAAAATTTACCCGATTTAATCTGGTTACTAATCCTACCCAGTAACTAGAATATGCATATACTTATTATATATGGATAGAAAACACTCTAAAGTTTCCAAAACTGTTTGAATGGTGTCTGTAAGTATAACAGAACTCATTTGGCAGGCAAAACCCTGAGACATTTTCTGACAGGAAGTGGATACCTGATGTGTTGTATTGACTTTAAACCTATCCCATTGAAAAACACAGGGGTTTAGGAATATTTTGGCACTTCCTATTGCTTCCACTAGATGTCACCAGCCTTTACAAAGTGTTTTGAGTCTTCTGGAGGGAGATCTGACCGAACAAGAGCCATGGAACGATGATGGCCCATTAGACACCTGGCGCGCTAGTTCATGTTGGGTACCCTCGTTCCAATACGTTATAAAAGAGTATGCATTCGTCCACCTTGAATATTATTCATGTTCTGGTTAAAAAAGGCCCTAATGATTTATGCTATACAACGTTTGACATGTTTGAACGAACGGAAATATATTTTTTCCCCTCGTTCATGACGAGAAGTCCGGCTGGCTTACATCATGTGCTAACGAGACGGAGATTTTTGGACATAAATGATGAGCTTTTTTGAACAAAACTACATTCGTTATGGACCTGTGATACCTGGAAGTGACATCTGATGAAGAGAATCAAAGGTAATGGATTATTTACATAGTATTTTCGATTTTAGATCTCCCCAACATGACGTCTAGTCTGTATCGCAACGCGTATTTTTCTGGGCGCAGTGCTCAGATTATTGCAAAGTGTGATTTCCCAGTAAGGTTATTTTTAAATCTGGCAAGTTGATTGCGTTCAAGAGATGTAAATCTATAATTCTTTAAATGACAATATAATATTTTACCAATGTTTTCTAATTTTAATTATTTAATTTGTTACGCTGACTTGACTGCCGGTTATTGGAGGGAAACGATTTCCTCAACATCAATGCCATAGTAAAACGCTGTTTTTGGATATAAATATGAACTTGATAGAACTAAAAATGCATGCATTGTCTAACATAATGTCCTAGGAGTGTCATCTGATGGAGATTGTAAAAGGTTAGTGCATCATTTTAGCTGGTTTTATGGTTTTGGTGACCCTGTCTTTGACTTGACAAAACATTACACACAACTCTTGTAAATGTACTGTCCTAACATACTCTAAATTTATGCTTTCGCCGTAAAACCTTTTTGAAATCGTAAAACGTGGTTAGATTAAGGAGATGTTTATCTTTCAAATGGTGTAACATAGTTGTATTTTTGAAAAATTTGAATTTTGACATTTATTTGGATTCAAATTTGCCGCTCTTGAAATGCACCTGCTGTTGATGTAGTGCACCACGGGTGGCACGCTAGCGTCCCACCTAGCCCCAAGAGGTTAATGTACAGTAGGTCTCCATAGCCTTGGTCTCCGGACCCAGTACAGTCGTCGCCGGGGGGGGAGTGGTGCCTGGAAGAAGGTCAATCCCGCAGTCATAGGTTCGGTGCGGCGGAAGCGAAGTGGCCCGGGCCTTAATGAACACCTTCCGGAGGTCCTGGTACTCCGCGGGAATGACGGAGAGGTCCATAGCAACTTCCAAGCCCCCAGGAAGACGTCCCGGGGCAGGCTGGTCTGACTTCAGGCAATGACCATGGCAGAACAGGCTCCAGCCCATGATGGCACCAGCAGACAAGTCAATGAGGGGATTGTGTCGCTGGAGCCAAGAGAATCCCAATACCACGGGAACCTGAGGAGACTTAATAAGCAGGAATTGGATCGTCTCGCTGTGGTTCGCTGACACACGTAGGTTGATGGGGGTGCAATTGTGGGTGACCCGGCCTATAGAGCGCCCGTCCAGCGCTCTAATGTCCATGGGAATGGAGAGGGACTGAGTGGGGTTGCCCAGCTCGGACGCCAGGGTAGCATCCATAAAGCTCTCAGAGTCGATGAGTACCCAGAGAGATTTCGACTGGTTCCCCAACAACAAAATGGCATGAAAAGGGGTGTGAGTAAGGGGAGAGGAAAAGTTATCTGTATGGCCCACCAGAGTACTCGCTCCTACCGGTGAGCCTGGTCTTTTAGTGGACAGGTGGAAACGAAATGACCAGTAGTCCCACAATAGAGACAACTTAATGTGAAGCCTGTATAGCCGTTCGGCTGGATACAGTCTTGCTCTGCCTACTTGGATTGGCTCGGGAAGAGGTGAAACGGCAGACTATGGAGACTCTTGGGGGTACTCGGGTAGCCTCGGGTTCTCTCGGCAACGGAGCCTTCGGGGACTTCCGGGATGCCTTGGAGGCAAGGTGGACTCCTTGGGCGGGCGATTGAAATCGAATCTCCTCTCCTTCCTTCGTTCCCATAGTCACCCATCTATCCGAATGGTCAAGGCGATGAGCGAGTCGAGATCCATCGGTATTTCCCATGCTGCAAGCTCGTCCTTTACTTCCTCCGATACTCCGTGCCGGGAACATGTCGAACAGCGCTTCCGGTTCCAGGCACTCTCAGCTGCCTACGTGCGGAAATCCACCGCATAGTCTGCCACACTGCGGGAGTCTTGCCGAAGTTAGAACAACTTCCAGGCAACCTCTCTTCTGGACAATGGAGCAAAGTAGCCACCCTTTGCCTTGATGACAGCTTTGCACACTCTTGGCATTCCCTCAACCAGCTTCATGAGGTAGTCACCTGGAATGCATTTCAATTAATAGGTGTGCCTTGTTAAAAGTTAATTTGTGAAATGTATTTTCTTGTTAATGCGTTTGAGCCAATCAGTCATGTTGTGTCAAGGTAGGGGTGATATACAGAAGATAGCCTTATTTGGTGAAATACCAAGTTCATATTATGGCAAGAACAACTCAAATAAGCAAAGACAAACAACAGTCCATTGTTACTTTAAGACATAAAGGTCAGTCAATACGGAAAATGTCAAGAACTTTGAAAGTTTCTTCAAGTGCAGTTGCAAAAATCATCAAGTGCTATGATGAAACTGGCTCTCATGAGGACCGCCACAGGAAAGGAAAGCCCAGAGTTCCCTCTGCTGCAGAGGATAAGTTCATTAGAGTTACCAGCCCAAATAAATGCTTCACAGAGTTCAAGTAACAGACACATCTCAACATCAACTGTTCAGAGGAGACTGCATGAATCAGGCCTTCATGTAAAATATATTTTGATTTGTTTAACACTTTTTTAGTTACTACATGATTCCATTTGTGTTATTTCGTAGTTTTGATGCGTTCACTATTATTCTACAATGTAGAAAATAGTAAAACTAAAGAAAAACCCTTGAATGAGTAGGTGTCCAAACTTTTGACTGGTATTGTATGTAAAAGTGATATTTCATTTATTTCTTTTTTTATACATTTGCAAAAATGTATAAAAACCTGTTTTTGCTTTGTCATTATGGGGTATTATGTGTAGGTTGATGAGGATAATTTTTTTAATCCATTTTAGAATAAGACTGTAAATTAACAAACTGTGGAAAAAGTGAAGGGGTCTGAATACTTTCCGAATGCACTGTATACCTTTCATAATATTTCCCCTAATGTTATTAGCCTTCCTCCTCTTTCTCTCTCTATTGTTGCTTCATTCCTTTCTCTCTTTCAACAGTTAAATGAAATACGTTGTGTTGTCCTTATCATAGCATAGACTATGCTGCAGCAAATGCAGGCCTACCTGCCACAAGAAAAAAAGTTAACGTTCTGAGATGATAGGTCTACATGCATTGTGAACTTCGCTCCCTACTGAGATGGGCTGTCTGTCCCGACCCTGAGTGCAGTGGTGTAAAAAGTACCCAATTATCATACTTTAGTAAAAGAAAAGATACCTTTATAGGAAATGACTCAAGTAAAAGTGGAAGTCACCCAGTAAAATACTACTTGAGTAAAGTCTTCAAGTATTTGGTTTTAAATATGCTTAACCTCTCTAGGGTAGGTGGCACCAAATCGTCCCACCTACGTAACAACCAGTGTAATCCCGTGGCGCGTTATTCAAAAACCTCAAAAATGCAAAAACTTCAATTTTTCAAACATATGACTATTTTACACCATTTTAAAGACAAGACTCTCGTTAATCTAACCACACTGTCCGATTTCAAAAAGGCTTTACAACGAAAGCAAAACATTCGATTATGTCAGCAGAGTACCCAGCCAGAAATAATCAGACACCCATTTTTCAAGCTAGCATATAATGTCACATAAACCCAAACCACAGCTAAATGCAGCACTAACCTTTGATGATCTTCATCAGATGACAACCCTAGGACATTATGTTATACAATACATGCATGTTTTGTTCAATCAAGTTCATATTTAAATCAAAAACCAGCTTTTTACATTAGCATGTGACTAGCATGTGACTAGCATTCCCACCGAACACTGCCGGTGAATTTACTAAATTACTCACGATAAACGTTCACAAAAAGCATAACAATTATTTTAAGAATTATAGATACAGAACTCCTCTATTCACTCGATATGTCCGATTTTAAAATAGCTTTTCGGTGAAAGCACATTTTGCAATATTCTCAGTAGATAGCCCGGCATCACGGCATCACTATTTAGACACCCAGCAAGTTTAGCACTCACCAAAGTCAGATTTACTATAAGAAAAATGTTATTACATTTGCTGTCTTCGTCAGAATGCACTCCCAGGACTTCTACTTCAATAACAAATGTTGGTTTGGTTCAAAATAATCCATAGTTATATCCAAGCAGCGGCGTTTTGTTCGTGCGTTCAAGACACTGTCCGAAAGGGTAAATAAGGGTGACGAGCATGGCGCAATTCGTGACAAAAGAATTCTAAATATTCCATTACCGTACTTCAAAGCATGTCAACCGCTGTTTAAAATAAATTTTTATGCCATCTTTCTCATAAAAAAGCGATAATATTCCGACCGGGAATCTGCGTTTAGGTAAACAGACGAAAGAAAATAAAGCATGGGGTCGACTCGGGCACGCGCCTAAGCCCATAGTACTCTGATCGGCCACTTGCCAAAAGCGATAATGTGTTTCAGCCAGAGGCTGCCTCGATATCGTTCAGCTTTTTCCCGGGCTCTGAGAGCCTATGGGAGCCGTAGGAAGTGTCACGTTAGAGCAAAGATCCTCAGTCTTCAATAAAAAGAGCCAAGATGAAACTTGTCAGACAGGCCACTTCCTGCATGGAATCTTCTCAGGTTTTGGCCTGCCATTTGAGTTCTGTTATACTCACAGACACCATTCAAACAGTTTTAGAAACTTTAGGGTGTTTTCTATCCAAAGCCAATAATTATATGCATATTCTAGTTACTGGGCTGGAGTAGTAACCAGATTAAATCGGGTACGTTTTTTATCCGGCCGTGTCAATACTGCCCCCTAGCTCTAACAGGTTAAGTATCAAAAGCAAATGTAATTGCTCAAATATACTTAAGTATCAAAGGTAAAAGTATAAATCATTTCAAATTTCTTATATTAAGCAAACCAGGTGGCACAATTTGTGTTTTTCTTATTTATGGATAGCCAGGTACACACTCCAACACTCAGGCATAATTTGCAAACAAAGCATTTGTGTTTAGTCCTTCCGGCAGATCAGAGGCAGTAGAGATGTCCAGGGATGTTCTCTTGATAAGTGTGTGAATTGGACCACTTTCCTGCCCTGCAAAAGGGACGCTTGTGGAATTTCCCTCATGGTTGATGAGGATCTCCATATGGCAAATGGACGGTCCCTTACTAGATGTCCGAGGGTGTTATTAAAATAGGACAGCAGGCTCAGGTTGTCCCCCGGGGCATGGTCCACCGGGAAGTCAACAAATAAAGTCAAAAAAAGTTACCAGGACACACCGTTTCCACGATATAACATTTGAAAATGTGGGACTTTCCTGCTGTTCTGGAAAATTCCACCTGATGGCGACTGGCTGTATATGGCCAATGGACATTTCATCACCAAATGGACATGGCCGTTTCCAGGAAACAGAGAAAATGTCAAAGACGAAATTCGGTGAGCACAGGGGTGGCCAAATGTACTTTTAGCCCAGAAACAAGATAGCGTTGAGGCCACAACACTCTAAGAGTTAATGCACATTTGTGGGATTAAAGTTTGAAAACGATAATACAGCGCTAATTTGACCGCTTCACGTTGAAGTACATAAGCCTAGGGTGTAAGGAAAAATAGAACCAGACATTTATCTATCGTACTTTACAAATCGTACAATGTCCAATTCGTGATGGTTAAAAAAAAAAATATTCTAAAAAAAAAAGCTATAGATCCAGTTGAGGTGTGTTAAGTCGAATCTATTAAGGTGGGTTTCGAAGCTCTACGTGATTTCTGTTATCTTCTGTGATTTTCTGTACTATCCCAAATAGCGATAAAATAAATTACTTACCTTTGAAGATCTTCCTCTTTTTGCAATCCCAAGGGTCCCAGCTACACAATGAATGGTAATTTTGTTTGATAAAGTCCCTCTTTATATCCAAAAAAGTCAGTTTAGTTGGCACCATTGATTTCAGTAATCCACTCGTTCAACATGCATACACAACATGCATACAAATGAATCCAAAAAGTTACCGGTAAAGTTCGTCCATACAAGTCAAACAATGTTTCTAATTAATCGTCAGGTACTCTAATATCTAAATAAACGATAAAATTTAAGACGGAGAATAGTATGTTCAGTAGGGAAGATAAATAACGAAGAGCACACACCTCATTCAAGCGCGCAACAAGACCACTTTTCTAATGATGGACACATTGGAAAAACTACAACTACTTGTTAATTTTTCAAAAAACAAGCCTGAAACCCTTTCTAAAGACTGTTGACATCTAGTGGAATTGTGGGCTGGCTCTGAAATATGTGATATTTAGCTTCTAAAAGAGTTGGACAAAGTGAGTTTGGTGTCAGTATGTATAAGTTTGGTGTTAGTATGATATCTTATTGACTGATGGCTGACTTGATGGCAGTATAATATATTGGCATTGTGCATTTTATATTGCAAATAGACAGTGTACATTTCCAATGTATTTAATGAGGGATTTAAGATCACCAAATGGACAGGCTGAAATCAACACCAACGAGCGATGGAGAGGAACCAATATCACTGCTCGGCCATCCCGAGTTCAACAAGCCAGTCAATTGGGCATTTCAGCAGTATATTAGAGCATGTCTAATTCGTGTTGGCAAATGCCCATTGTAATACATTGCAAATGGACAGTGTACATTTGCAATGTATTTAATGAGGGATTTACCATCAGATCAAATCAAACCAAAGTTTATTTGTCATGTGTGCCGAATACAACCTTACAGTGAAATACTTACTTACAGGCTCTAACCAACAGTGCAACAAAGGTATTAGGTGAACAATAGGTAAGTAAAGAAATAAAAACAACAGTAAAAAGACAGTGAAAAATAGCAGTAGCGAGGCTATATACAGTAGCAAGGCTAAAACAGTAGCGAGGCTATATACAGGCACCGGTTAGTCAGGCTGATTGAGGTAGTATGTACATGGCCAAAAGTTTTGAGAATGACACAAATATTAATTTTCACAAAGTCTGCTGCCTCAGTTTGTATGACGGCAATTTGCATATAATTCAGAATGTTATGAAGAGTGATCAGATGAATTGCAATTAATTGCAAAGTCCCTCTTTGCCATGCAAATGAACTGAATCTCCAAAAAACATTTCCACTGCATTTCAGCCCTGCTACAAAAGGACCAGCTGACATCATGTCAGTGATTCTCCCGTTAACACAGGTGTGAGTGTTGACGAGGACAAGGCTGGAGATCACTCTGTCATGCTGATTGAGATCGAATAACAGACTGGAAGCTTCAAAAGGAGGGTGGTGCTTGGAATCAATGTTCTTCCTCTGTCAACCATGTTTACCTGCAAGGAAACACGTGCCGTCATCATTGCTTTGCACAAAAAGGTCTTCACAGGCAAGGATATTGCTGCCAGTAAGATTGCACCTAAATCAACCATTTATCGGATCATCAAGAACTTCAAGGAGATCGGTTCAATTGTTGTGAAGAAGGCTTCAGGGCGCCCAAGAAAGTCCAGCAAGCGCCAGGACCGTCTCCTAAAGTTGATTCAGCTGCGGGATCGGGGCACCACCAGTACAGAGCTTGCTCAGGAATGGCAGCAGGCATGTGTGAGTGCATCTGCTTGCACAGTGAGGCGAAGACTTTTGGAGGATGGCCTGGTGTCAAGAAGGGCAGCAAAGAAGCCACTTCTCTCCAGGAAAAACATCAGGGACAAACTGATATTCTGCAAAAGGTACAGGGATTGGACTGCTGAGGTAAAGTCATTTTCTCTGATAAATCCCCTTTCCGATTGTTTGGGGCATCCGGAAAAAAGCTTGTCCGGAGAAGGCAAGGTGAGCGCTACCATCAGTCCTGTGTCATGCCAACAGTAAAGCATCCTGAGACCATTCATGTGTGGGGTTGCTTCTCAGCCAAGGGAGTGGGCTCACTCACAATTTTGCCTAAGAACACAGCCATGAATAAAGAATGGCACCAACACATCTTCCGAGAGCAACTTTTCCCAACCATCCAGGAACAGTTTGGTGACGAACAATGCCTTTTCCAGCATGATGGAGCACCTTGCCATAAGGCAAAAGTGATAACTAAGTGGCTCGGGGAACAAAACATCGATATTTTAGGTCCATGGCCAGGAAACTCCCCAGACCTTGATCCCATTGAGAACTTGTGGTCAATCCTCAAGAGGCGGGTGCACAAACAAAAACCCACATATTCTGACAAACCAAGCATTGATTATGCAAGAATGGGCTGCCATCAGTCAGGATGTGGCCCAGAAGTTAATTGACAGCATGCCAGGGCGGATTCCAGAGGTCTTGAAAAAGAAGGGTCAACACTGCAAATATTGACTCTTTGCATCAACTTCATGTAATTGTCAATAAAAGCCTTTGGCACTTATGAAATGCTTGTAATTATACTTCAGTATTCCATAGTAACATCTGACAAAAATATCAATAGACACTGAAGCAGCAAACTTTGTGAAAATTAATATTTGTGTCATTCTCAAAACTTTTGGCCACGGTTGTAGATATGGTTAAAGTGACTTTGCATATATGATAAAAAGAGAGTAGTAGTAGCGTAAAAGAGGGCTTGGCGGGTGGTGGGTTGCAGGACACAATGCAGATAGCCCAGTTAGCCAATGTGCTGGGGCACTGGTTGGTTGGGCCAACTGAGGTAGTATGTAAATGAATGTATAGTTAAAGTGACTATGCATATATGATAAACAGAGAGTAGCAGCAGTGTAAAAGAGGGGTTGGGGGGCACACAATGGGGTAGCCTTTTGGGTAGCCATTTGCTTAGCTGTTCAGGAGTCTTATAGCTTGGGGGTAAAAACTGTTGAGAAGCTTTTTTGTCCTAGACTTGGCACTCCGGTACCGCTTGCCATGTGGTAGTAGAGAGAACAGTTTATGACTTGGGTGGCTGGGGTCTTTCACAATTTTTAGGGCCTTCTTCTGACACCGCCTGGTGTAGAGGTTCTGGATGGTAGGCAGCTCGGCCCCAGTGATGTACTGGGCAGTACGCACTACCCTCTGTAGTGCCTTGCGGTCGGAGGCCGAGCAATTGCCGTACCAGGCAGTGATGCAACCAGTCAGGATGCTCTCGATGTTGCAGCTGTAGAACCTTCTGAGGATCTGAGGTCCCATGAAAAATCATTTTCGTTTCCTGAGGGGGAATAGGCTTTGTCGTGCCCTTTTCACGACTGTCTTGGTGTGTTTGGACCATTCTAGTTTGTTGGTGATGTGGACACCAAGGAACTTGAAGCTCTCAACCTGCTCCACTACAGCCACGTCGATGAGAATGGGGGCGTGCTCGGTCCTCCTTTTCCTGTAGTCCACAATCATCACCAAATGGACAGGCTGAAATCAACACTAACGAGCGATTGGACAGTGTCCATTACACTTATGCTATATTGTCCGACTTCCTATGATCAAATATGGCAAATGGACATAACATCCTGATTTGGCACTTTCAATACTTATGTATGCCATTTGGACATTTCTTATGTCTTTTGGACATGGTTCACTGTCTTTTGGGTTTGGAAGCCGACTTCCTGTGATTGTATATGGCAAATGGACATAACATCCTGATTTGGTACTTTCAATACTTAGAGTGGCAAGAAAAAGTAAGTGAACCCTTTGGAATGACCTGGATTTCTACATAAAGTGGTCATCAAATTTGATCTGATCTTCATCTAAGTCACAACAATAAACAAACATAGTGTGCTTCAACTAATAACACACAAATTATTGTATTTTTCTTGCCTATATTGAATTCATAATTTAAACATTCACTGTGTAGGTTGGTAAAAGTATGTGAACCCCCTAGGCTAATGACTTCCCCGAAAGCTAATTGGAGTCAGGAGTCAGCTAACCTGGAGTCCAATCAATGAGATGAGATTGGAGATGTTGGTTAGAGCTGCCTTGCCCTATAAAAAAACTCACAAAATTTGAGTTTGCTATTCACAAGAAGCATTTCCTGATGTGAACCATGCCTCGAACAAAAGAGATCTCAGAAGACCTAAGAATAAGAATTATTGACTTGCATAAAGCTGGAAAGGGTTAAAAAAAGTAGCTCTCATGGATGTTAATCAGTCTACAAAAAGATGAATTGTCTATAAATTGAGAAAGTTCAGCACTGTTGCTATTCTCCCTTGGAGTGGCCATCCAGCAAAGATGACTGCAAGAGTAAAGCGCAAAATGCTCAATGAGGTTAAGAAGAATCTTAGTGTCAGCTAAAGACTTACAGAAATCTCTGAAACATGCTAACACCTCTGTTGATGAGTCTACGATACTTAAAACACTAAACAAGAATGGTGTTCATGGGAGGACACCACTGAAGAAGCCACTGCTGTCCAAAAAAACCCATTGCTGCACATCTGAAGTTTGCAAAAGTGCACCTGGATGTTCCACAGCACTACTGGCAAAATATTCTGTGGAAAGATGAATCTACATTTGAGTTATTTGGAAGGAACACACAACACTATTTATGGAGAAAAAGGCACAGCCCACCAACATCAAAACCTCATCCCAACTGTAAACTATGGTGGAGGGAGCATCATTTTTTGGGGCTGCTTTGCTGCCTCTGGACAGCTTGCTATCATCGCCGGAAAAATGAATACCCAAGTTTATCAAGACATTTTGCAGGAGAATGTAAGGCTATCTGTCCACCAATTGAAGCTCAACAGAAGTTGGGTGATGCAACAGGACAACGACCCAAGACACAAAAGTAAATCAACAACAGAATGGATTCAACAGAGTCCTGACCACAACACGATTGAGATGCTGCGGCATGACCTCAAGAGAGCGGTTCACACCAGACATCCCAAGAATATTGCTGAACTGAAACAGTTTTGTAAAGAGGAATTCTCCAAAATTCCTCCTGACCGTTGTGCAGGTCTGACCCGCAACTACAGAAAACGTTTGGTTGAGGTTATTGCTGCCAAAGGAGGGTCAACCAGTTATTAAATCCAAGGGTTCACATACTTTTTCAACCCTCTTTGTGTTATTAGTTTAAGCAGACTGTGTTCGTCTATTGTAGATGAAGATCAGATCAAATTTTATGACCAATTTATGCAGAAATCCAGGTATTTCCAAAGGGTTCACGTACTTCTTCTTTCTTTTTACACTGTATATATGCCATTTGGACATTTCTTATGCCATTTGGACATGGTTCACTGACTTTTGGGCTCTGGCCGAGTTCCTATGATAATATATGGCAAATGGACAAAACATAGGCCTTATGGACAAACTCAATAAAATAAGACAAATGTATGTCCATATGGTTACTACATATGTATAATTGACACAAAAAAGCAGTCCAAAAAGCACTTTTTATGAGGTTTTAACATTTTGAATAAAATTGAGATTTTGAACATTTCACCCTTGAGACCTGACTTTGTGACCATTTCCCATATGAAATCCTACGGTGGAGCGCGCTCGTCCCCTATGGGATTTTTGGTTTATGACACTTGGCATTTGAAATGTTACGGTTGCAATATGTTTTTGAACTGCCGACCATTTGAGTGGTATTTGCGATCGTATATATGGTTCGCCCAATGCCAATAAGATGCCATTCTGTTACGACCTGACCTTAGAGATCTTATTTATTCTCTATGTTTGGTTAGGTCAGGGTGTGACTCGGGTGGGAATATGTATGTTTTCTATTTCTTTGTTTTTGAGCTGAGTGTAGTTCCCAATCAGAGGCAGCTGTCTATCGTTGTCTCTGATTGGGAATCATACTTAGGCAGCCTGTTTTCCGCCTGAGTTTTGTGGGAGGTTATTTTCTGTTTAGCGTATGTGCCTGACGGAACTGCGCGTTTTCGTTTTTTCCTTTTGTTATTTTGTTTGAGTGTTTCTTGAAAATAAATAATCATGAGCACTTACCACGCTGCGCCTTGGTTTCCTTCATACGACGAACGTTACACATTCTTTTTTGTCCATTTCATCGGGGTCTTCCCTTACCTGCTAAGCATTCAAAATGTAACGAGTACTTTTGGCTGTCAGGGAACATCTTGTCGTGACGCAACTATCATTAATCTGATGACTGTTATTTATTTTATCAACTAACTATGTTTAATTGTTACTCGAATGAATCATGTAACAATTAACTCATTAGGAATTTGGGTCACCATGGGAAAAGTTGTATAACGAATTACTATCTCCCAACTTAAACTCTAAATATATATATTAGATGTCTCTTACATCAATAAGAGTCCCTTATTGATCATTATTACCTCATATCAGTCTCATTCTGAACGTCGCATAATCCTTGGATCCGCAAGAACCCTAGTCCTTCTGAATATTCAGAACTACACAAATTAATTTAATCATTTATTTACTAACTAACTAAATAATAACACAGAATACACATAGTGGTTCTTCCTGTAAAAGTTGCGTAGTACTGCAGCACACCTTGCGGGCTCCCGCAGAATTCTATGGCATGTTATTTAAGTGTCAGCCATTGTTGCCATTATTGCTAGTAAGTGCTAGTTTGAGAAGCATTTGACTTTTTTATATTTGCTGTACTAGAGAATTTAAAACCTTTTTTTGTAAGAACATAGTATATGGAATTGATTTTAAGAAATGTAGCTTAATTCATTTGATTAACCTGTTAGGGCTAGGGGGCAGTATTGACACGGCCGGATAAAAAACGTACCCGATTTAATCTGGTTACTACTCCTGCCCAGTAACGAGAATATGCATATAATTATTGGCTTTGGATAGAAAACACCCTAAAGTTTCTAAAACTGTTTGAATGGTGTCTGTGAGTATAACAGAACTGGCAGGCCAAAACCTGAGAAGATTCCATGCAATAAGTGGCCTGTCTGACAAGTTGTTGTTCATCTTGG
The DNA here is from genome assembly GCF_965601325.2 of Salmo salar. NCBI lineage: Eukaryota > Metazoa > Chordata > Actinopteri > Salmoniformes > Salmonidae > Salmo > Salmo salar. The sequence goes on along the minus strand of NC_138304.1, from coordinate 67,961,952 downwards.
CTCTTTTTATTGAAGACTGAGGATCTTTGCTATAACGTGACACTTCCTACGGCTCCCATAGGCTCTCAGAGCCCGGGAAAAAGCTGAACGATATCGAGGCAGCCTCTGGCTGAAACACATTATCGCGTTTGGCAAGTGGCCGATCAGAGTACTATGGGTTTAGGCGCGTGCCCGAGTCGACCCCATGCTTTATTTTCTTTCGTCTGTTTACCTAAACGCAGATTCCCGGTCGGAATATTTTCGCTTTTTTACGAGAAAAATTGCATAAAATTAGATTTTAAACAGCGGTTGACATGCTTCGAAGTACGGTAATGGAATATTTCGATTTTTTTTGTCATGAAATGCACCATGCTCGTCACCCTTATTTACCCTTTCGGATAGTGTCTTGAACGCACGAACAGAACGCCGCTATTTGGATATAACAATGGATTATTTGGGACCAAACCAACATTTGTTATTGAAGTAGAAGTCCTGGGAGTGCATTCTGACGAAGAACAGCAAAGGCAGCAAAGTCCACACAATAGTCCACACAATAAGACATTGAATATATATTTTTTCAGAACATTAACCATGTGTGTTCTCTTGTTTTGTACTGTTCTGTAGTTTCGACCAAATGATTCGTCTGACAAAGACCTTCACCTCCTGCAAGCCCAGGCATGGAGCAAAGCTGGTGAGACATTCAATGACACCATCTTCACAGACGAATCAACCATGGCCCTTGAGCAATTTGCTCAAAATTGCTACAGAAAAAAGAAGATCAAGCAAGAAGATCAAGCATCCCCTCAACCTCCATGTGTGGGAGGCAATTTCTCGCCAGGGACCAGGCTGATATTTGAATTCTGGTGGTAAGTTTATCTATTTACAAAGCAAAAGGCACATAAAATGTTGTATCCTACACCTTACGGACTGCTATGTGTTCCACAATAATTCACTGTTGCCTCCTTTTTCAGGTATCATGGCTCGAGATTTCGTTGAGGAAGAAATCATCAAGAGATATGCTGGAACCTATGTCAGTGTCAGAACGTGTGTGCAACTGGTCAACTAGAGCCAGGTGCAGGAGAGCAGAGATGAGTGAACAGGCACACTTTAATTAGCAGAAGCAAAAGTCGGACGCAACAGCGTCACAGTGAAATAGCGCACTGGTCACAATTAATAAAGGACAACAATACAATACCACGGGTTGAAACAATACCCGGAAAAACCCAGCCTGACGTGTCACACAATAAATGTAACGAACAATTACACTCACAGACATGGGGGAACAGAGGATAATATACACGTAGATGATAAGGGAATGTAAACCAGGTGTGCGTGAAAACAAGACAAAACAAATGGAAAATGAAAGGTGGAGCGGCGATGGCTAGAAGACCGGTGACGTCGATTGCCGAGCGCCGCCCAAACAAGGAGAAGAACCGACTTCGGCGGAAGTCGTGACAGTCAGAGAGGTGTTTCTGGAACCACATCCTTTCTTTCAAGGTAGGATTATAGTAATGTTTTGTAATGTTTAGGCCTGTTTACATTTATATTCCTAGTATTGTACCTAATGTTGGCTGTTATGCTAAATACATTTTTTTCTTTTCCAAATGCAGACAATGACCCAAAACATACTGCCGCCCGGGTTTGCGTTGCAAATGAGGGCATAAAATGGGTCAAGACACAAGCAGAATAAGTACACCTTTATGTCGTAAAATAAATAGAAATAAATAAATGACATACAACACCTAGGGTAGGCCTACAGTATATCTAAAAATATATTTTTCATCTCTACCTGTAGGTCTCCTGATTTAAACCCGATCGAACTTGTTTGGCATCAACTGAAAACATTCATCCATAACACTGCCAAGCCTACAAGCAAAGATGAACTGGTGAAGGCCATCAAGATGTTTTGGCTTGAGAAATTGACGATACAACCATACAACAAATACATAGATCATCTCAGCAAGGTTTTACCCGTGGTCGTGGAGCTGGGGGGAAGCGCAACTAAAATATAGTTTAAATAAACATCTGCATTTTGAATGTCTTTTTTCTTGTTATTTTGTTCATGAAAGCATAAAGATGTTGATGAACACCTGTTAGTGCCAAATTGGGTCATTTACACACCTACAGCAGCCAGGCTATGAAAGGTTGCGTGTCAATTGATAAACCATGTGCCATGGAATCTCTTCCCAACTATTTTGCACTCTATATGGCTCTCCGACATTTTGCGGTTGCCTGAGGTCTTGAGTTAGAAATGTAACACTTTAGAGTACTTAAGCATCGAATACATTGCAAATTTGGGGATTTTCACACCTACAGTAGCCGGACTATGAAGAGCCTATTGTCCTGCTAATAGGAAATATTGTATGCATGATAGGCTACACCTACTACAGTACTACAGTACTACAGTACACTTGTGGAAAAACAAGTGTTTGAAAACCTGTTTTCAAAATTCTTCCAGCTGTCCATCACTACTGTAAATAAAAACACAATATCTTGTTTACATTCTTTATTGTAACCACAATGTCACAAATAATTTGTATCTACCTTTCCAATTACTTTTAGTTTGGGATTTACAAATGTGCGCTTTTCAAGTCATTTTTCATTAAATCCAATTTGGATTTAAGTATAACTTTTGTATGACTGACGCCTTTAGTGAGAGGTCGAATAGAGACAGTTGTAAATCATGCAGCGCCTTGTGTCACGAGCAAAGATTTTAGAGAAACAATAAGTGTCTTATATCGGCTGAAAGCTTAAATTCTTGTTAATATTACTACACTGTCCAATGTACAGTAGCTATTACTGTGGAAAAAATGCCATGCTATTGTTTGAGGAGAGCGCCTAACAACAAAACACTTTTTTCACAGCGATAGTTTTGATAAATTCACCTCTGAAGGTCAAATGTGTACTTACATTCTGAAATCTTGCTCTGGTTTATCATCCAAACGGTCCCAGAGATAACATGAAGTGTTGTTTTGTTAGATAAAATCATTTTTCATATCCTAAAAAGGTCCATATAGCATGCACGATCAATTTTGAATTTCCACTTGTTCAATTTGCAAAGAAAGGAATCTGTGAAAATCTAACCCTAAACGTTGTTTCAACCAGTCAAATCACGTTTGTATGTATTCCTCAGAGATCGTAGAATGTAACCAGACTTCACTATATCATTAGGGGGTGTAGTATATCCTATAGGACACTAAATTTGGTCAGAGAGCAACACCTTCATGGCATGCCGATGACGCAGCCGGTCTTCATTTGATCTACTGTATCTTTGTCAAATAAGCACCAATCGGGGTCAAACAAAGCTAGCTAGATAGCTAATGAGCTGGGCTTTATGGGAGTATAACCCTGTATCTGTAACAAAATGTAGGTGCTAACCTTTTACGACAGCATGCCTTTTCCTTTTGGACAAAAATTATAAGAATATTCAGAGTTATGAAGTTATGAAAACTGGTTGTTTTGCAAATGTTGAACTTATAATATGGCTACTAATACTGGAAAAGCTAAATCAAAGTCCAAGTATACAGATTTGACGATATTCTTGCAAAAAAATGTCATATGAATGCAAATGTCTCCTTTAAATGTACCTGGGTGACTTCACACTAAATGTCATGTAGTTTGCTCATACTTCAAGTTATCCATCTGAAACTTTGCACATGCACTGCTGCCATCTTGTGGACACCATCGGAATTACAACCAGAGTGATGGCTAGAACTGGGACCTTTCTCTTGCATTTCAAATATGGTGGTAGAAAAAAACAGTTGTTTTTTTCTTTGTATTTTCTTCTACCAGATCTATTGTGTTACATGCAATTCACATTTCCTCAAACTTCAAAGCGTTTCCTTTCAAATGGTACCAAGAATATGCATATCCTTGCTTCAGGGCCTGAGCTACAGGCAGTTAGATTTGGTATGTCATTTTAGGCGAAAATTTGAATAAAAGGAGGCTATCCCTAAGAAGTTTTAATATTTAATCATTTCTGCTCTCCGAATCCATACAGTATCTAAGGGGCATTTTTCGTTAGGGCAAATCTGCTCTATGAGAATATCTAATAATAATAATCGCTTTGTAAATAAGGATGCATTCTGAAAGGAAAATGACATGCACAAGAGACGGTGGTAATATTTTTCATTTTAGAGACTATAATACATGGCATCCAGGTCAGGATAACGAAAAACATTTCTTTATTAAAGACCATCAGAAAGAATGTTGCTACTTATTTATTTTGATCCAAAGCCATGAATGAGTGAGTCACTCAGCTTTATGTAGGTGCCGAGATAATATAACTGCGCCATCAACTTGATTATTTAGCAGACTTGCTTATATTCTTGCTTATATTCAATCAACACATATATCTTAACAATATCATGTAATATAATTGAACATTTTCGTTTCTCTTAGAATAAAAACCTTAGTGTAACAACAGTTTTAGTAAGTAATATGCTACAGTCCAGTTACAGCTTCTTCTGACCAAGTAGAAACCAAAAAAATATGTGGAATTTTTCGGGTGTGCGTGCAGAACAGAGGAATAGCAATTCTTACACTATTATTCTAAATTCAATCACATTCTTCGTCCTCATCACTCAGTTCATTGAAATGTTGATGTCGTGCACAATTATCAGTTTCTATTTGGTTAATATCGCCCGTTCATTGTCAGGTAGAGAGACACATTAGGCCTTTGGACCCAAAAACAAAATCAGTTCTCTAACTCCCCCTTGGAGTGGTCTGGAGCAATGAAGCAGTGACACAGGGTAACGTACTAAACCACAAAGTCCTGTAGGATGCGTACACTTTCAGAGTTACAGTTACTTGGTTATACCATCCTTAATGACATCACAAAATAATAAACCATATGACAGGACTTATCCTTTAGATCCCCACAGACCATTCTTAATATTCATCTTATAAATATTGTGCCAACGTTCATTCTTTGGCCGTTAGAGTTTTTGGCAGCAAAGGTCTTCTGTAGACAAAGGGATTTCTTTCCCAATACTGCAGGGCAAGAAAGAGAAAGATGTCTCTAAATGTATGACCCAGTGTTAAGGTGTCAAGACTGGCACAGCCCCCCTTCCCCTCTTCTGTGGGAGAGAGGAGGTCTGGCTATCTTCAAACATTTGCCTAGCTGATGGGTCTTTTGGTCAACTGTCAGGAGTCATGACAATGTATAGAGTAAAAAGTACATTATTTTCTTTATGAATGTAGTGAAGTAAAAGTAAAAAGTTCCCAAAAATAGAAATAGTAAAGTACAGATACCCCAAAACATTTCCACTGCTCCAGTACTTTAAACCCCTGCCAGAGCGTTGATGATTCATCATGCAGAGGCCATAGAGAAGCCAGATTTAGACATTGTATATAATTTAACAGTTCCATTTTTATTTATTTATCCATTTTCTCCCCAATTTCGTGGTATCCAATTGGTAGTTACAGTCTTGCCCCATCGCTGCAACTCCCATATGGACTCGGGAGAGGCGAAGGCCGAGAGCTGTGCATCCTCCAAAACACAACCCAGCCAAGCCGCACTGCTTCTTGACCTTATGCCCGCTTAACCCGGAAGCCAGCCGCACCAATGTGTCGGAGAAACACTGTGCACCTGACGACCGTGTCAGCGTGCATTGCACCCGGCCCGCCACAGGAGTCGCTAGTGGGAGATGAGACAAGAACATGCCTGCCAGCCAAACCCCCTCCTAACCCGGACGACGCTGGGCCAATTGTGCGCCACCCCATGGGTCTCCCGGTCGCGGCCAGCTGTGACAGAGCCTGGAGTCAAACCAGGATCTCTAGTGGCACAGCTAGCACTGAGATGCAGTGCCTTAGACCACTGAGCCACTCAGGAGGCCCAACAGTTCCATTTCACACCATGCTGTTCATATAAATCATTTATTATAACTGACTGGTTTCTGGCAGTTATTTATCCAGAGAAAGGGGAGTGGTTTTGGCCGGTAAATCCTGGTACATCTGGGTAACTGGGTTCCCACCATTCAACTCTACACCTGATAAAGGGCCCTAGACCCCTGTCTTCTACTTTATTAAGCAACCCATTTTCTCTGCCAGACTACGACCAGAAACACACCCGATATTGCCCTACGCTGGGAACCTGATGGAAAAGGGAAGCTAGGATGCTAGAAAGCGACATAAAGAAGGAGATGGAGTGTGGCCTGACCTGGGGAACATTCACCAAGAATGCTGCAGACCAGATACAGAGGCACTTTCTTGTGGAAGCCTTATGTGCCTCAAGGCACGAAGAGGATTAAGTAAGTAAGCTCTGCAGAGCAGGTTCTCTTCACTACGACTACACACAATACCCCATAATCACAAAGTGAAAACATGTTTTTAGACATTTTAGCAAACTTATGGAAAATGAAATACAGAAATATATCATTGACAAAAGTATTCACACCACCTTGCTATGACGCTCTAAATTGACCTCAGGTGCATTCAATTTCCATTGATCATCCTTGAGATACAACTTGATTGGAGTCCAACTGTTGTCAATTACATTGTTTGAACATGATTTAGAAAGAAACACACCTGTCTATGTAAGATCCCACAGTTGACAGTGCATGTCAGAGCAGAAACTATACCATGAAGTCCAAGGAACTGTCCGTAGATCTCCGAGATAGAATTGTGATGAGGCATATATTTGGGGAAGGATGATAAACCATTTCTAGAGTGTTGAAAGATTTAAAGAGCACAGTGTTCTCCATCATTGGGAAATGTAAAAAAAAGATTTAACTACCCAGCCTCTGCCTAGAGTTGGCCGTCCAACTAAACTGAGCAACCGGGCAAGAAGGACCTTGCTCAGAGAGGTGACCAAGAAGCCAATGACCACTCTGACAAAACTACATAGTTCCATGGCACTTCACCAATCTGGGCTTCATGGGAGAGTGGACAGACAGAAGCCACTCCTGAGAAAAAGGCACATGAGAGCACACCTGCTTGCAAAAAGGCATGTGAAAGACAGAGCATAAGGCAAAATATTATGTGGTCTGACTCTTTGGCCTGAATGCAAAGCGCTATGTAGGGAGAAAACCAGGCACAGGTCATCACCTGTCTAACATCCTCCCTACCATGAAGCACGGTGGTGACAGCATCATGCTATGGGGATGCATTTCAGCAGCAGGGACTGGGAGACTGGTAAGTAGAGGGGGGGAAATGACTGGAGCAAAATACAGGCAAATCCTCGATGAGATCCTGCTTCAGAGTGCACACAACCTTACACTGGGATGAAGATTTATCTTCCAACAGGACAATGACCCCAAGCATACAGCCAAGGCAATGCTGGAATGGCTTCAGAACAAGAAAGTCATTGAGTGGCCAAGCCAAAGCCCAGACATGAATCCCACTTAAAATCTGTGGAAAGACTGTTGTTCACCATCGCTCCCCATCTATCTTAAAAGCTTGATAAAATCTGCAAGGAAGAATAATAAAAAAAAATCCACAAATCCAGATGTGCAAAGCTGATACAGACATTCCCAAGATGACTCAAAGCTGTAATCACCGCTAAAGGTTCTGCTACACAGTTGTGACTCAGGGGTGTGAATACTTATGTAAATGAGATCCTTCTGTATTTAATTTTCAATAAATGTGCAAACATTTCTAAAAACATGTTTTCACTTTGTCATTGTGGGGTATTGTGTGTAGATGGTTGACAATTTATATTTATTTAATCCATTTTGAATTCAGGCTATAATAAAAGGTAGAATATGAATACTCTCTGAAGGCACCTTATAAGTACCCTGCTTAGCTTTGGAAACAAGCTGTGTTTGTTTCAGCTGAGCTATCACGTAAACACATTTAGACTTTGATCAGCTTCCACAATCATTTGTGTAGACTAACTAAATAGCATTGAATAGTTGAAAGTAACTCCTAACTTTTCTTACACAAGCTGTATGTGAAAGTAAATTCGGAATGAAGCTATGTTTATGTAGGCTACATTAACATCTGATTTGCCCAACAAACGACACCATCATCTCAACGTGTAGCTAGGTATACTTTAATTCAATCCACGGTTGATTGGTTCTTTGGAAGATTAGAAGTAGTTACAATTAGCCCTATAAATAGGATGCCAAGTTCATGATGCACTAAAGTATGTGGACAACCAACCCTTCAAGGTGTTGAAGCACTGCCTCTAGAAGCAACGTCAGCACAAGAGCTGTTCATCGGGAGCATCATGAAATGTGTTTCCATGGCCAAGCTACACACAAGCCTATCACCATCTGCAATGCAAAGCGTCAGCTGGAGTGGCGTAAAGCTCATGGCCATTGGACTCTGGAGCAGTGGAAATACGTTCTCTGGAGTGATGAATCACACTTCACCATCTGGCAGTCCGATGGATGAATCTGGGATTTGCCGGATGCCAACTGTAAAGTTTGGTGGAGGAGCAATAATTGTCTGGGGCTGTTTTTCATGGTTCGGGCTAGGCTGCTTAGTTCTAGAGAGGGGAAATCTTAATGCTACAGCTTACAATGACATTCTAGACGTGCTTCCAACTTTGTGGCAACAGTTTGGAAAAGGCCCTTTCCTGTTCTAGCATGACAATGCCCCCGTGCACAAAGCGAGATCCATACGGAAATGTTTTGTCAAGATTGGTGTGGAAGACCTTCACTAGCCTGCACAGAGCCCTGACCTCAAACCCATCAAACACCTTTGGGATGAATTGGAATTCCAACTGCGAGCCAGGCCTGAAGTCCAACATCTGTGCCCGACCTCACTAATGCTTTTGTGGCTGAATGGAAGCAAGTCCCCGCAGCAATGTTCCAACATCAAGTAGAAAGCCTTCCCAGAAGAGTGGAGAATGTTATAGCATCAAAGGGGGGGACCAACTCCATATTAATGGCCATGATTTTTGGAATGAGATACTTTTTGTCATGTAGGGTATTAGAAATATACTTTTACCTTTGGAAATTGTCTTGTATATGAAGGATGGTTGGTCGTTTCAAATTGAATCTACAAGTTATTAATATGTACGAGTCACACCTCCATTTCAACCAAAAATCTACTTTGAAGAATAGGACTAAATCATATCAAACTTTATTTGAAGTGCATTTAAAGTTGAGGCAGGTGGTTCGAGTCTGATATTTATTATAATCCAAGGGGCAGGTAAGAGAATGGTCATGGACATGCAAAAGATCATAAACAAGTTCAGAGTCCAGGAGGTACAGAGTGGCAGGCAGGCTCGAGGTCAAGGCAGGCAGTATGGCCAGGCAGGCGGGTTCAGAGTCAAGGCAGGCAAGGGTCAAAACCAGGAGGAATAGCAAACGCAAGATAAAAAATAAATAAAAACCACACTGGTTGAATTGACAAGACAAGGTGAACTTGCAACAGGCAAACAGGGAACACCAGAATAAATACCCAGGGACTAATGGGGAAAACGGGTGACACCTGGAGGTGGGTGGAGACAATCACAAAGACAAGTGAAACAGATCAGGGCGTGACTGTGAAACCAACATATCAGTCATCAATTTGAAGGCAAACTTAATATTGAATTGTGAACGCAACCAAATATCAGCATTTGAAGGAGCTGTATCTTCTGCTTAGATAGTATATACAGTTGAGGTCGGAAGTTTACATACACTTAGGTTGGAGTCATTAAAACTTGTTTTTCAACCACTCCACAAATTTCAAGTTAACAAACTATAGTTTTGGCAAGTCGGTTAGGACATCTACTTTGTGCATGACACAAGTAATTTTTCCAACAATTGTTTACAGACAGATGATTTCACTTATAATTCACTGTATCACAATTCCAGTGGGTCAGAAGTTTACATACACTAAGTTGACTGTGACTTTAAACAGCTTGAAAAATTCCAGATAATGATGTCATGGCTTTAGAAGCTTCTGATAGGCTAATTGACATCATTTGAGTCAATCGGAGGTGTACCTGTGGATGTATTTCAAGGCCTACCTTCAAACTCAGTGCCTCTTTGCTTGACATCATGGGAAAAATCAAAAGAAAATCAGCCAAGACCTCAGAAAAAAATTGGATCCACAGTAAAACGAGTCCTATATCGACATAATCTGAAAGGCCGCTCAGCAAGGATGACGCCACTGCTCCAAAACCGCCATAAAAAAGCCAGACTACAGTTTGCAACTGCACATGGGGACAAAGATCGTACCTTTTGGAGAAATGTCCTCTGGTCTGATGAAACAAAAATTGAACTGTTTGGCCATAATGACCATCGTTATGTTTGGAGGAAAAAGGGGAAGGCTTGCAAGCCCAAGAACACCATCCCAACCGTGAAGCACGGGGGTGGCAGCATCATGTTGTGGGGGTGCTTTGCTGCAGGAGGGACTGGTGCATTTCACAAAATAGATGGCATCATGAAAGTGGAAATTATGTGGAGATATTGAAGCAACATCTCAAGACATCAGTCAGGAAGTTAAAGCTTGGTCGCAAATGGGTCTTCCAAATGGACAATGACCCCAATCATACTTCCAAAGTAGTGGCAAAATGGCTTAAGGACAACAAAGTCAAGGTATTGGAGTGGCCATCACAAAGCCCTGACCTCAATCCTATAGAAAATGTGTGGGCAGAACTGAAAAAGTGTGTGCGAGCAAGGAGGCCTACAAACCTGACTCAGTTACACCAACTCTGTCAGGAGGAAAGGGCCAAAATTCTCCCAACTTATTGTGGGAAGCTTGTGGAAGGCTACCTGAAGCGTTTGACCCAAGTTAAACAATTTAAAGGCAATGCTACCAAATACTAATTGAGTGCATGTAAACTTCTGACCCACTGGGAATGTGATGAAAGAAATAAAAGCTGAAATAAATCATTCTCTCTACTATTATTCTGACATTTCACATTCTTAAAATAAAGTGGTGATCCTAACTGACCTAAAACAGGGAATTTGTATTAGGATTAAATGTCAGGAATTGTGAAAAACTGAGTTTAAATATATTTGGCTAAGGTGTATGTAAACTTCCGACTTCAACTATATACTGTACATTATGAATAATATATGTGTGTGTGTGTGTCAATATCCAAAGGCAAAAGTGTGTTATTAATATCATGAATTTGGCATCATATTTATAGGGCTAATGGTTACTTCTAAACATCCAAAGATCCAATCAACCGTGGATAAACTTTAGTTGAAACGATGACGTTGATTCAAACATACCATTTTATTATCAACATTGAAATAAGGTCAAATAAAATATGTCTAATCAAATATGAAATTCAACACAATTATGTTTTTACGCAGAATTTTCAACGCAATTTAAATGTATACATAGTTCTTATGATTATGTTGAAATTAGGTTGATGTAACGTGTTAGTCAGATTAAGTCTAGTATTTAAATTAAAGTTTTACCCTAATTTTAATATTTACAATGCTGGTTGAAATTAGATGAGAACAGTACAGGCTGATGACTTTTTCAAATCCAATGTATTTAACACGTTGATTCCACGGAACAATATGTTGACAAATTACATTGAAACAACTTTGTTTAAACCAGTGTTTGCGCAGTAGGGTCCTACATTTCTACAAAAAGAGGCAATTTGCCATTCTCTCTTATGACAATACCTTGGTCTTCCACACCAAGTGAAATATAGGAGAAACACAGAGGAGTAAGACATGAGCGAGTCCTCCTACAAGACATTTAGGCAAATGGTGCTGAGATTATGAGGACCCATAGGTGCGGGGCAGCTGCCTTTGTCTTCACCTCAGCTCGGCCCCTCTATGCGCTGCTGTCTGCAATGACAGATGGCAGAGGTGTCAAAACGATGTTGTCGGGCCCTCTGGTGTATCTTCATAGTTGACATTCCTGGGGCCTAATCAGAGGTTAAACAAATTACGTCTGCCTGCAAACTGCTGCTTATCCCTCAGCTCCTGCGCTGACCTGACACCCTTACTGGAATGTCCTCCACACAGGGGCTAGGGTGGGGGGGAAGAGGGGTTCCAGAAACACAATGAACAGGAGCATTAGGGTCGGCAGCACCGGTGGCATACTTCACACCAATAGTGTCTTGTGAGTGACTCCCTCCACTATAGAAATGTAGGATGGGAGATGAATGATGGGGACTCATTCCACTGTGCAGGAGGCATGGATATTTTCTTCTTTCTGCTTTTCCATTGCAAAAATAGGATGTTGATGTCTTCAGAAGTAGACAGAAGTCCAACTAGGGGCTCACATGTTCAGGATGTTAGTTGAAGTGAAGTCTGACTCTAGGCCACTTCTCAGCCCTCCCCACCTCCTGCCTCCATGGCCTGTTGGCTGTGTTGAAGACAGATAATTTCCTGTTTGCTGAAGGGGGGCCTTGGCTCCAGACGGTGCTGGGTGCAGGCCAAATCTGATAAGAGGACAGTACCTGCAGTGTCAACACAAAAGAGCCATCTCAACCCCCTGAGACCACCTACTCACATAGAGAATATGAAAACTAAGGGGAAAGCGGAAATGCTTGTGTCTTTATGAAAACAGAATGTGTCCTTTGGCCCCCTCATTAACTTTTTAGAAGTAAAAAGTCCTGCTAACTTCCGACTTAGATTTAGAAGAGTATTAGAATGGATATTTCCTTGAAGGAAAAAAATGAAGAAGTTATGATGTTCAGAATACTAAGAGCCACTGGGGTTTGGAAAGCACATTTATTTTGAGATAGTTACAGAACTTTAGAGTACTTTGCTGTCAAAACAAATGTAGCCACTGGCTGTTGTTACCTGCTTACGAATAGCCTAGGCCTACATAAATGATGTGTTCACCAGTTACGTTCTACGGTTTTCCCTGAAGAACCCTTATTGGTTCCAGGTTCAAACCCTTTTTGGTACTTTAAGGGTTCCAAAAAGGGTTCTACCTGGAAACAAAAAAGGGTTCTACTACAGGGTCAGCCCGATAACCCTTTTTTCTAAGAGTATACCTTTGGTGTAACAGTTAAATGTATTACTGTTGAATCAATCATCTGGTGAAATGAAGATGAGATGATGACTTCATTATCCCAATGGGGAAATGTTGGGTGTTGCTCTGTGCATACATAAAAACAAAATCAAAGATAGACAAAAGGACATATACAGACAATAAATACAAGTAAAAAAAGGGCAGTTCGTGAGCAATTAATGAGCAATTACTGTTCAATATGTATGGAGCTCTAGCACCCTGACTAATGGTAAGATGAATCAGTCTGAATAACCTTGGAGAACTTGAGCCAGGTCTGGCATGCTAGCCAGTTGGATACAGCAGTTGGGTGCCTTCATGTATGAAGGGTGTGAATAACAGTTGTTTACTTTTGAGGGGGAAATCTATTTTAGCTTTAAACAATGAATGGGGGCCTTGTATTTCCATGCTAACACGCAGAGGCACTTGCATTGTTGCTGTGTTATCTGATTTACCGAAGTTGGTTAATATGGTTACATCAGACGATTACATTTACTTAACCAATGGCAGCTGTTTACCACTGAAAAAAATACAGAGGGAAATGGTCATCTGTCAAATATTAATCCACATTGCTTGTAAACAATGAAAACCAGCTTGTTCAGCGCCATGTGCATCCAACGTGTGTCCAGAAATTCAAATTCAATAACAACTACTGCATAACAATGTCTAGGATCAACTCCAAGGGGTCCTTAAAAATCAGGGAAACGTTTAACAAATAGCATTGCTAGATTTGTTTCAGATTGTGGCATCCGCCTGTAAGGCCTTCCGATGCTTGGAGATACATATGATGGTGATCCTGCACTCTAACTCCTGAATGACTGACTTGATGTCCGTTTGCTGCACTGAGGTACAGTAACCTATTACAGTACAAGACAGGCACGACGGAGCCAATGACGAGGCCCCTGATACCCCTCTAGTACACATACAGTGTAAGTTGTTGGATAATGGTTGGATTCAGACCACGCAGCTGATACATTTCAACTGACACTAAAAACATATTTAATCCTCAGAAAGAAAGGACCTAGGCACTCTTCATATGATTAATTACAATGCCTTTCTTTGTATGGCATATTCAATGGAACAAAAAAAATGTACAACTTGGCTGCATAGCCTTCATCAGGGAGTACAAAGATATGATAATACAATGTCTTCATTTGAACAAAGCATTTTCTAATCAACCCTGATTGTAGAGGGTGTGGTTACAGAATAGTTAGTCATTGGACATCACCCAGTAAACAATAATATACATTCAAAAGTAAATCTTTGTTCCATTGAACATGCCATACAAATAAAGGCATTTTAATGAATTATATGAAGAGAGCCATGGTCCTTTCTTTTTATGGACTTTTACCAAGAGAGCGCCATTGCTACCTATCTTCAGTCTTTTTGGGCACAGTTTTCCATGGTTCTTCAATGGGACTATCAAAACAGATTTCCCAAAATGAATCAGTTACAGGTTTGACAAGGGTTAATTGAGCCCTGGAAATGAACTCTGCTCATAAAATTCATAACATGCAAGTCTACTGAAAATCACTACATCAAGTATTGACATCGACGCACACAATTCCAAGTCATGTCCTTGTTCATTGCAGCAGACTCTGAAATCCAAAACCTTCCCGGTGGTCTCTGTAGAATTGTCAAGATTAGGTGTTAGGTCATACATTTTTGGTTAATGGCTCTTTCTTTGAAAATGAAAGAATCATTGTTTTCCTCCGAATGTGCAAAGCCATTTCTTTTTAGGGGGGTGGGGGGGGGGGGGACCATGATCCATATCCAACTTTATGTACTTCAGAGATTTGTTACACTTGTGTTGGACCTGTACCATTTGTAAAATAAATCTGCACCTCTCATGAAATAAACAATGTTCTTTTAAAAATCCAAGATGCTATTGCGACACCGACGACTGCCTCTGAACTGGTCTGAAAACACCAAAAGGTCAATGATCCTCAAGCTTACATTCTTTACTTTTGCAAAGAAAGTGGTTGCTATTGGCACACCCTATTCGTTTTTAGAGTAATATGTATTCCTGTCTGGCTATGGGGAGAAAACCCACAAGAATGTTGCGCTAGTGTAATGTTGGGTTGCATCAGCTAGGAGTAAAAAACTCCTGGTTGGTTTAAGCAAAATAAATGGAAAGGAACTCGCGTATAAACAGAGGTGAGGTTAGGGACACCCCCCCCCCACCCCCCACCCCCCCACCCCTCCATCTTGAAGAACTCAATATATGTTCATCATGACGGATGGTTTGTGGTAGTGGAAATGACAGCTGTTTTAGAATGGTGCGTGAGCGAGGTGAGGCAAGGCGTGGCTACTCTTTCCAATGCTAGCGAAGTCCAAATCAGACCCTGGGCTGCCCCTCTATAATGACCTTGAGTCATGTTTTAGGGCTCCGCTGTGACACATTGCTGGATTTTAGCTGGGAAGGGCCTCTCTTTGTTTGTTTAATCTAATTATGACATTTCTAACTTATTATATCCAAGACATTCTTTACATTACAAAGCATGAATTAACTGGTATTAGGGGGGGGGGGGGTTCTTTGCTTTTCACTGAATATGATAGATGAAACATAACAATGAAAACGTCAATGTTGTTAGGTGGAAACGTTCAAGTGACTGTACAATTCAAAAACCTATTACACATTGATGTTGATACAAAAATAATGGATTGTGTGTTGAACTATACGGCTCCCTCCAACTCAATAAAAAAGTATATATGTGCTGCACGCGTGGACACAAAGGATGAAAAGCGTGCGGCTGATTATGAAATGCTCTGGACCTGACAGAGACCCTGGCGTGGCCGCAGATAACGAGGTGTGATGGCTGACGAAGACACACGCCCAGAGCAACACCTCTTTACAAGACCACATATTACAAAGGAGAAGCCCCTTATCCAAAGACAACCTCATGCTTCACTTAAAAACTGATTAGGCTGTTGCGCACACAATAACATCACCACAGGAATAAACTGGACTTCACTGCTATGATACTCCCCCACTTAACACACAGCTTGACTAGTTGGGCCCAAGCTTGCTGTACAACATTAAAACCCATTCAGTCTGTCTACAAACAGGCTACCAAAGTGCTTGATAGAAAGTCCAATAGCTATTTTCACTGTTACATCCTCAGAAAGCATGAATTCCTGAGTTAGGAAAATCTTGTGCAATACACCAACGCATGTCTTGTATTCAAGATCCTAAATGGCCTAGCTCCACCCCATTAAGTACTTTTGTCAAACAGAAAACCCAAACCCATGGCAGCAGATCCACAAGGTCTGCCATGAGAGGTGACTGTATAGTTCCCTTAAGGAAAAGCACCTTTAGTCAAACTGCTTTCTCTGTGAGAGCTTCCCATGTCTGAAACACACTGCAATCAGACACACATAACTGCACCACCTATCACACCTTCACAAAAAAGGACTGAACATAACATGTTGTCTGTAGCTTGTGAGGTGTGGGAACACTGTTGCTTTTATGTTCATTGAACAAAAATATAAACGCAACATGTGTTGGTTCCATGTCTCAGTTTCTGAAATAAAAAATCCCAGAAATGTTCCATTCGCACAAAATGCTTGTTTCTCTCAAATTTTCTGCACACATTTATTTACATCCTTGTTAGTGAGCATTTCTCATTTGCCAAGATAATCCATCCACCTGACAGGTGTGGCAAATCAAGAAGCTGATTAAACAGCATGCTCATTACACAGATGCACCTTGTGCTGGGGGCAATAAAAGGCCACTTTAAAATATGTAGTTTTCTCACACAACACAATGCCACAGATGTCTCAAGTTTTGATTGAGCGTGCAGTTGGCATGCTGACTGCAAGAATGTCCACCAGAGCTGTTGTTCATTTCCCTACCATGAGCCACCTCCAACGTCGATTTTGAGAATTTGGCAGTATGTCCAACCGGCCTCACATCCGCTTGGTCTGAATGCCAAGCGTCACGTCTGGAGGAAACCTGGCACCATCCCTACTGTGAAGCCTGGTGGTGGCCGCATCATGCTGTGGGGATGTTTTTCAGTGGCAGGGACAGGGAGACTAGTCAGGATCGAGGGAAAGATGAACGGAGCAAAGAACAGACAGATCCTTGATGAAAACCTGCTCCAGAACACTCAGAACCTCAGACTGGGGCGAAGGTTCACCTTCCAACAGGACAACGACCCTAAGCACACAGCCAACAGGTCTCTGAATGTCAGGGACAGGTCTCTGAATGTCTTTGAGTGGCCCAGCTAGAGCCCGGACTTGAACCCGATCTAACATCTATGGAGAGACCTGAAAATAGCTGTGCAACGACACTCCCCATCCAACCTGACAGAACTTAAGAGGATCTGCAGAGAGGAATGGGAGAAACTCCTCAAATACAGGTGTGCCAAACTTGTAGCGTCATACCCAAGAAGACTCGAGGCTGTAATTGCTTCCAAAGGTGCTTCAACAAAGTACTGCGTGATGGGTCTGAATACTTATGCAAATGTGATATTTGTTTTTTATTATTTATTAACTAGCAAACATTTCTAAAAACCAGTTTTTGCTTTGTCATTATAGTGTATATTGTGTAGATTGATGAGGGGGGGGGAAACAATTTAATACATTTTAGAATATGCTGTAACGTAACAAAATGTGGAAAAAGTCAAGGGGTCTGAATACTTTCCGAATGCACTGTATGTCCATGAAGGCAGGGCAGGTGAAGGGGCAGGTGAAGGGTCGAGAGCCAGACCCGGTCTCCCGGTGCATATACCGGGGCCTCACTACGGTGGCGGTCGGCACTCTCCTTCTGTCGCCTGATGTCTCGTTGCAGGCATACATGGGCAGTGTCCCAGGTTTCCTCCGAGCGCCGAAACCATTCATCCACTGCAGGTGCCTTGATCTGGCTCTGATGCCACGGTGCCAGAACCAGCTGATAATCTAGTACATAATGAAACGGGGACAGGTTAGTGGAGGAGTGACGGAGGGAGTCTTGGGCCATCTCTGCCCAGGGGATGAAATCCGACCACTCCCCTGACCACTCCCCTGACCAAACTCTCTCCACCTGCCCATTACTTTCGGGGTTAAACCCTGAGGTCAGGCTGACCGAGACCCCCAGACGCTCCATGCACGCCCTCCAGACCCTTGATGTAAACTGGGGACCCCGATCAGACACTATATCCTCAGGCACCCCGTCGTGCCGGAAGACGTGTGTATACAGGGCCTCCGCAGTCTGTAGTGCCGTAGGGAGACCGGGCAAAGGAATGAGACGGCAGGACTTAGAAAACCGATCCACAACAACCCGAATTGTGGTGTTTCCTCGTGATGGAGGGAGATCGTCACGAAATCCACCAATAGGTGTGACCATGGACGTTGTGGAACGGGTAGGGGTTGTAATTTCCCTCTGGGCAGGTGTTTAGGTGCCTTGCACTGGGCGCACACCGAACAGGAGGAAACATACACCCTCATGTCATTAGCTAAAGTGGGCCACCAGTACGTCCCACTACGACAGCGCACTGTCCGACCGATGCCAGGATGACCAGAGGAAGGTGACGTATGAGTCCAACAGATCTGTCAGTGTCAGTATAGAGGAGGTGAGGATAGAGTCAAGCGCAGGACACCGAACTGAGTAAAATAACGTAATTTACTCTAGAAAACTCATAAGTCAAAATAAACGCAGGGATAAACAATCGTGACAATACACAACTAACATGGCGAACAAGAAAACAATAACGCACAAAACATCATGAGAACCAGACGGTTAAATAAGGAAAATAATCATAACGAGATGGGAACCAGGTGTGAACAAACAAGACAAAACAAATGGAAAAAGAAACATGGATCGGTGATAGCTAGAAAGCCGGTGACAATGACCACCGAATGCCAACCGAACAAGGAGAGGCACCAACTTTGGCGGAAGTCGTGAAATCTTGTCTACAAAGGATTGGAAGATGGATGGAGCATTCATCAACCCGTATGGCATGACGAGGTACTCATAGTGCCCAGAGGTGGTACTAAATGCCGTCTTCCACTCATCCCCCTCCCGGATACGCACCAGGTTGTAAGCACTCCTGAGCTCCAATTTTGTGAAGAAGCGCACCCCATGCAATGACTCGGTCACACTGGCTATGAGAGGCAGAGGGTAACTATACTTCACCGTGATCTGATTTAAACCTCTATAGTCAATGCATGGGCATAAACTGCCATCCTTCTTCTTCACAAAAAAGAAACTCGAGGAGGCAGGTGACGTGGAAGGCCGAATGTATCCCTGTCCCAGAGATTCGGTGACATATGTTTCCATAGCCGCCATCTCTTCCTGTAACAGAGGATACACGTGACTCCTGGGAAGTACTGCATCTACCAGGAGATTTATCGCACAATCCCCCTGTCGATGAGATGGTAGTTGAGTCGCCTTCTTTTTACAGAAGGCGAGAGCCAAATCGGCATATTCAGGGGGGATGTGCATGGTGGAGACCTGGTTTGGACTCTCCACCATAGTTGCACCTATGGAAACACCTATACACCTCCCTGAACACTGACGTGACCATCCCTTGAGAGCCCTCTGTTGCCACGAAATAGTGGGGTCATGATGGGCCAATCGGGGAAACCCCAACACCACAGGAAACGCAGGAGAATCTATCAGGAAGAGACTAAGTCTCTCCTCATGACCCTCCTGCGTTATCATACATAGTGGAGCTGTGACCTCCCTAATCAGACCCAACCCTAAAGGACGACTATCTAAGGAATGTACAAGGAAGGGCACATCAACAGGAACAATAGGGATACCTAATCTACGAGCAAACGAACGGTCAATAAAGTTCCCAGCTGCGCCTGAATCTACTAGCGCCTTATGCTGGGAATGCGGGGAAAACTCAGGAAATCCTATAGATATATACATGTGGGCAACAGGAAGTTCTGGGTGAGTTGGGTGCATACTCACCTGGGATGATCCTGGGATGATGCCTCGACTTCCTGGGGAACCTCTCCAGCACTGACCAGCAGTGTGTCCTCTGCGGCCACAGGTAGTGCAGGAAACAGCCCCCCCTCCAGTCACCCTTAGAGCAGCACCTCCGAGCTCCATAGGTGTAGGATCAGAGGTGCTGGGGGATGGAATGGACGGACCCTGATCCGGACATCATCGGGTGGCCAACAGGTTATCCAGCCGGATGGATAAATCCACCAGCTGGTCGAGGGTAAGGGTGGTGTCCCTGCAGGCCAGCTCCCGACGAATGTCCTCCCGAAGACTACATCGGTAATGGTCGATCAGGGCCCTCTCATTCCATCCCGTGCTGGCAGCCAGGGTCCTGAAGTCTAGTGCGAATTCCTGTGTGCTCCTCATCCCCTGTCTGAGATGGAACAAGCGTTCCATTGTGAAATCCTCATAGCGGACCAACGTTGCGTCTATACTTCCACATTCCGCGTTGGCCCACTCAAGTGCCGTCCCCGACAGAAGATGAGGGTGGACACGCTCTCGTATCCCAAGGGAGCCGTCCCATCATAAGCGAGAGCTGAATCCCACTGGGTCCAGGTGACGGTGTACAGCGGTGTGGGTTGTGGTGTTGGTTGGAGTGAAGTTGATGGGGTTGTGGGAACACCCCCTCTTTCCCATCGCTCCGTGGTGACCAGCACACGATCCATGGCTGTGCCAAGATGTTGGAGCATCATCGGGTGCTGCTGGATGCGTTCCTCCACTGGTACTGGAGGACTGGGTGCACCTGCTGACTCCATAAAAAAAGTGGTGCGTAATTCTGTCAGTTTTCAGTTGTGCAGAGATGAGGACGGAGTCAGGCGCAGTACACAGAACCGAGTAAAATAACGTACTTTACTCAGGAAAATAATCAGCCAAATAAATCCACGCAGGGATAACAAAATCCTAACACAAAAGACTAACATAAAACCAGGAAACAATCACGCACAAAACATAATGAGAACCAGAGGGTTAAATAGGGAAATAATAATAACGTAATGGGAACCAGGTGTGAACAATCAAGACATAACAAATGGAAAAGGAAACGTGGATAAGTGGCAGCTAGAAAGCCGGCGACGACGACCACCGAAAGCCGCCCGAACAAGGAGAGGCACCATCTTCGGCGGACGTTGTGGCAGGGTATCAGGATAGCTAATAATAAGGTATTTGAGGTATATATGTACATTAAGGCAGGGTAAAGTAACTGGGTATCAGGATAGATAATAATAAGGTATTTGAGGTAGATATGTACATGAAGGCTGGGTAAAGTGACTAGGCATCAGGATAGATAATAATAAGGTATTTGAGGTAGATATGTACATGAAGGCAGGATAAAGTGACTAGGCATCAGGATAGAAAATAATAAGGTATTTGAGGTAGATATGTACATGAAGGCAGGATAAAGTGACTAGGCATCAGGATAGATAATAATAAGGTATTTGAGGTAGATATGTACATGAAGGCAGGATAAAGTGACTAGGCATCAGGATAGATAATAATAAGGTATTTGAGGTAGATATGTACATGAAGGCAGGGTAAAGTGACTAGGCATCAGGATAGATAATAATAATAAGAGTAAAATAAAGAACAGAGTAGCAGCAGCAAATGATGAGTGTAAAAGTATGTGTGAGTGTGTGTGTGTGTTTAATGTGTATGTACACTCTTAGAAAAAAAGTTGCTATCTAGAACCTTAAAGAGTTCTTCGGCTGTCCCCATAGGAGAACCCTTTGAAGAACCTTTTTTGGTTCCATGTAGAACCCAAAAGTGTTCTACCTGGAACCAAAAAGGGTTCTCCTATGGGGACAGCCAAAGAACCTATTTGGAACTCTTTGTTCTAAGACTGTGTGTGTGTGTGTGTGTGTGTGTGTGTGTGTGTGTGTGTGTGTGTGTGTGTGTGTGTGTGTGTGTGTGTGTGTGTGAATGTGTGTGTGTGTGTGTGTGTGTGTGTGTGAATGTGTGTGTGTGTGTGTGTGTGAATGTAGTGTATGTGAATGTGTGTGGGTTTTGTGTCAGAGTGTCAATGTAGTGTGTGTGTTGGTGAGTGTGTATATGGTTTGTATATATAGTCTAGTGAGTGTGTGTGGGGTCAGGGCAAGATAGAGTCGGTGAAGATAGTTTGGGTACCTGACTATTTGGTTTGGGGGTAGAATCTGTCTTGGAGCCTGTTGGTCCGAGAACCGATGCTTCGGTACCGTTTGCTAGATGGTAGCAGAGTGAACAGTCTTTGGTATGGGTGGATGGAGTCTTTGGCAATTTATCGGGCCTTTCTCTGAGACCACCTGATGTAGAGGTCCTGGATGGTAGGGAGCTTGGCCCCGGTGATGTACTGGGCTGTCTGCACCACCCTCTGTAGCGCTTTGCGGTCAAGAGCGGTCCATTTGCCATACCAAGCGGTGATGCAACCAGTCAAGACCAAGGAACTTGAAATTCTCGACCCGCTCCACAACAGCCCCGTCGATATGGATGGGGACGTGCTCCCCCTCTTTCCCCTATAGTCCACGATCACAGCTCCTTTGGTTAAACTGACATTGAGGGAGAGGTTGTTGTCCAGGCACCACACTGCTAAGTCTCTGACCTCTTCCCTGTAGGATGACTTATCACCGTTGGTCGTCAGCAAACTTGATGATGGTGTTGGAGTTGTGCATGGCCACAGAGTCGTGGGTAAACAGGGAGTACTGGAGGGGACTAAACACAGCATGGCGAAGGTGTTGTTGCCTACCTTCCCCACCTGGGGCCGGCCTGTCAGGAAGTCCAGGATCCAGTTGCAGAGGGAGGGGTTCAGTCCCAGGGTCCCTAGCTTGGTGATGAGCATGAAGGGCACTATGGTGTTGAATGCTGAGCTGTAGTCTATGAACAGTATTCTCACGTAGTTATTTCCCGTCTTGTCCAGGTGGGAGAGAGCAGTGTGAAATGCAATTGATATTGCTTTAAATATGATAGAGAACAGACTAATAACTAGGTAGCCAATTCAAAAACATATCTTGTACACTTTAGTTAACTGTTTAGAGTGTGCAAAGCTGTCATCAAGGCAAAGGGTGACTACTTTGAGGAATCTAAATTATGTTTTGATTTGTTCACTGTACTGTACATAAAAAAGTAAGCTCCAATTGTTGGTCACACCGCCAATTGATGATCATGGAAATTTGGTTAAAATCGTGGAGAAGTGATGGAAAAGTCACGAAATTCCATCTGTCCAAAAGTGTATGAACCCTGAAACTGATGCTGTGGCGTCATCACGGAAACATGTCATCTAGCGATAAATCAAGGAGCTATTAGTGATTTGCGCTGAAAAATAGTTGGTAACACTGATTTCAAGTTTCTGTAGGCTATTCGTCCATTTTTGACTAGCTGATCACAGCAAAGATTAAAATATTTCTGCATATTGCACTATATAGGCCTAAACACATCGATTCTCATTGCAAATAGGCTAAAGACAACTATGGCCAAAATTATTAGTCTTAACTTCTCACATTTGGTTGAGTTTTTAGTGTGAATTCAACGGGAAATCAACCAAAAAATTCACCATGTGATTTAGGTTAAAAATATGAAATACCCTTAAGTTGATGACTTTTTGCAATTCCAATCAGTTTTCTGATTAGGGACCCCACTTTCCCTTTCCACGTTGATTCAATGTCATCACATTGATTAAATTAGTTTAAATGACGTGGAAACGATGTGGATTCAACCAGTTTGCTGCTTAGTGGGTTTAGTCTTTGTCAGGAATCAGAGCCAACTAACCTGTTTTTCAAACGGTAGGCCTACCACATGGATGGGCATTCATAACATGCCAACACTGTACACTGTACACTATTAGTTTTGCGGAGACAAGAGAAGGGAGGCAATTTTTTGTCTCACCTAGGGCGGCAGGACCAGGCCTGAGGAAGCTGTAGGCCTACTCGCTAAGCAAGCAGCGTGACCTTACATGCTAAGGAAAGCAATATGTAATTTTGTAATTTGGGTGAACTATCCCTTTAAGCAGTATAGATAATTTTATGAGCTTTTGATATTGCATCATGGCGTTTCATGCTAACCGCCATTAGCGTCAAAGACTCAAGTCATAGACTGTTCTCTCTGCTACCGCACAGCAAGCACTACCGATGTACCAAGTCTGGAACCAACAGGACCCTGAACAGTTCTATTCCCAAGATATGAGCCTGCTAAATAGTTACATAAATAGTTAGCCAATAGCTACCTGGAATATCTGCATTGACCCTATTTGCACTAATTATTTTGTCTCATCACATCAATCAATCAAATGTATTTATAAAGCCCTTTTTACATCAGCAGATGTCAATAAGTGCTATACAGAAACCAAGCCTAAAACCCCAAACAGCAAGCAATGCAGATGTAGAAGCACGGTGGCTAGGAAAAGCTCCCTACCTAGAGAGGAACCAGGCTCTGAGGGGTGGCCTGTCCTCTTCTGGCTGTGCTGGGTGGAGATTATAAGAGAACATGGACGTTAAGGCCAGATTGTTCTTCAACATGTTCAAACATTCATAGATGACCAGCAGGGTCAAATAATAATCACAGTGGTTGTTGAGGGTGCAACAGATCAGTACCTCAGGAATAAATGTCAGTTGGCTTTTCATAGCCGAGCATTCAGAGGTCGAGACAGCAGGTGCGGTAGAGAGAGAGTCGATCCGGGACAAGGTTGCACGTCCAGTGAACAGATCAGGGTTCCATAACCGCAGGCAGAACAGTTGAAACTGGAGCAGCAGCACGACCAGGTGGACTGGGGACAGCCAGGAGTCATCAGGCCAGGTAGTCCTGAGGCATGATCCTAGGGCTCAGGTCCTGCGGGATTTCTTTTGGTTCTAGTCAAGATTCTAGCAGCCATGTTCAGCACAAACTGAAGTTTATTTAGTGCTAGCCCACATACGCTTTTGTTACTGTTTATTATCTTGGTTTCTCAAATGATTGTCTCGCCTGGTTCACCAACTACTTCTCTGATAGAGTTCAGTGTGTCAAATCGGAGGGCCTGTTGTCCGGACCTCTGGCAGTCTCTATGGGTGTGCCACAGGGTTCAATTCTCGGGCCGACTCTCTTCTCTGTATACATCAATGATGTTGCTCTTGCTGCTGGTGATTCTCTGATCCACCTCTACGCAGACGACACCCTTCTGTATACTTCTGGCCCCTCTTTGGACACTGTGTTAACTAACCTCCAGACGAGCTTCAATGCCATACAACTCTCCTTCCGTGGCCTCCAACTGCTCTTAAACGCAGGTAAAACTAAATGCATGCTATTCAATCGATCACTGCCTGCACCTGCTCGCCCGTCCAGCATCACTACTCTGGACGGCTGTAACTTGGAATACGTGGACAACTACAAATACCTGGGTGTCTGGTTAGACTGTAAACTCTCCTTCCAGACTCACGTTAACTTCTTATGGATAGGGGGCACTATTTTCACAACCGGGTGAAAATAACGTACCCGATTTAATCTGGTTACTACTCTGGCCCAGAAACTAGAATATTAATATTGTGGCAAAGAAGGGGGTCGAGTGATAAATGGCAGATATGTGAGGGCAGAACTAATAAACGGGCTCTGCCCGATCACTAAAATGGCCACCCCGATCAGAACTACAGATCACAAAATGGCCGACTGCCAAAACTACAGTTCCCAGAAGCAAGGGGAACCTTCAGAAGGTGGAGCCGACCCACAGATAAAAGGTCAAGAAAAACCAGGAAGAGAGAGAGAGGGCGGGAAGGATCTATGAACCATAGAGAAAGAGACAATCTACATTGGCTGGATTTACCGTGTACGAGCTGGACTGTTTTGGACTTACCTGTTGGCGTTTAGACCTGGACCTACCGAGAACCAGATTTGTGTACCGAACCCTGCTATCCTTGACCTTACCTGCGGCCTGGACAGCGAAACAAACACACAGGTACTGTCATGTTCGAAAGAACTTTCATTCTGGGCTGACTTTGGTGACAGTTTCCCACTTAATTTGTGACAAACGCTCCTAACTTTGAAGAGGTTTGCCACAATATAATTAGTATATGTGGATGGAAAAGACTCTAAAGTTTCTAAAACTGTTTGAATGGTGTCTGTGAGTATAACAGAACTCATATGGCAAGCCAAAACCTGAGAAGATTCCATACAGGAAGTGCCCTGTCTGACCATTTCTTGTCCTTCTAGGTTATCTCTATCGAAAATACAGTATCTCTGCTGTAACATGACAGAATGGTGTTGTCTGCGTACAGGTGGATCAGAGAATCACCCGCAGCAAGAGCGACATCATTGATATATACAGAGAAAAGAGTCGGACCGACAATTGAACTCTGTGGCACCCTAATAGAGACTGCCAGAACTCTATCTGAGAAGTAGTTGGTGAACCAAGCGAGGCAGTCATTTGAGAAGCCAAGGCTATTGAGTCTGCCAATAAGAATGCTGTGATTGACAGAGTCGAAAGCCTTGGCCAGGTCGATGAAGACTGCTGCACAGTACTGTCTTTTATCGATGGAGGTTGATATCGTTTAGGACCTTGAGAGTGGCTGACGTGCCCCCATGACCAGCTCGGAAACCAGATTGCATAATGGAGAAGGTAAGGTGGGATTCGAAATGGTCGGTGATCTGTTTGTTGACTTGGCTTTCAAAGATTTTAGAAAGGCAGGGCAGGATGGATATAGGTCTATAACAGTTTGGGTCTAGAGTGTCTCCCCCTTTGAAGAGGGGGATGACTGCGGCAGCTTTCCAATCTTTGGGGATCTCAGACGATACGAAAGAGAGGTTGAATAGGCTAGTAATAGGGGTTTCAACAATTTAGACGGATAATTTTAGAAAGAGAGGGTCCGGATTGTCTAGCCCAGCTGATTTGTAGGGATCCAGATTTTGCAGCTCTTTCAGAACATCAGCTGTCTGGATTTGGGTGAAGGAGAAACGGGGGGGGGCTTGGGCAAGTTTCTGCAGGGGGTGCTGAGATGTTGGCCGGGGTAGGGGTAGCCAGATGGAAAGCATGGCCAGCCGTAGAAAAATGCTTATTGAATTTCTCGATTATAGTAGATTTATCGGTGTTGACAGTGTATCCTATCCTCAGTGCAGTGGGCAGCTGGGAGGAGGTGCTCCTATTCTCCATGGACTTTACAGTGTCCCAAATCTTTTTGGAATTAGTGCTACAGGATGCAAATTGCTGTTTGAAAAAACTAGCCTTAGCTTACCTAATTGACTGAGTATATTGGTTCCTGACTTCCCTGAAAAGTTGCATATCGCGGGGGCTATTCGAGGCTAATGCAGAACACCACAGGATGTTTTTGTGCTGGTCAAGGGCAGTCAAGTCTGGGGTGAACCAACATTTTTTGAATGGGGCATACTTATTTAAGATGGTGAGGAAAGCCCTTTTGAAGAGCAAACAGGCATCTTCTACTGACAGGATGAGGTCAATATCCTTCCAGGATACCCGGGCCAGGTCGATTAGAAAGGTCATTTCGCTGAAGTGTTTCAGGGAGCGTTTAACAGTGATGAGGGATGGTCGTTTGACCGCAGACCCATTACGCACACAGGCAATGAGGCAGTGATCGCTGAGATCCTGGTTGAAGACAGCAGAGGTGTATTTAGAGGGCAAGTTGGTCAGGATGATATCTAAGAGGGTGCCCATGGTTACGGATTTAGGGTTGTACCTGGTAAGTTCCTTGATCATTTTTGTGAGATTAAGGGCATCTATTTTAGATTGTAGGTGTTAAGCATGTCCCAGTTTAGGTCACCTAACAGCACGAACTCTGAAGATAGATGGGGGGCGATCACTTCACACATGGTATCCAGGGCACATCTGGGGCTGAAGGGGGTCTATAACAAGCGGAAACGGTGAGAGACATTTTTCTGGAAAGGTGGATTTTTAAAAGTAGAAGCTCAAATTATTTGGGCACAGACCTGGATAGTATGACAGAACTCTGCAGGCTATCTCTGCAGTAGATTGCAACTCCGCCCCCTTTGGCAGTTCTATCTTGTTGGAAAATGTTATAGTTAAGGATGGAAATTTCTGGATTTTTGGTGGCCTTCCTAAGCCAGGATTCAGACACGGCTAGGACATCCGGGTTGGCGGAATGTGCTAAAGCAGTGAATAAAACAAACTTAGGGAGGAGGCTTCTGATGTTAACATGCATGAAACCAAGGCTTTTACGGTTACAGAAGTCAACAAATGAGAGCGCCTGGGGAATGGGAATGATGCTGGGGACTGCAGGACCTGGGTTAACCTCTACATCACCAGAGGAACAGAGGAGGCGTAGGGTAAGGATACGGCTAAAGGCTATAAGAACTGTTTGTCTACTGCGTTCGGAACAGAGAGTAAAATGAGCAGATTTCTGGGCGCGGAAGAATAGATTCAAGGCATAATGTACAGACAAGGGTATGGTAGGATGTGAGTACAATGGAGGTAAACCTAGGCATTGAGTGACGATGAGAGAGGTTTTGTCTCTAAAGCCAGCAGTTAAGCCAGGTGAGGTCACCGCATGTGTGGGGGGAGGAACAAATGGTCTAGCTAAGGCATATTGAGCAGAGCAACAGTGAAATAAGACAATCACAAACCAAAACAGCAATAGACAAGGCATATTGACATTAAGGAGAGGCATGTGTAGCCGAGTGATCATAGGGTCCAATGAGTAGCTAGGCGAGCTAGAGACACGGCGATTTGGACAGCTAGTAGGCCGGGCTAGCAGGCTAGCAGATGGGCCTCCAGGGGACGTCGCCTGTTGAAACCCCCTCGGACGGTTATGTCGGCAGACCAGTTGTGATGGATTGGCGGGGCCCCGTGTCGGCACCAAAGGGTCCAGGCCAATTGGCAAAAGAGGTATTGTAGCCCAGGAATTGGCTGATGGATCTCTTCGGCTAGCCGGGAGATGGGCCTAGCTCGAGGCTATCTCCAGGCTAACTGGTGCTTGCTTCGGGACAGAGACGTTAGCCAGGAGTAGCCACTCGGATTGCAGCTAGCTAGCTGCGATGATCCGGTGTAAAGGTTCAGAGCTTGCAGTAGGAATCCGGAGATGTGGTAGAGAAAAAGCAGTCCGATATGCTCTGGGTTGATATCGCGCTGTGCAGACTGGCAGGAATTGACCAGGCTGAGGCTGGCTGATGTCCGAGTTAACGGTGATGACCGCTAGCAGTGGCTAACTGACTACTAGCTAGTAGCTAGTTAGCTGGCTAGCTTCTGATGGGGGTTCCGGTTCTAAAGTTTAAAAAATATCAGATCCCTACCACATTGGGAGAGGCGGGTTGCAGGAGAGTATGTTCAGTCCGTAGATGGAAATTTAGATTAAAAATGTAAAAATATATATGAAATGTATACGAAGAAAACTATATGTACACGGGACGGGACAAGACAAGACAAAACAGACGTCCGACTGCTACGCCATCTTGAAACAAGGAAAGAGCTTTGCACACCTGGATTGTTACAATATTTTCCCATTATTTTTTTATTTTATTCTTCAAGCTCTGTCAAGTTGATTGTTGATCATTGTTAGACAGCCATTTTCAAGTCTTGCCATAGATTTTCAAACCAATTTAAGTCAAAACTGTAAGTAGGCCACTAGGAACATTCAATGTCGTCTTCGTAAGCAACTCCAGTGTAGATTAGGCCTTGTTTTTTAGGTTACTGTCCTGCTGAAAGGTACATTTGTTTACCAGTGTCTGAAAACAGACTGAATCAGGTTTTCCTTTAGGATTTTTCCTGTATATATATAGCTGTATTCCGTTTATTTTTATCCTTAAACTCTCTAGTCCTTTCTGATGACACGCAGACCCATAACATGGTGCAGCCACCACCATGCTTGAAAATATGAAGAGTGGTATTCAGTGATGTGTTGTGTTGGATTTGCCCCGGACATAATGCTTTGTATTCAGGACAAAAAGTTAATTTTGACACAGTCAGCTGGTGGTTTACTAGTGTCACAGGGTTGCTGGTTCAAGCCCCGCTCCTGCTGCCCCCCTTACTTTGCTACATTGATATCATAAGTGGGATAGTCCCAGGGGTCTGTCTATATTGGGCCTTTGTTGGACGTGTTCCCCCGTTGGCATTAGGGTGGGAGAGTCTACTGGCCTAGTTCTTCAGAGGGAGATTAGTATATTCTCTGTCTCAATAGTGGATGTGAAATACCTCTGTAGGATATTGGCATGGACTGACAGACTAGTCTCCTGCCCTGTTGGCTAAGATGGTCTGCTTTGACTTAGTTACATATATTTTTGTGCAGAAGGTTATAATAAGAATGGCAATAAATACAAGATGGCAGCATGTCAAGTCGTTTGTCTGTGACTAATAGATTTTAACCTACCAATAACCTGTTCATTTATGGTTGAGTAAATCCACAATTTGCTTTGTGCACTGACTTTACTGAACTCTGGTAAAACGAACTTTGTCACTGAGTGAGTACATCTGACAATGTGCTCTCCCGTCCATTAGATATTTTGTCTGTGGGAACTTGCTCTTTTTCACTCCATCCACTCGTCCAAGTGCCGATGCATTTGTGGCATGATGTGACCAGTACGAACTTGTGTCTCTACCAAAGTCTAATGGTTTTAAATGACTGTTTTGTATTGTCTGGAACCTCACTTGTAGAATTCGCTTGCAGTAGGTCTCTTATTAAAAAAGAGAAACCATGCAAGGTTATTAAGAGTTTTAATGAGCAGGCTTTCTTTAATGATTTGTTTTATTTTGACTGGAGCAAGATTGACCTTATTCCTGATGTGGAAACTGCCTGGGAATTATTTCATGATGTTTTTTTCCAAATAGTAAACAAACATGCCCCATTCCACAGGTTCAGGGTTAAAGGGAGGGATAATCCATGGTTTTCTTCTGAGCTGTCTTGTATTATTCACGACCGTAATCTAGCCTGGGCTAAAGCAAGGAAATCGTGTTCTGATGCTGATTGGCTTCTTTTTAGGCAGTTACGAAACAAGTGTTCTTTTCTTCTCAGGAAGGCCAAGTCCGAATATTTTATGTCTGTTACCACTGATAACCTGAATGACCCTAGAAAGTTATGGAAGGCTATTAAGTCTATGTCTGGAAACAGTAATGTTAATGAATTACCGTCATGTGTATTGAAGGGCTTCTTTGCTGTATATGACAAAACTGAACTGCTGAATTGTTTCAATGAGCACTTTGTATAATCTGGTAGGCTGTTTTATTCAGTGTCCTCTGTCTCTGTACAGCCCTGTGTAGATGAACCAGCGAGAGCTGGTCAAACTTTTAGCTTTTTGCCATTCTCAGTGCAGGAGGTACATAAAGCCCTGAAATCCTCCGATCAGAGAAAGCCTGCAGGTTCTGATCTTGATCCCTGCTTTTTAAATCTGGCAGCTGATTTCATAGCTGAACCACTTACATATCTGTTCAGTCTAACCCTGGAATGTATTGAAATTCCAAAGATCTGGATATCAGCATTTGTCCGACCACTTTTAAAAGGGGGGGGATCAAACTCTTAAATAATTATAGGCCAATATCAAAGCTGTCTACCTTGGTGAAAATACTTGAAACCCTTGTGAGTGAACAGTTAAAATAGTTTTATATACTAACTATTTTATCAATGTACCAATCGAGCTTCAGGAAGAAGCATAGCACAATTACAGCAGCTATGAAGGTTTTAAATTATATCACTGAAGCCTTTGACAATTGTTGTGCCTCATCTCAGTCTGGCGCCACATGTGCCAGCCCCACGCATCAGGCCTCCAGTGCGCCTGCCCAGTCCGGGGTGTCCTGTTCCTGCTCCTCGCACTTGCCCTGAGGTGCGTGTTACTAGTCTGGCACCACCTGTGCCAGCAGAACACATCAAGCTTTCGGCGGCAGTTCCCAGTACAGAGCTTCCGGCGACAGTTCCCAGTCCAGAGCTTCCGGCGGCAGTTCCCAGTCCAGAGCTTCCGGCGGCAGTTCCCAGTCCAGAGCTTCCGGCGACAGTTCCCAGTCCAGAGCTTCCGGCGACAGTTCCCAGTCCGGAACCTCCTGAGACGGCCCGCAGTCCGGAACCTCCTGAGACGGCCCGCAGTCCGGAACCTCCTGAGACGGCCCGCAGTCCAGAGTCTTCAGCGACGGTCTGCAGTCCAGAACCTCCAGCGACGGTCTGCAGTCCAGAACCTCCGGCGATGATCCACGGTCCGGATCCTTCGGTGACGATCCAGAGTCCGGTGTCAGAAAAGCGGAGGGATCAGCGGGCGGAGCGGGGGTTACGCCCCGAACCGGAGCCGCCTCCTCTGCTGGAGGATCCGCGGGATGAGAAGGTTCTGAGTACTGCACCAGAGCCGCCATAGACATTTGTCACCCTCCCTTACCCTCCCCCCTTTTTTTTTGTTGTTGGTGCATTCGGAGTCCGCACCTTTGGGGGGGTACTGTCACGTCCTGACCATAGAAAGATGTTATTTTCTAGGGTAGAGTAGGTCAGGGCGAGACAGGGGGGTTTTCTAGTTTCATTTTTCTATGTTGGGTTTTGTTTGGGATGATCTCCAATTAGAGGAAACTGGTCATCATTGTCTCTAATTGGAGATCATATTTAAGTAGGTGTTTTTCCCACCTGGGTTTGTGGGAGATTGTCTTTGAGTTAGTGTATGTTTCACCTCTGCGTCCTTCCTAATGTTTTGTACACTCAGTGTAGTCATCTAGTGGTGTTGATTAACTTGGCTATTCGCATTACTTACTATTATTATGCATATCAGAATGTATTTGGTTGTAACAGAGTAAATGGTTGTCGATTGAAAAATCAACAGACTTTCTATTCTCTGAAAAAGCTTTGCCTAAATGCATATATAGGCCCAGTTCATTTTCATAAAAGTGTCATTTTACATCAAATATATCGGAAAAAATACAATATTTCCAATATTGAAAAGGACTGGAATTGGTCAGCTAACCACACATTTTAATACATGCACAAAAAGCTCATCTTTCACTAAAAGCGGCAGGTAGCCTAGTGGTTAGAGTTTTCGGCCAGTAACCAAAAGGTTACTGGATTAAATCCACAAACTGACAAGGTAAAAATCTGTCGTTCTGCCCCTGAACAAGGCAATTACCAACTGTTTCCCTGTAGGCCATCATTGTAAATCAGAATGTGTTCTTAACTGACTTTCCAAGTTAAATAAATGATTGTTGTGATTTTTTTTTTACACGAAAGGGGAAATTAACTTTTTACTTTAACCCCTGGGTGTGGGCGTGTGCACAGATGGGCCTGGTGCTATTATGGGGAACATAAGGGTCTGAAGGCAAAGGTACAAGCCATTACACCACACGTAATAGTCACTCGTGTTAAACACAGTGAAGCTCTTGCTTCCAAGGCTCTTGATAATGAGCTTAGTAGCGTGCTTCAAACAGCAATACAAATTGTGATCTTCTTAAAGGCACACCACATGAAAACGAGACTGTTTGCTGTTCTGTGCAGGGTAATGGCATCTGAGCACGAATCGTTACTGTTGCATACTGAGGTAAGGTGAACTATTTGAAATGAGAGATGAAGTGCGCCTATTCCTACTGGATAGAAAGTCGCCCTATGCAGAATGCCTGACTGATCCTAAATGGCTGGAAAACCTGGCCTACTTGGCAGACATTTTTGGATAGACTGAATGGACTTAACATGTCACTGCAAGGCCCTAATACTAACATTGTCATTGGCCGACAAAGTTGAGGGGTTTGTGAAGAAGTTGGAGTGCTGGGCAGCGCGAGTGGAGGATGGGAGTGTGGAGATGTTTACTGGACTCACATGAGTTTAGTGAGGAGAATGAAGTGCACCTGGACGATGAGGCAAAAGCAATGATCATTCATCACCTCCGATGACTTATTGGACATTTCAGGAGTTACTTTAAAGAGGAGAGACACAAAAAAACACTTCTAGATTAAACAAGTGTTCATTGCCACCACCGCTGGCAACAACCTGCCATCGGAGCTAGAGGACTCCCTCCTGGACCTATCCACTGACAGGACCCTGCACACAGGCTTCGCCTCAAACCCGCTGGATGAATTCTGGTGGTCAATTGCAGGAGAATACCCGGGATTATCTGACATCGTATTGCATAAACTGATTCCTTTTGGATCAAGCTATCTCTGTGAATACTTTTGCCGCACTTACATTAAAAACGTTTATCCGTGTCAAGCATAGCGCTCAAAATGAAAATGCTGTGTTCCCAGCATCAGGCTCATCCATCTCATTCATTGGAGTGAGTACAGACGGATTAAGAATGGGTTTATGGATAGAGAGATTCTGGAAATGACCAATGTAAATGGCCAAATAAAATAGTTTGAAGTGAAATGCAAACGAATACGTCTATGTATGAATTACAAATAGGTTGGGAGGATGGGGGAGGAGTGGGCAGCGCGAGCTGTGACCCAATTGTATAAGGAGGCCGCGAGCCGAAAAGTTTGGGAACGCCTGGTCTAAAATATTGCTTCTGTATAAATGCTAGCCTCTCTGAGGCTCATGAAGTAATGAACAGTAGTGTCTGTTTGTGGTCAGTCACTCTTCCTTTGGTTCCCTACCAGCCTCTGCTGTCACCAGTAACCCCAGGGCCTCCAGTTCTCTGGACATTTGAGTGTGGGGTTGTGTCTTACCTAAACAATAACAACAACCCTACCCTAATCTTAACAACCATAAGCTCTCATCATAATTTAACCTCTGACCCTTAACTACCAATTACCTCACCCCACTCTGCCAACATTTGGATATTTTGTTAAGATAATTGACCTTGGCCCCTTCCTGCGAATGTGAATATATTCGTTTCCTCAGGGTAATGACTTGAGGTCATCATGGGGTGACACTGCCCCAGTGTCCAGGTGCAAGTGGAGCAGATTGAGGGAGAGAGACACTCACCTCGGCTCCAGCCCCATCCTCACCCGCCAGCAGCTCGTCTGCCTGAGTTAAGCAGTGTGACATCACACACACGCTGTAAGTAAAACCTCTCAAGGACACAGAGAAACTGCAAAGTGAAAACACATGAAGAGGGCAGGTGTGAAATTGTGGGTAAACTGGAGAACGTGTTTTGTGTGTATGTGTATGCCAGACATGAGCACTCACTCGCGCTCCCTCTTCCGTCTCTCCATCCCAGGCAACCAAACCTCAGCAACAGCTGCTACTGTACATGAACTCCACCTTGCAGTGTCTGTTGGACTTGAAAGCCTTCTTCCAGGACTTCTGCAAGCTTGCATTCTCTTCAAGTGCCCTCACACACACACACACCACACACTTGGAAGCCTTGCATCTTGCGACTTTGCAATTCTGCTTATTGCCACATGCTCTCCTTATGCACACACATTATTTAACGCAACAGTTTTTCTGACAACTATCGGTAGAGTTGAAACGCGATGGAAACACATTGAACTTTAGATTTGTATTCGGTACATGAAAACATAAGTGAAAAAGTATGTTTTGTGTGCACTAACGTCATCGCACTGATTTTTATCTGCAACAAGTGAGTTTAGAGGAAACACCACTGGTGGTAAAATATGAATATTTTCTTTATGCAGATTTTTGAATATTCGCATGAAAATCTGTCACCAATTGGATGGAAACCTAGCTACTAACACTCTTTTTTTTTACTGGCACTAATTATACTGTTAGCTGCTTTGTTGAGGAAAATGTTACTTGCTATGATATATGGTTGTTTTACCTACCTTAGCTTAGGGCTGGGCTGGGCCGTATACCATATTTTACTATATACCGGTATTGATGCACGGACCGGTTTGGGTTTTTACTTTACCTTCTACAACAGTATTTGAATGTTTGGTTCGTTAAATGTGATATGCCATGTGTAACGCCCATTTTTATCATTTACTCTGCTACTTGAGTCATCTCTTTCATCTCTCCCTCTCTCTCTCTCTCCCTCTCTCCATGCCGCTTTTCACACAGACCTAGCCTTGCCCCCTGTCACTCAAGGAGCGCATTTGTTGTTGCTCGACCACAAGACACTTGCGTTCAGTCTGCATAGTCAATGCAACACCTGCAACAATGTTGATGACAACGATGCTGTTTCCACTTTGCGTCTTAATATAAATCCACAAGCATTCTATAATTACACTATTAGGTTGTGTTTCTTACGATGGATGGGACCTACACCTGTCTGGTGGAGACCCAATTCGGGTTCCAAATGCTCAGCACCAGGATCTGCTGCAGGTAACATCTACACACACAAACAGAGAGGGGAAAAATGCACATAAACACACTAACACATACGCACTGTAGATCTCTTGTTTTGGTCTCTATGTGTCTGTAGCTGTGTGTGTTTCTCCTGTTTTTTGTATTCAAGCTGTGGAAAGCAGACGTCACCCAGCTGTCTACGGTGGCTCAGTGAAAGCCAGCCTCCAGCTCTACCAAAAAAATCAGCGGCAGTCCAATACATTAAATAGTGTTAAGATAGAAGGATACAGGTCATGTTTAGTGCTTAATCTATTTTGATAGTTTGGGCCAACCCTTAGCGGCATTGTTTTCGAAAGAATTGAAGCTACCATTTGGTTATTTACAGTGAAATGTGTCAGATTAGTGTTTCATCTCTACCTACCTCCTCTGCTGTAGGAGGAAGAGCTGTAGTTTAGGTGTGACTGTGGGGGGAAGGCTTCTGGTCAGCGCTGGTCTTTCCAGTCCCTGTAACAGTGAGTGAGCTCTGCACTGTTGTCTTCTCATCTTTAGATATAGTATCTGTCTGCATGTACAATACAGTCGATTTGATATTGTTTATTGTCAAAATACTCAGCTATGAAGTTGTTCATCTCCAAAATGCTCCTGGCTTTGTAGTCACATCTGAGGTGGACTCTCTTTCTCTTTCTCCTTCTCTTCTCGGTCCCTCTCCCTCTCCACCTCTCTGTTTGCAGGGTCCTGGTCCTCCACTTGAAGAGGTTCAACTAGGTAAACCAACTAGGTAAACCTCAATCAAGATGGAGGACAAGATCCATAGAACAATTAAAGAATAAGCAGGAAAATATCATAGTGCAAGTTGCAGAGAAATAAGTCAGAATTTTTCTAAAATATTGTGTTTAAATGAGTAAATGTGTTGTGTATGTGCATGTATGTGTGTGTATAGCTGTATTTCTGTTGTTGTTTTCAGGGTGGGTCCAAGTACATGCTGGTCAGTCTACTGAGCCACATCTGCTCCTCTACATCCTCAGGTAAGATACACACCCTACACACACAGAAACACTTGTGGGCAGGGGCGGAGCCAGACGGCAGTTTGATGCTGATTGACATCTCATTTCACCTCTTGTTGAAAGAAGCATTTATTTTGATGTTGGCGGCGCATTTTTCAAATCGAGGACAAGGAAGAGAATATTAACGTTGGTTGCGAGACACAGAAGAATAAGAATAAGAAGAACATACAGAAGAAGAGAGAATATTTCCACAGCTCCACGAGCTCTTTTCGCGATTGCTGAAAGCATCATATTTGAAGTAAGTTCTAAGGTTTAGCATCGGGTTTAGGTTTCCTGAACGTGTAAGTTAACGTTAGACCTTTGGCTCCATTAACAGACAGTTAGTCAGATAAGAGAGATCGGTTCCCAATTTAGCCTAACATTATGTTTACATCTGTGCTAGTAATACACACATATTTAGTGCAGTGTCGTAAGTTACAGTATACAAATATTTGCGAATGTGGGGTAACTAGTAGGCTACAGCTGTCAGTGTTCAGCAAGTTAACCTGTTAGGGCTAGCGGGCAGTATTGACACGGCTGGATAAAAAACGTACCCGATTTAATCTGGTTACTACTCCTGCCCAGTAACTAGAATATGCATATAATTATTGGCTTTGGATAGAAAACACCCTAAAGTTTCTAAAACTGTTTGAATGGTGTCTGTGAGTATAACAGAACTCCTATGGCAGGCCAAAACCTGAGAAGATTTCAAGCAGGAAGTGGCCTGTCTGAGAAGTAGTGTTTCATCTTGGCTCTTTTTATTGAAGACTCAGGATCTGTGCAATAACGTGACACTTCCTACGTCTTCCATAGGGTCTCAGAGCCCGGGAAAAAGTTGAACGATATCGAGGCAGGCTCTAGCTGAAACACATTATCGCTTTTGGCAAGTGGCCACTCAGAGTACTATGGGCTTAGGCGCGTGCCCGCTTCGTCCGAATGCTTTCTTTCCTTTGTCTGTTTATCTAAACGCAGATTCCCGGTCGGAATATTATCGCTTTTTTTATGAGAAAAATTGCATAAAAATGGATTTTAAACAGCGGTTGACATGCTTCGAAGTACGGTAATGGAATATTTAGAATTCTTTTGTCACGAATTGCGCCATGCTCGTCACCCTTATTTACCCTTTAGGATAGTGTCTAGAACGCACAAACAAAACGCCGCTGTTTGGATATAACGATGGATTATTTTGGACCAAACCAACATTTGTTATTGAAGTAGAAGTCCTGGGAGTGCATTCTGACGAAGACAACAAAGGTAAGAACATTTTTCTTATAGTAAATCTGACTTTGATGAGTGCTAAACTTGCTGGGTGACTAAATAGCTAGCCCTGTGATGCCGGGCTATCTACTGAGAATATTGCAAAATGTGCTTTCACCGAAAAGCTATTTTAAAATCGCACATATCGAGTGCATAGATGAGTTCTGTATCTATAATTCTTAAAATAATTGTTATGCTTTTTGTGAACGTTTATCGTGAGTAATTTAGTAAATTCACCGGCAGTGTTCGGTGGGAATGCTAGTCACATGCTAGTCACATGCTAATGTAAAAAGCTGGTTTTTGATATAAATATGAACTTGATTGAACAAAACATGCATGTATTGTATAACATAATGTCCTAGGGTTGTCATCTGATGAAGATCATCAAAGGTTAGTGCTACATTTAGCTGTGGTTTGGGTTTATGTGACATTATATGCTAGCTTGAAAAATGGGTGTCTGATTATTTCTGGCTGGGTACTCTGCTGACATAATCTAATGTTTTGCTTTCGTTGTAAAGCCTTTTTGAAATCGGACAGTGTGGTTAGATTAACGAGAGTCTTATCTTTAAAATGGTGTAAAATAGTCATATTTTTGAAAAATGTAAGTATTATCATATCTAAGGTATTTGAATAACGCGCCACAGGATTCAACTGGCTGTTGAGTAGGTGGGACGCAAGCGTCCCACCTAGCCCATAGAGGTTAACATTCAGCAATGTGAAATCCATTAACTCAGTTAGATTTTCGTACTTGAACTCAAAACGAACAATTGCTTTCATCAATCTGTTAACGTTACTCAAAAGATTACCACAATTTGCAGATAGAAAACAGGCTATCATAAAGGTGTAAGAAATTATAGCTAGCTAAGTTACTTACTGCAAAGTAGGGCTAGCCATGATCGAACTAAACTCAGCAAAAAAAGAAACGTCCTCTAGCTGTCAACTGCGTTTATTTTCAGCAAACTTAACATGTGTAAATATTTGTATGAACATAACAAGATTCAACAACTGAGACATAAACTGAACAAGTTCCACAGACATGTACATGTGACTATCAGAAATGGAATAATGTGTCCCTGAACAAAGGTGGGGTCAAAATCAAAAGTAACAGTCAGTATCTGGTGTGGCCACCAGCTGCATTAAGTACTGCAGTGCATCTCCAACTCATGGACTGCACCAGATTTGCCAGTTCTTGCTGAGATGTTACCCCACTCTTCCCCCAAGGCACCTGCAAGTTCCCGGACATTTCTGTGGGGAATGGCCCTAGCCCTCACCCTCCAATCCAACAGGTCCCAGACGTGCTCAATGGGATTGAGATCCGGGCTCTTCGCTGTTCATGGCAGAACACTGGCATTCCTGTCTTGCAGGAAATCACACACAGAACGAGCAGTATGGCTGGTGGCATTGTCATGCTGGAGGGTCATGTCAGGATGAGCCTGCAAGGAGAGTTCCACATGAGGGAGGAGGATGTCTTCCCTGTAACGCACAGCGTTGAGATTGCCTGCAATGACAACAAGCTCAGTCCGATGATGCTGTGACACACCGCCCCTGACCATGACGGACCCTCCACCTCCAAATCGATCCCGCTCCAGAGTACAGGCTTCGGTGAAACGCTCATTCCTCCGACGATAAACGCGAATCCGACCATCACCCCTGGTGAGACAAAACTGCAACTCAGTGAAGAGCACTTTTTGCCAGTCCTGTCTGGACCAAAGACAGTGGGTGTGTGCCCATAGGCGACATTGTTGCTGGTGATGTCTGATGTGGACCTGCCTTAAAACAGGCCTACAAGCCCTCAGTCCAGCCTCTCTCAGCCTATTGCGGACAGCCTGAGCACTGATCGAGGGATTGTGCATTTCTGGTGTAACTCGGGCAGTTGTTGTTGTCATCCTGTACCTGTCCCGCAGGTGTGATGTTCGGATGTACCGATCCTGTGCAGTTGTTGTTACACGTGGTCTGCCACTGCGAGGACGATCAGCTGTCCATCCTGTCTCCCTGTAGCTCTGTCTTAGTCGTCTCACACTACGGACATTGCAATTTATTGCCCTGGCCACATCTGCAGTCCTCATGCCTCCTTGCAGGATGCCTAAGGTACGTTCAAGCAGATGAGCAGGGACCCTGGGCATCTTTCTTTTGGTGTTTTTCAGAGTCAGTAGAAAGGCCTCTTTAGTGTCCTAAGTTTTCATAAATGTGACCTTAATAACAGGGACGTAGCGTCCCACCTGGCCAACATCTGGTGAAATTGCAGAGCGCGAAATTCAAAAATACCAAATTCAAATATTTAACATTCTTGAAAATATATGTGTTATACATCAAAATAAAGCTTAACTTCTTGTTAATCCAGCCGCTGTGTCAGATTTCAAAAAGGCTTTACGGCGAAAGCAAACCATGCGATTATCTGAGGACAGCACCCCGCATACAAACACATGAAAATCATATTTCAACCAGGCAGGTGCGCCACAAAAGTCAGAAATAGTGATATAATTAATTCCTTACCTTTGAAGATCTTCTTCTGTTGGCACTCCAAAATGTTCCAGAAACATCACAAATGGTCCTTTTGTTCGATAATGTCCTTCTTTATGTCCCAAAATTGTCCATTTTATTTGGTGCGTTTGATTCAGAAATACACCGGTTTCAACTCGCCCAACATGCCTACAAAGTATCTAATAAGTTACCTGTAAACTTGCTCCAAACATTTCAAACAACGTTCCTAATCCAACCTCAGGTACCCTAAAACGTAAATAATCGATCAAATTTAAGACGGAATAAACTGTTTCTAATACCGGATAAAAACAATGTGAAGCTCGCTCCAGTTCACGCGCACCAAAACAGTACAGTCCACCTGGAGTGACACTTACAATGAATAGGACTACTTCTTAATTTCTCAAAAGAAAAACATCGAACAATTTCTAAAGACTGTTGACATCTAGTGGAAGCCATAGGAACTGGAGCCCCCAAGGGAATCCCATAGAAAACCATTGGAAATTCCAATGACCTAAAAAACAATTCCCCTGGATGGTTTGTCCTCGGGGTTTTGCCTGCCATATCAGTTCTGTTATACTCACATACATTATTTTAACAGTTTTAGAAACCTTAGCGTGTTTTCTATCCAAATCTACCAATGATATGCATATCCTAGCTTCTGGGCCTGAGTAACAGGCAGTTTACTTTGGGCATGCTTTTCATCCCGAGGTGAAAATACTGCCCCCTACCCAAGAGAGGTTAATTGCCTACCGTCCGTAAGCTGTTAGTGTCTTAACGACCGTTCCACCGGTGAATGTTCATTATTTTTTTATGGTTCATTGAACAAGCATGGGAAACAGTGTTTAAACCCTTTACAGTGAAGATCTGTGAAGTTATTTGGATTTTTACAAATTATCTTTATCTTTTTGCTGAGTTTAGTGTGCGTTGAATATGAACATTGTTTTTAAATCTTCAGATATGACCTGCTGATACTTGGGAAGGATCTAGCCTACATTGTATTGGTGTAATTCCCCGATATTACAGCCCAAGTTCTTGGGTAATGTTTTTACCACAACAAACCAGACATTGTGGAACCTGTTGACTATCAAATTAATATTTTAGTCACTTAGAAGCCGCTGTTATGCAGAACAATTTATTATCTACAGATACAGTGCCTTGACTGTTTCCACATTTAGTTAAGTTACAGCCTTATTCTAAAATTTATTAAATAAATACAAAAACCCCATAATGACAAAGTGAAAACAGGTTTTTAGAAATGTTTGCAAATGTATTACAAATAAAAAAACTGAAATACCTTATTTACATAAGTATTCAGACCCTTTGCTATGTGACTCGATATTGAGCTCAGGTGCATCCTGTTTCCATTGATCAGCCTTGAAATGTTTCTGCAACTTGATTGGAGTCCACCTGTGGTAAATTCAATTGATTGGACATGATTTGGAAAGGCACACACCTGTCTATATAAGGTCCCACAGTTGGCAGTGCATGTCACAGCAAAAATCAAGCCAGGAGGTCGAAGGAATGGTCCACAGAGCTCCGAGACAGGATTGTGTCGATGCACAAATCTGGGGAAAATAACCTGAACATTTCTGCAGCATTGAAGGTCCCCAAGAACTCAGTGGCCTCCATCATTCTTAAATGGAAAAAGTTTGGAACCACCAAGAATCTTCCTAGAGTTGGCCACCCGGCCAAACTGAGCAATCTGGGAGAAGGGTCTTGGTCAGGGAGGTGACCAAGAACCCGATGGTTCCTTTGTGGAGATGGGAGAACCTTCCAGAAGGAC
This sequence comes from Salmo salar, assembly GCF_965601325.2. Classification (NCBI taxonomy): domain Eukaryota; kingdom Metazoa; phylum Chordata; class Actinopteri; order Salmoniformes; family Salmonidae; genus Salmo; species Salmo salar. The sequence continues at coordinate 67,919,586 of NC_138304.1, read as the reverse complement.
AACCATTTCTGCAGCACTCCACCAGTCAGTCTTTTGTGGTAGAGTGGCCAAACGGAAGCCACTCCTCAGTAAAAGGTACATGACAGCCTGCTTGGAGTTTGCCAAAAGGCACCTAAAGACTCTTAGACCATGAGAAACAAGATTCTCTGGTCTGATGAAACCATGATGGAACTCTTTGGCCTGAATGCCAAGCGTCACGTCTGGAGGAAACCTGGCACCATCCCTACGGTGAAGCATGGTGGTGGCAGCATCATGCTGTGGGGATGTTTTTCAGCGGCAGGGACTAGGAGACTAGTCAGGATTGAGGCAAAGATGAATAGAGCAAAGTACAGCGAGATCCTTGATGAAAACCTGCTCCAGAGCACTCAGGACCTCAGACTGGGGTGAAGGTTCACCTTCCAACAGGACAACAACCATAAGCACACAGCCAAGACAACGCAGGAACGGCTTCGGGATAAGTCTCTGAATGTCCTTGAGCGGCCCAGCCAGAGGCCGGACTTGAACCTGATCGAACATCTCTGGAAAGACCTGAAAATTGCCGTGCAGCAATGCTCCCCATCCAACCTGACAGAGCTTAAAAGGATCTGCAGAGAAGAATGGGAGAAACTCCCCAAATATAGATGTGCCAAGTTTGTAGCTTCATACCCGAGAAGACTCGAGGCTGTAATTGCTGCCAAAGGTGCATCAACAAAGTACTGAATAAAGGGTCTGAATAATTATTGAAATGTGATATTTCAGTTTTTTGTTTAATAAATTAGCAAAAATGTCTAAAAACCTGTTTTTGCTTTGTCATTATGGGGTATTGTGTGTAGTTTGATGAGGGGGGGGAAAAAAACATTTAATACATTTTAGAATAAAGCTGTAACCTAACAAAATGTGGAAAAAGTAAAGGAGTCTGAATACTTTCCGAAGGCACTGTATATTTGTCACGGTTGTCGTAGGAAGGAGCGAACCAAAGGGCAGCGTGTGTGTCGTTCCACATTTTATTTTCACTGTGGAACTATGCAATACATACACAATAAACTGAACGAACAAAAACAACAAACCGTGACGCAGAGTTGAAACATACACTAGCTCAAAACCAATCTACCACAAACCCAGGTGGGAAAAACACCTACTTAAGTATGATCTCCAATTAGAGACAACGACGACCAGGTGCCTCTAATTGAAGATCATCCCAAACAAAACCCAACATAGAAATACAAAAACTAGAACATAACATAGAAAATCTAAACTAGAAAAAAAACCTGTCACACCCTGACCTACTCTACCATAGAAGATAACATCTTTCTATGGTCAGGACATGACAATATCCAGGGAAAGGGGGATACCTAGTCAGTTGCACAACTGAATCCATTCAACCAAAATGTGTCTTCCGCATTTAACACAACCCCTCTGAATCAGAGAGTTGCGGGGGCTGTCTTAAACCCGGGAGCAGTTGTTGTCGGTTAACTGCCTTGCTCAAGGGTAGAACGGCAGATTTTTCTACCTTGCCGGTTCAGGAATTTGAATCAGGAACCTGTTGGTTACTGGCCCAACGCTCTTAATCTCCAGGCTACCTGCTGCCCCTAGAGTATCAAGTGTAACTGAAGCCGATGCTTGGACCAGGTCTCTCTTGAAAAGTAGATTTTATCTCAATGAGAAAAACCTGTATAAATAAAGGTTAAATAAAATAAAAATGCATAGCACAGGATACTAAGACAAGACTAATTATTACAAAATGTTTTATAGCCACTAGGCTACTTACTGAGAAGGAAGTCCCTCCTAACATCTAACATCAACTAGCCTCTCAAAAACACTGAACCCTCATGTTTCTTTAAACTTTATTTCTTCTTGCTCCTTTTCTTTATTCATCTTCTATAAAACATGTCCAATAAATTCAAATGAAGAAGCCTTATCTCTGCTCCGGACCCTTAATGAGATCATATGGCTACACAAGTCCAGTCATTCATCCTGTCAGTCTCCGTGCAGGAGACGATATGATGTCCTCCTCTTTCTGGATGGCACAAGCTGACCACAGGCCTGCACTACAGCTAATTTAACATCCCGTCCGTCTATTTATGAGGGCTGTTTGAGACGGCCAAACAAAATGAATAACACACTTCGCCTTCGACTTTAGGAAGTATTAGTGGATTACAGTGTTTTTTAAAGGGACTGGCTGACACAGTTTACGTCTCTGGGCTAAGGCAGATGTGTAGAACTGACTGGCTCTGTCTTCGGAGTCACTGTCGAGATAGGAGAACATGTTGTGTCGGAGAAAAGAGAAATGGATGCCTGTACTTGTCAAGTTTACTTACAAAGACACTTTGTCAACCGCAAATATTTAACTGTTGTTGGTGTTGCAGTCTGCGTTGGAAATGACACCTCATTCATCAAATTCTGTGCAGAAAAAAAGTACCGTCCAAGAGAAAATAAATGCTGTTAATATCCTCTGATTTTGGCTTAGGCAGATCCTGTATGCTCGCCTTAGTGTTATACTGTATTTGTCCCCCAAAAAAGACCCCCTTACTTTGTTCCAATCTTAAGGACAGCATACAAGATTCCGAGGCAACCAAAATAACACGGCTAAAAGCATCTATCTTTTACCAGTGCTCCGAGTTAATAAGGCATGTTAATCACAGACAGATTAGAATAGAACATTTTATTCTGCATACGCAGCCCACTAAGAGCACCCCACAAATCAGCATCACCCGCAGGGGTCACAGAGTGCCTGAGAGGTCGCTTCTCCACCACCTTCGATCCTAATCCTGCACAATTCATCTCGATGGCCAACCAAAACAACCCCGCTGAAGAGCTGCCGACTCTAAAGAATAAAAGGCAAATAAAACAGAGGACTAACAGCAACCATTTTGATACACGCTAGGAAACGCAGGTGCACTCACTGCTCTGGCCCTTCCCGCTGGCCTGGATGCGGTGTCTGAACCACCAGTCCAGGTGGCCTAAAAGACCAGACCGGAATGGACTTTCAATAAGAAATGTATAGTTTTTACACCTGGAATTCCAAATGAAGCAACCATCTCTTTGAATAGTGAATGTAATGAATCAGTTTATGAGCAGAGCCAGAATGAAAACCATCTGATTTGCCTGGTCCTCTCTGGGTATGAGCTACCACACTCTGATTGATGGCAAGCTGGGGCAGCAGTGGGTGAGGTGATATTTATTAGTCTGTGATATTTTTATTTTATTTTTTTATTTCACCTTTATTTAACCAGGTAGGCAAGTTGAGAACAAGTTCTCATTTACAATTGCGACCTGGCCAAGATAAAGCAAAGCAGTTCGACAATGACAATGACAATCAATGATACAGTAGACAAAAATAAGACTATATACAATGTGAGCAAATTATGTGAGATAAGGGAGGTAAAGGCAAAAAAGGCCATGGTGGCAAAGTAAATAAAGTATAGCAAGTAAAACACTGGAATGGTAGATTTATAATTTGAAGAAAGTTCAAAGTTAAAATATAAATAATATGGTGCAAAGGAGCAAAATAATAAATAAAATAAATAAATACAGTAGGGGAAGAGGTAGTAGTTTGGGCTAAATTATAGATGGGCTATGTACAGGTGCAGTGATCTGGTAGCTGCTCTGATAGCTGGTGCTTAAAGCTAGTGAGGGAGATAAGTGTTTCCAGTTTCAGAGATTTTTGTAGTTTGTTCCAGTCATTGGCAGCAGAGAACTGGAAGGAGAGACGACCAAAGGAGGAGTTGGCTTTAGGGGTGACCAGAGAGATATACCTGCTGGAGCGCGTGCTACAGGTGGGTGCTGCTATGGTGACCAGTGAGCGGAGATAAGGGGGGACTTTACCTAGCAGGGTCTTGTAGATGACCTGGAGCCAATGTGTTTGGCGACGATTATGAAGCGAAGACCAGCCAACGAGAGCGTACAGGTCGCAGTGGTGGGTAGTATATGGGGCTTTGGTGACAAAACGGATGGCACTGTGATAGACTGCACCCAGCTTGTTGAGTAGGGTATTGGAGGCTATTTTGTAAATGACATCGCCGAAGTCGAGGATTGGTAGGATGGTCAGTTTACGAGGGTATGTTTGGCAGCATGAGTGAAGGATGGTTTGTTGCGAAATAGGAAGCCAATTCTAGATTTAACTTTGGATTGGAGATGATTGATGTGAGTCTGGAAGGAGAGTTTACAGTCTAACCAGACACCTAGGTATTTGTAGTTGTCCACAAATTCTAAGTCAGAACCGTCCAGAGAAGTGATGCTGGACAGGCGGGCAGGTGCAGGCAGCGATCGGTTGAAGAGCATGCATTTAGTTTTAGTTGTATTTAGGAGCAGTTGGAGACCACGGAAGGAGAGTTGTATGGCATTGAAGCTCGTCTGGAGGGTTGTTAACACAGTGTCAAAAGAAGGGCCAGAAGTATACAGAATGGTGACGTCTGCGTAGAGGTGGATCAGAGATTCACCAGCAGCAAGAGCGACATCATTGATGTATACAGAGAAAAGAGTTGGCCCAAGAATTGAACCCTGTGGTACCCCCATAGAGACTGCCAGAGGTCCGGAGAGCAGGCCCTCCGATTTAACACACTGAACTCTATCAGAGAAGTAGTTGGTGAACCAGGCGACGCAATCGTTTGAGAAACCAAGGCTACTGAGTCTGCCGATGAGGATGTGGTGATTAACAGAGTCAAAAGCTTTGGCCAGGTCAATGAATACGGCAGCACAGTATTGTTTCTTATCGATGGCGGTTACGATGTCGTTTAGGACCTTGAGCGTGGCTGAGGTGCACCCATGACCAGCTCTGAAACCAGATTGCATAGCGGAGAGGGTGCGGTGGGATTCGAAATGGTCGGTAATCTGTTTGTTGACTTGGCTTTCGAAGACCTTAGAAAGGCAGGGTAGGATGGATATAGGTCTGTAGCAATTTGGGTCAAGAGTGTCACCTCCTTTGAAGAGGGGGATGACAGCAGCTGCTTTCCAATCTATGGGAATCTCAGACGACACGAAAGAGAGGTTGAACAGGCTAGTAATAGGGGTTGCAATAATTTTGGCAGATAATTTTAGAAAGAAATGGTCCAGATTGTCAAGCCCAGCTGATTTGTAGGGGTCCAGATTTTGCAGCTCTTTCAGAACATCAGCTGAATGGATTTGGGAGAAGGAGAAATGGGGGAGGCTTGGGCGAGTAGCTGTGGGGGGTGCAATGCTGTTGAATGCAGTAGGGTAGTTAGGTGGAAAGCATGGCCAGCCGTAGAAAAATGCTTATTGAAATTCTCAATTATAGTGGGCTTATCGGTGGTGACAGAGTTTCCTATCCTCAGTGCAGTGGGCAGTTGGGAGGAGGTGTTCTTATTCTCCATGGACTTTACAGTGTCCCAGAACTTTTTAGAGTTTGAGTTGCAGGAAGCAAATTTCTGTTTGAAAAAGCTAGCCTTGGCGTTTCTAACTGCCTGTGTGTATTGGTTTCTAACTTCTCTGAAAAGTTGCATATCGCGGGGGCAGTTCGATGCTAATGCAGAACGCCACAGGATATTTTTGTGTTGGTTAAGGGCAGTCAGGTCTGGGGAGAACCAAGGGCTATATCTGTTCCTGGTTCTAAATTTCTTGAAAGGGGCATGCTTATTTAAGATGGTGAGGAAGGCATTTAAAAAAAATAACCAGGCATCCTCTACTGACGGGATGAGGTCAATATCCTTCCAGGATACCAGGGCCAGGTCGATTAGAAAGGCTTGCTCGTTGAAATGTTTCAGGGAGCGTTTGACAGTGATGAGTGGAGGTCGTTTGACCGCTGAACCATTACGGGTGCAGGCAATGAGTCAGTGATCGCTGAGATCTTGGTTGAAAACAGCAGAGGTGTATTTAGAGGGCATGTTGGTTAGGATGATATCTATGAGGGTGCCAGTGTTTGCGGCTTTGGGGTTGTACCTGGTGGGTTCATTAATCATTTGTTTGAGATTGAGGGCATCAAGCTTGGATTGTAGGATGGCTGGGGTGTTAAGCATGTCCCAGTTTAGGTCACCTAGTAGCACGAGCTCTGAAGATAGACGGGGGGCAATCAGGCAATTCACATATGGTGTCCAGAGCACAGCTAGGGGCCGAGGGGGGTCTATAGCAGGCGGCGACGGTGAGAGACTTGTTTTTGGAGAGGTGGATTTTTAAAAGTGGAAGTTCAAATTGTTTGGGTACAGACCTGGATAGCAGGACAGAGCTCTGCAGGCTATCTCTGCAGTAGATTGCAACACCGCCCCCTTTGGTCGTTCTATCTTGTCTGAAAACGTAGTTAGGGATGAAGATTTCGGAGTTTTTGGTGGACTTCCTAAGCCAAGATTCAGACACAGCTAGGACATCCGGGTTGGCAGAGTGTGCTAAAGCAGTGAATAAAACAAACTTAGGGAGGAGGCTTCTAATGTTAACATGCATGAAACCAAGGCTATTACGGTTACAGAAGTCATCAAAAGAGAGCGCCTGGGGAGTAGGAGTGGAGCCAGGCACTGCAGGGCCTGGATTCACCTCTACATCCCCAGAGGAGCAGAGAAGAATGAGTATGAGGGTACGGCTAAAAGCTATAAGAATTGGTCGTCTGTGACGTCCAGAATAGAGAGAAAAAGGAGCAGGTTTCTGGGGGCGATAAAATAGCTTCAAGGTATAATGTACAGACAAAGGTATGGTGGGATGTGAATACAGAGGAGGTAAACCTAGGCATTTAGTGATGATGAGATAGATATTGTCTCTAGAAACATCATTGAAACCAGAAGATGTCATAGCATGTGTGGGTGGAGGAACTGAGAGGTTGGATAAGGTATAATGAGCAGGGCTAGAGGCTCTACAGTGAAATAAGCCAATAAACACTAACCAGAACAGCAATGGACATTGCATATTGACATTGAGGAGAGGCATGCTTAGCCGAGTGATCAAAGGGTCCAGTGAGATTCAGACAGCTAGCCGGGCCATAGGTAGAAAGCTGGTGGAAGATGGAGGGAGGTCTGTTTTTAGCCACCTTGTGCGTTTCCGTTAGTGGGGTTCCGTGTGGAAGGGGGGACCAGTCCAAGTTGGCAAAATAGTTAGTTATAGTGGTCCAAGAAAAGTGTCCGATAGACCTATTCAGATCGCAGCCGATAAGACAGCTAACGATTAACGATTAGTGGGCCGCAGATGGGCGATCAGGTTACGTCGCGACGGAGGGGCCAGTTGGATAACTCCCTCGGGCAGATAACGTCGGTGGTCCAGTCGTGAAGGCCCGATGGGGCTCCGCATCGGCAGTAAAGCGGGTCAGGATAGGTGATTGTAGCCCAGGAGACACTTCAACTGGCTAGCTCAGGAAAAGCCCACGAGTGGCTGACGGAACTCTTCAGCTGGCTAGCTCCGGAATAATGTGTGTTAATTCCGGGACCGACGTTGCCAATAGTCACTCAGGTAGCAGCTATTTAGCTGCAAGATTCCGGTGTAAATGTCCAGAGCCTGCGGTAGAAATCGGGGAAAGGAGAGAGAATAGGTCCGGTGTGCTCTGGTCTGAGTCGCGCTGTACAAAAACTGGCGATAGCTTTTCGAGCTAATGGATAGCTGAGGACAGCTAACCGTGGCTAGCTGAACTCCAACGTTAGCCAGTGAAAAAGACTAACCTCTGGCTAGCTTCTGTTGTGGATTTCGGATTTGAGGTAAATAATACTTTATTTTTTAAATTGGTGAGGCGGGTTGCAGGAGAGTGCTTTGAGGTTGAGTTTTAGAAGAAAAAATGTAAAAAGATAATGCGAAGAAAAATATGTAAATATATATATATATATACACGGGACACGACAAGAGGAGGGTAAAGGACGTCTGAACTGCTACGCCATCTTGGATCATCAATATACAGCACAAGCAGCATGAAGGGTTGTGTCCGGTCTGAGTACATACAGTACATGGTAACCACTAGCCGGATCCACCATCCTGAAACAATGTAAGCTTGCGAGATCAGGATGGTGGATCAGGCTTGGTAACAACAGCTCTAGTTCAACATGCCTTTCCTCTTTCTTTCCGTCTGTTTCTCTAACTCCTCATAAACCATAGACCTAATTTGTCCGTCTCTGACTCGCTCACCCACTCAATCCCCTGTAGGTTATTTGACCACTGGAGACAGAACATTTTTCTCCAGCATCTTTCTCTAGCACTACAGAGCTTTACAGACTCAACACTGACCTTGTGGGGACCTCTGCTGGTGTTTTACTGAGCTTACCGTTCTCAACAACGGCTGCTTTTTAGAGTTCTTGTCTGATGAATATAGTTGGTGAATGTGTATTTGCAACACTACCTTGTCCAGGTGAAGTTCCTACTTTTGTCACTAGATGTCAGTAGAAATACTGTTGGATGATTTTCTTTAATGAGATGTATGTTTTCGACAAACAATTTTTCCAAAAATATAATTGAATTCAAAAGTCTAAACTGTCTTTATATGGGTTCTTTAAGGTGTAAACTTTACAATGACATTTGTTAAACTTTCACAGACTTCTATCTACAAGTTAATCTGAGTACCCAGATATATTTTCTATAGGCATTTCCCTAAAACAAGGCCCAGGCCTAAAGTACCAATTACCTCCCAAAAATGTCACACTGCTAAATTCTTATAATTTTGCAGATTTTTTTTTTATAGTGAAAAAAACATATCCTGATTTCATGTGATTTGAATATGAATTATATTTAGAAATCCTCTTCAAAGATGAACAATGTGACAGAGTACCCTATCATCCCCAAACATGTGATTGAGAGGTAATCCACATATTTGTCCATAAGGTGGCGCTCTAACCTGCTTATGGGGTTATTTGGAATGACCTGAAGAGGTATACAGGAGTCCTCTGTTCATGCTCACTGACACACTTCCACACTGTGTGACTGACTGCCAACAGCTGCCTCTCACCAGCTTGCTGGCCTGTGTATGCTTCAGACAGATTCTATTAATATATCCCTTTCCACTCATTGACCCATACAAATATCAAGACTAACACACACACACAGATTCCCATAAACATCCACCCATGTACACTATCACATTAGGTTATGTCTAGAGAGCTGGACGAATACACGTATACATCTAAAACTCACATGCCCATTTTCTAACATGAAATGTAGTCTTGAAGCACTGGGTGCAATGCCAGAGTCCGTGCTCCTCCCTGTTTCTAAACTTTAATCTCTCTACCAGGTGCATTGCAAGACTAAACCCTACATGCGTAAGCAGGAGCTCCTCGTCTTCTCCAGGTATCACATTCTTTCCTGGTTAGAGTACGTGTGCCTTTGGTCCTTGGGTCAAATGTCTCCTTCTGTCTTTGACACCCCCTCTGGTCCCTGTGACCCACAAAAACTGCCTGTGTAGGTGTAGCTGCTCTCAGCTTCTTGCCTAAGCACACTCCATACAGCATATTTGCATGGCATGCACGGTGTGGATATATATCATCCATCTATCTATTCAGGTGACAATGCAGTAAGTGTTTGTGTTTATGGAAATAGAACCTGGCGCTGGCAGCAAACGTGCAAACTAGAGCAGAATTTGAGCTGTGCTGTAAGCTAATGTTCTCTTGTGTGTTTCTGCTAGTTGATCTATTTTACAGATGCTGTCAAATCCAATTGTATCTTTCTGTATTGCACCAACCCTCACTGTCTTTCTGTCTGTCACTGACCTGTTTTGAGCATGAGCTTGACTTGATTGATTGTCCACTGGGCACCAATGTCATTTCAACGTCTAGTTTTGATATACATTTGGTTGAGTTGTCAACTAACATGAATTCACCATGTCATTCATTGCTTTTAGGTTAAAAGTTGTGTGAAAAAAAATACGAAATTCCCTTACGTTGATGACTTTTTGCCAGTCTAATCAGTTTTCCACGTTGATTCAACGTCATCACATGTCCCCTTTCTTAGATTCCCTTTTCCTGCAAAAGTCATTGTGATTTTGAATACATTACATTTCATGCCTTCGCCAACACAAATATTGGTGACACATGCGTCCAGACAGGCCACCCAACTGGATTGACACTGTTAAACAGGATTGCTTTTATGGGATTTGCTCATTATCGTCAACAAGGTCATCTGAACTACTGGCAGTATTTTGATAGCTCTTTTCTAGACAGCAGCTTCTGCATTGTCATCTGACATGTGATATACTGTACAGGCAGTTTGGCCTTGGAGTTGTGATTAGCAATCACCACCAATGTCATGTAGTGACATTTGCAAGTAGTACCATCATCGAAAATGCAAATGTGGATTAATCTCATTCATGTTTGTTCTCGCTGTGTAATATACTGATTGTATGTTATTTTTGCAATATCACGTACAAAAGGATGCCCTTGGGCCTCCATATACAGTAACTGTATGGACTTTGTGGTTGTCATGTCAAATTGGAAAATGATAATGAATAATGCGTAGATTAGAGTCTGGGGGCAGTACACAAGCATGGTTACCCTGAGAACATAATGCAAGTCGTGAGAGGAGGCAGTGATGCATCCCCATGTATTCCTCACACCAAACAAAGCCGGACCGCGTCGAGGCGTCACATCCAAACAAGCTTTATAGATCAGCTAGTCTTTGCATTTGTCTAGGCAGTTAGCTACATGTTTGCGCCGGTCCTTTAAGAGCTTAGCGCACCTTTGCTCTGTTGCCCTGTTTACCTCCAGATATGGCCCATGGTCCGTGAGGAAATGTGAGCACACCAATCCCTCTAGGTTGGCAAGTGTCAGGGAAAGACGATCAGCGGGGAGGCGGGGATGTCTCAAATACTTTACAACGTCATGTAGAGTTCACACCTCCCATTTTAAGCCGGAGTTAGGGTAGAAGGCAACAGGGCAGGCAATTAGGGTCAGAGAGACAGTCCCACAGAGGAAGAGAGAGAAGCTTCATGAACATAAGCAACTAGTCTGGCAAGAGTAGAACATTTGAAAAAAAAGCCTAACCTGACACTGACTGCACAGGCTGGCCAGAGGAAGCCTTCCACCAACAAGAACATCAAGAAGCTGTGCACCATCTGCATGGTGTCCAGCCTGACCCGGAGCTGGCAGAACTGGGTGTCCGAGGTCAAGGACAAGCAGGCCAAGGAGCCAGTTGGCTGGGCTCCTGACGCCCTAAGAGAGCTTTGGGACGAACCACCAAAGACGCCAAGCACCACTAAATTAGGAACTTGGGAGAAGAGGGTTTGTCCCAGTCAGAATCTCACCACTGGAACCAACCTACCTGCTGATCAGAACAACCCTTCAGCTGACCAGCAGGAGTCCCAAGGCAGCTCTCCTCCTTCCCAATCGGTGGATCAAAGGAAGACTCTGCTAGTGCTTCAAGGGGAGTCCCGGATCCAGACCAAGCAGGTGGTGAAGACTGTGGCCAGCGGCATTCAGGAGAGGAGTGTGGGCATTACATTTCTGACCGAGCGGATTTGTAAGGAGGCTCCACCACCAGGGGAGGAGATAGACAGGATGCTGAGCAAGAGGGTGTCGCCCACACTCCGCAGAAAGTGCTCCAATGTGTTGGAGCTGACCTGCAGCTGGAAGGAGAAGGAGCGGAATGTTCCGTCAGAGGGAGAATTTGGAGATGGGCGCACCTGTAGCGTGGACACAGAGGATAGTCGGTACTCTGAGGCAGAGGAAAGGGCCCTTGAGGCGGAGAGCGGCCAAGGTAAACCTGGACAGACAGACAGCTCTAAACCAGGACAGATAGACAGCACTGAACCTGGACAGACAAACAGCACTGAAGCTGGACAGACAGACAGCTCTAAACCTGGACAGACAGACACCTCTAAACCTGTAAAGACAGATAGCACTGGGTCATCCAGGGAGGCCAAGCAGAGGGACAATGACAGCGTCTCACCGAAAGAGAAAATTGAGTCATGGGTGAGGGTCAAAATACCCTCCATCTCAGTGTGAGTTCAATGTTCTTTCTTCATGTACAAGTGACGGTGCATGACGGCCCGTCATTGCACATTGCCCCCAAATATGTAAAGGATAATGCTAATACACCTATATCATTTTTATACAGCACATTTTTGCTAAAATAAAACGGTATAGTGCAAAACCTGTTCTGAGCTTTACAGTGGAAATAGATGTTGCCATGATTGATGATTGTTTAATTTTTTGGTAAATATTTTTGTGATTGTCCTTCACAGGGGCAGAAAGGAGTTGGATGACGCCAACAGGATCAATGCTCTCTCAAGGAAGTACAGTGCTGTGGGCAATCTGAAGAGCCGCTGGCAGAACTGGTCCTCGATGCACACCGTCAACCAGAAGCTCAACCCCTTCAGTGATGACTTTGACTATGAATACTCCATGTCCCTACGCCTCCGCAAGGGCGAGGAGGGTTACGGACGCCCCAAAGAAGGCACGAAAACAGCCGAACGGGCCAGGCGAGCCGAGCAACACATCCACGGTGAGATAGCCGACATGTGCTATGTGATCAGGACTATGAATGACCCAGATCCCGACGGGAAGACCCGCGTCACTTTCAGAGAACTGTTTGATAGATACGTACGCATCTCTGACAAGGTGGTGGGGATTCTTCTGAGAGCCAGGAGGCATGGGAAGGTGGCGTTCAAGGGGGAGATGCTGTGGCAAGGGCAGGATGATGGTGTTATCATCACCCTGTTGGTGTGACGTCATCTGAGGTGGAACCATACAGAACTAAGGAGACATAAGTCCTTTTTAACATTGAATGATTATGCACTGATAGATTTGGATTTGTTTCTCAACAGGAACTTAGACAATTTGCTGCTATGTTTTACTGAAGATTTGATATCAGTATCTAACTCAATATTGTATGTTATTTTGTTGCTTACAGCTGCGGTGTATTTATTTCCTGTGGGCACCAGAGGTAATGCTTGAACTTGATTGATTTGTGTTGGATTAAAGCTTTTTACTAGCTTTCAAAGTACAGTTTTCTGTGTCTTTATATTATATCTGAACTCATGAATCATGTTATTACATGTATTAATATATGACTAATAAATAGCTTATTTGACTTGAGGAACATTGTGTAATTTTAAACAGGGATTGAGTTTCATGATGCACAGCACAAGCCAACTCTGATGAGATTTAGGAGACATGAAATCTGAGATACAAAGGCTGCAGTGCACACCATGCAGGGGAGGCTGGTGGGAGGAGCTATAGGAGGACTTGTCATTGTAATGGCTGGAATGGAATCAATGGAATGGTAACAAACACATGGAAACTATGTGTTGGACTCCATTCCATTTATTCCATTCCAGCCATTACAATTAGCCTGTACTCCTATAGCTCCTCCCACCAGCCTCCTCTGATGCCATGTATTGTGTGCCTGACAGAGCTGAACTCAGATGTGGGCACATTGGCTGCGTTTAGACAGGCAGCCCAATTGTGATGTTATTTTCACTAATCAGATCAGCTCTGAAGAAGATCTGATGTGAAAAGATCTCATGTGATTGGTCAAAAGACCAATTAGTGGAAAATATATCAGAATTGGGTTGCCTGTGTGAACGCAGCCCTTGTGAACATGTTTGTCCTCCATGTCTGATACCTAATCAGATCCCTAAGTCTAAAATACACTTGATACTGTATTAATCAACAAAACTTGGTGTCAGTTTACGGTCTCTGATATGGATTGTCCACTTTTATTTGAATAACCATACATTCTATTCGTCAATCTACTAATTTGAATGTAATTGTTATGAAGAAAGTTAAATCGTGGGACTTTGTTGATTAGTAAACTCTTAATAACTGTAGCCCAAACCTAAAAACAAGTAGAGTTCACCTAAAATTACATAATTTCCTCGCAAATGATATAAGACATAATCTGTGAACTTCTTACTAACAACACACCAGTGCTCTTATTATGTTGGACAACATGCTTCCTAATCGAGACATCAAACAATTTCAACAATTCATTAAATGATCTAAAGTCTATTGAGTTGAAGAGGAATCATGATCATGTCTTCATCATTAAATAATGTTCTGCTTACTGAAAATGCATGGCCTACCTGTAACATTAGTTACACTATGTACTGTTTGTGTATGTTTCTCCCTATTGATGGCATTTATTTGAGATGTATTTCGTTTTTATGTTATAATCGTGTGTATACACTACCGGTCAAAGGTTTTAAAACACCTACTCATTCAAGGGTTTTCTTTATTTTTACAATTTTCTACATTGTAGAATAATAGTGAAGACCTCAAAACTAAGAAATAACACATATGGAATCATGTAGTAACCAAAACATATTAAAATATACTTCAAATACCCACCCTTTGCCTTCATGACAACTTTGCCTTGTTAAAAGTTAATTTGTGGAATTTCTTTCCTTCTTAATGCATTTGAGCCAATCAGTTGTGTTGTGACAAGGTAGGGGGGTATAAGAAGATGGTCTTTTACCAAATAGAGCTAAATCCATATTATGGCATTGTCCTGTTTTCCAACAGGACATTGGCCCAACACACCTCCAGGCTGTGTAAGGGCTATTTTACCAAGAAGGAGAGTGATAGTGCTGCATCACATGACCTGGCCTCCACAATCCCCCGAAATTAGGCAAATTGAGATGGTTTGGGATGATTTGCCCCGCAGAGTGAAGGAAAAGCAGCCAACAAGTGCTCAGCATATATGGGAACTCCTTCAAGAGTGTTGGAAAAGCATTCTAGGTGAAGCTAGTTTAGAGAATGCCAAGAGCGTGCAAAGCTGTCAACAAGGCAAAGGGTGACTATTTGAAGAATCTGAAATCTAAAATATATTTTGATTTGTTGAACACTTTTTTGGTTACTACACTACTATGATTTCATAGTTTTGATGTCTTCACTATTATTCTACAATGGAGGAAATAGTAGAAATAAAGGAAACCCTTGAATGAGTAGGTGTTCTAAAACTTTTGACCGGTAGTGTATTGAGTGTGTATCGGAGGCGAAGTCAGGTGCAGGAGAGCAGAGTGTAGTGAACAGGTGCAATTTATTCCGGTAAGAAAACAACACAAAAAATAACAATAAATGTGCCTAAAACACGGAACATAGACAAAAATAAATGCGCGTAACAAAATCACAATATCCAAATACATGTAATACGAAACAATCCTACACAAAGACATGATGGGGAACAGAGGAATAAATACATATGAATTGATTGGGGAATGAAAACCAGGTGTGCAGGGAACAAGACAAAACAAATGGATACATGAACAATGGAGCGGCGATGGCTAGAAAGCCGGTGACGTTGACCGACGAACGCCGCCGAACAAGGAGAGGAGCCGACTTCAGCGGAAGTCGTGACAGTACCCCCCCTCCCCCCCCCTGACGTGCGGTTCCAGCAGTGCATCAACACCGGCGACGGTGGAACTCACGCAGTAGTTCAGGGTCTAATACATCAGCCACCGGAACCCATTACCTCTCCTCCGGACCGTACCCCTCCCACTCCACGAGGTACTGAAGGCCCCCCGCCCGACGCGTTGAATCCAGGATAGAATGGACGGAGTACGCCGGGGCCCCCTCGATGTCCGAGGAACCTCCCGCACCTCAAAGTCCTGGAGCGGACCAGCCACCACCGGTCTAAGGAGAGACACATGGAACGAGGGGTTAATATGGTAATCAGGGGGAGCTGTAACCTGTAACATACCTCATTCACTCTCCTCAGGACTTTGAATGGCCCCACAAACCGCGGTCCCAGCTTCCGGCAGGGCAGGCGGAGGGGCAGGTTTCAGGTCGAGATCCAGACCCTGTCCCTTGGTGTGAACATCGGGGCCTCACTGAGGTGACGGTCCGCGCTGGTCTTTTGGCGCAGCGCGGCCTGCTGGAGGTGACAATGAGCGGCTTCCCAGGTCTCCTCCACACGTCTGAACCACTCGTCCACCACAGGAGCCTCGGTCTGACTCCGATGCCACGGTGCCAGAACCGGCTGATACCCCAATACACACTGAAAGGGGGAGGGGTTAGTGGAGGAGTGGCGGAGCGAGTTCTGCACCATCTCTGCCCAGGGCACGAACGCCGCCCACTCCCCCGGCCGGTCCTGGCAATAGGACCGCAGAAACCTGCCCACATCCTGGTTCACTCTCTCCACCTGCCCATTACTCTCGGGGTGGAAACCCAAGGTAAGGCTGATCGAGACCCCCAAACGTTCCATGAACGCCCTCCAGACTTTCGAAGTGAACTGGGGACCCCGATCAGACACTATATCCTCAGGCACCCCGTAGTGCCGGAAGACGTGTGTAAACAGGGCCTCCGCAGTTTGTAGGGCCGTAGGGAGACCGGGCAGAGGGAGAAGACGACAGGACTAGAGAAATGATCCACAGCGACCAAGATCGTGGTGTTCCCCTGTGAGGGAGGAAGATCCATTAGAAAATCAACCGACAGGTGTGACCAAGGCCGTTGTGGAACGGGTAAGGGATGTAGCTTACCTCTGGGCAGGTGTCTAGGAGCCTTACACTGGGCGCACACTGAGCAGGAGGAAACATAAACCCTCACGTTCCAAGCTAAGGTGGGCCACCAGTACTTCCCAGACAGACAGCGCACCGTCCGACCGATCCCCAGATGACCAGAGGAGGGTGATGTGTGGGCCCAATAGATCAACTTGTCACGGACAGCAGATGGAACGTACTGAAGTCCGACGGGACACTGGAGTGGAGCGGGTTCAGTATGCAATGCCCGCTCAATGTCCGCGTCCAGCTCCCACACGACCGGCGCTACCAGGCAGGAAGCCGGGAGAATGGGAGTCTGATCCATGGGCCGCTCCTCTGTGTCATACAGCCGGGACAGAGCATCTGCCTTAACATTCTGGGAACCTGGTCTGAAGGACAGGGTAAACAAAAAACAGGTAAAGAACATGGCCCACCTTGCCTGACGAGGATTCAGTCTCCTAGCTGCCTGGATGTACTCCAGGTTGCGGTGGTCAGTCCAGATGAGGAAAGGGTGTTTAGCCCCCTCAAGCCAATGTCTCCACGCCTTCAAAGCCTTAGCCACAGCCAACAGCTCCCGGTCCCCTACATCATAGTTCCGCTCCGCCGGGCTGAGCTTCTTCGAGAAGAAAGCACAGGGGCGGAGCTTCGGTGGAGTGCCCAAGCGCTGAGAGAGCACGGCTCCGATCCCAGCCTCTGACGCGTCCACCTCTACTATGAATGCCAAAGAGGGATCCGGATGGGCCAGCACGTGAGCCGAGGTAAACAGAGCTTTCAGCTGCCCAAAAGCCCTGTCCGCCTCAACAGACCACTGCAGACGTACAGGACCCCCCTTCAGCAGTGAGGTAATGGGAGCAGCTACCTGGCCAAAACCCCGGATAAATCTCTGGTAGTAATTGGCAAACCCTAAAAATCGATGCACCTCCTTTACCGTGGTGGGAGTTGGCCAATTACGCACAGCTGCTATGCGGTCACTCTCCATCTCCACCCCTGATGTGGAAATGCAATACCCTAGGAAGGAGACAGACTGTTGAAAGAACAGGCATTTCTCAGCCTTGACGTACAGGTCATGCTCCAACAGTCGTCCAAGTACCTTGCGCACCAAGGACACATGCTCGGCGCGTGTAGCAGAGTATATCAGAATGTCATCGATATACACCTGCCCGTGCAGCTCCCTGAAAATCTCGTCTACAAAGGATTGGAAGACTGACGGAGCATTCATCAACGCGTACGGGATGACGAGGTACTCATAATGCCCTGAGGTGGTACTAAACGCCGTCTTCCACTCGTTTCCCTCTCGGATACGCACCAGATTGTTCACACTCGTGAGATCCAGTTTAGTGCAGAAGTGGCGATGGCTAGAAAGCCGGTGACGTCAACCACCGAACGCTGGCCGAACAGCTTGGAAAATTCCCAAAAAATATGTCATGGCTTTAGAAGCTTCTGATAGGCTAATTGACATCATTTGAGTCAATTGGAGGTGTACCTGTGGGTGTATTTCAAGGCCTACCTTCAAACTCAGTGCCTCTTTGCTTGACATCATGGGAAAATCAAAAGAAATCAGCCAAGACCTCAGAAAAACAATTTTAGACCTCCACAAGTCTGGTTCATCCTTGGGAGCAATTTCCAAATGCCTGAAGGTACCACGTTCATCTGTACAAACAAGTGTACACCAGTATAAACACCATGGGACCACGCAGCCGTCATACCGCTCAGGAAGGGGATGCATTCTGTCTCCTAGAGATGAACGTACTTTGGTGCGAAAAGTGCAAATCAATCCCAGAACAACACCAAAGGACCTTGTGAAGATGCTGGAGGAAACAGGTACAAAAGTATCTATATCCACAGTAAAACGAGTCCTATATCCACATAACCTAAAAGGGAGCTCAGTAAGGAAGAAGCCACTGCTACAAAACCGCTACAAAAAAGCCAGACTACGGTTTACAACTGCACATGGGGACAAAGATCGTACTTTTTAGAGAAATGTCCTCTGGTCTGATGAAACAAAAATTGAACTGTTTGGCCATAATGACCATCGTTATGTTTGTAGGAAAAAAGAAAGGTGCTTGCAAGCCAAAGAACACCATCCCAACCGTGAAGCACGGGGGTGGCAGCATCATGTTGTGGGGGTGCTTTGCTGCAGGAGGGACTGGTGCACTTCACAAAATAGATGGCATCATGAGGAGGGGAAAATTATGTGGATATATTGAAGCAACATCTTAAGACATTAAGACATCAGTCAGGAAGTTAAAGCTTGGTCGCAAATTGGTCTTACAAATGGACAATGACCCCAAGCATACTTCCAAAGTTGTGGCAAAATGCCTTAAGGACAACAAAGTCAAAGTATTGGAGTGGCCATCACAAAGCCCTGACCTCAATCCTATAGAAAATGTGTGGGCAAAACTGAAAATGCTACAAAATACTAATTGAGTGTATTGAAACTTCTGACCCACTGGGAATGTGATGAAAGAAATAAAAGCTGAAATAAATCACTCTACTATTATTCTGACATTTCACATTCTTAAAATAAAATGGTGATTCCAACTGACCTAAAACAGGGAATTTGTACTAGGATTAAAAGGCAGGAATTGTGGAACTGAGTTTAAATGTATTTGGCTAAGGTGTATGTAAACTTCCAACTTCAACTGTGAGTATCTCTCCTTATGATTTTCAAATCAATTTAAATTGTATTGGTCACACACACATGGTTAGCAGATGTTATAGCGAGTGTAGCAAAATGCTTGTCCTTTCATGATTGATCGGTCAATAGATAGAAGCACACAGGTACAATGAATCTCAGGTTTTAGATTAAAATATATTTAGTCGCAATAATACCTCTGATGATAGAAGTGCTTTCATATCTTAAGTAATGTAATTTTAGTCTGCATTTACTCTTCCATGCTCTCCCAATTCTTCAAACTTTAATCGATTTAATAAAATGATTTTCAAATTAAATAGTATGTGTCTGTGAGCTGAAATAGGAGCAATAACAGGTAGACGCTGTAAGTCAAATGACATACGTTGAACCTCAACAATACTTTCACAACTTTGACTGTTAATTTCAATATGAAACAGCATAAAACAGAAGCTACAATCTGTTCACAATAAACTTGGATGTTGTAACACTTAGAGTCTCAGTGCTAATCAAAAGGGAACAATTAACATGTCCATGGAAGCTGTAAGGGTCGACGCTGGTAGACAAGAAGCAGGTACAGGGAGTGAACGTTTAATCAGCAACGGACATGGAACAGGACAGTGTCTGGACATGCTGACACAGGGAACAAATGGGGGAGCAGACAGAAATAGGGAAGGCAATCAACAAAGTGAAGGAGTCCAGGTGAGTCCAGTGAGCGCTGATGCGCGTTATGATGGTAACAGGTGTGCGTGATGAAGGGCAGCCTGGCGCCCTCGAGTGCCAGAGAGGGAGCAGACGTAACAGAAGCACTCATTTTACAATTTGTTTTACACATATATTAAGGACAACAGGGAGATGGAAACACTAGGCTCTCATTCAAACCTGATATATCTCATGAGTGAGTCGTTCATTTGAGGGACAATCATCTACAGTACACTGTCACACCTATTATGTGAAGCATTTCTAATCATTTTAGAGCTGCATATGTGATGCTTGTGATGATAGGCTTCCACAGTAGGTCCCTACAAGCAAGCCAGAGAACTTAGCCAAGACTCCTCCCAGCAAATAACATGACAATCACAGACTTTTTTTTTACAGTATTGAAGGAAATGCTAAATGAAGGAAACTCCATATGAACGATTCAATGCTGATAAATGTATTCAAGTCATCCTATAAGGTTATAACATAAGTTACCTGCAAATCTACACAGGGGAGTTTTTCAATGAATTCAGTCATGATAAGTTTGGGGGCATCACTGTGGTATTGCCCATATGAGGGGTCGGAGTCGTGGGGTCATAGGTGGCGTCGAACAACCCCCAGTGGGTGCCCAGGGAGGTGACATTGTTGGCATTGCAGCTCGCTGGCAGCGTGGGTAGGGTTGTGGGTGAAGGAGTCGCTGTTGAATTGGCCAGCAGTCAAAATGCGCCCTCTGCTGGTAGTGAAGTGCAGCTAGAAGATGAAATTGCTCAGGTTATACTCGCCAACACCTGACAAGCCTGGTCTCATGGACTAGACGTAACACAGTAAACGTAAATCCACTGAAACACTGAAATGAGTATGATATGTTACGTTTGGTATGGTTACATAAGACAGAAAGTTACTTAAAACTTGTTTGGGATAGGGGGCAGTATTTTCACAGCCGGATAAAAAAACGTACCCGATTTAATCTGGTTACTACTCCTGCCCAGAACTACAATATGCATATAATTAGTAGATTTGGATAGAAAACACTCTAACGTTTCTAAAACTGTTTGAAGGGTGTCTGTGAGTATAACAGAACTCATATGGCAAGCCAAAACCTGAGAAGATTCCATACAGGAAGTGCCCTGTCTGACAATTTGTTCTCCTTCTGGGGCATCTCTATTAAAAATACAGCATCTCTGTTGTAACGCGACATTTTCTAAGGCTTCCATTGGCTCTCAGAAGGCGCCAGAAAGTGGAATGACGTCTTTGCAGTCTCTGGGCGAAAAACAGCAGGAGTTTTTGTGAGTGGTCAGGCAGGGAACAATGACACTGGAGATGCGCGTCCACGAGACGACTCCATGTTTTTCTTTCAGTCTTTGAATGAATATAACGTCGCACGGTTGGAATATTATCGCTATTTTACGAGAAAAATAGCATAAAAATTGATTTTAAACATCGTTTGACATGCTTCGAAGTACGGTAATGGAATATTTTGACATTTTTTGTCACGAAATGCGCCCGCGCGTCACCCTTCGGATAGTGACCTCAACGCACGAACAAAACGGAGCTATTTCAATATAACTATGGATTATTTCGAACCAAAACAACATTTGTTGTTGAAGTAGAAGTCCTGGGAGTGCATTCTGACGAAGAACAGCAAAGGTAATCCAATTTTTCTTATAGTAATTCTGAGTTTAGTGAACACCAAACTTGGTGGGTGTTAAATTAGCTAGCCTGTGATGGCCGAGCTATGTACTCAGAATATTGCAAAATGTGCTTTCGCCCAAAAGCGATTGCATAAAGGAGTTCTGTATCTATAAATCTTAAAATAATAATGTTTTTTGTAAACGTTTATCGTGAGTAATTTAGTAAATTCACCGGAAGTTTGCAGTGGGTATGCTAGTTATGAACATCACATGCTAATGTAAAAAGCTGTTTTTTGATATAAATATGAACTTGATTGAACAAAACATGCATGTATTGTATAACATAATGTCCTAGGAGTGTCATCTGATGAAGATCATCAAAGGTTAGTGCTGCATTTAGCTGTGGTTTTGGTTTTTGTGACATATATGCTTGCTTTGAAAATGGCTGTGTGATTCTTTTTGGCAGGGTACTCTCCTGACATAATCTAATGTTTGCTTTCGCTGTAAAGCCTTTTTGAAATCGGACAATGTGGTTAGATTAACTTCTCTAGGGCCAGTGGGACGATTTCGTCCCACCTACGTAACAGCCAGTGGAATCCTGTGGCGCGTTATTCAAATACCTTAGAAATGCTATTACTTCAATTTCTCAAACATATGACTATTTTACACCATTTTAAAGACAAGACTCTCGTTAATCTAACCACACTGTCCGATTTCAAAAAGGCTTTACAACGAAAGCAAAACATTAGATTATGTCAGCAGAGTACCCTGCCAGAAATAATCAGACACCCATTTTTCAAGCTAGCATATAATGTCACATAAACCCAAACCACAGCTAAATGCAGCACTAACCTTTTATGATCTTCATCAGATGACAATCTTAGGACATTATGTTATAAAATACATGCATGTTTTGTTCAATCAAGTTCATATTTATATCAAAAAACAGCTTTTTACATTAGCATGTGACGTTCAGAACTAGCATACCCCCCGCAAACTTCCGGTGAATTTACTAAATTACTCACGATAAACGTTCACAAAAAACATAACAATTATTTTAAGAATTATAGATACAGAACTCCTCTATGCACTCGCTATATCCGATTTTAAAATAGCTTTTCGGTGAAAGCACATTTTGCAATATTCTAAGTAGATAGCCCGGCATCACAGGGCTAGCTATTTAGACACCCACCAAGTTTAGCCCTCACCAAAGTCAGATTTACTATAAGAAAAATGTTATTACCTTTGCTGTCTTCGTCAGAATGCACTCCCAGGACTTCTACTTCAATAACAAATGTTGGTTTGGTTCAAAATAATCCATAGTTATATCCAAATAGCGGCGTTTTGTTCGTGCGTTCAAGACACTATCCGAAAGGGTAAAGAAGCCCGACTCGTTTCGTGACCAAAAAATTCTAAATATTCCATTACCGTACTTCGAAGCATGTCAACCGCTGTTTAAAATCAATTTTTATGCCATTTTTCTCGTAAAAAAGCGATAATATTCCGACCGGGAATCTGTGTTTTAGTACAAAGAGAGAGAAAATAAAAACATGGGGTCACCTCATGCACGCGCCTCAGTCTCATTGTCCTCTGATAGACCACTTACCAAAGGCGCTAATGTTTTTCAGCCAGGGTCTGGAATTCCATCATTCAGCATTTTCCCGGGTTCTGAGAGCCTATGGGAGCCGTAGGAAGTGTCACGTTACAGCAAAGATCCTCAGTTTTCAATAAAGAGAGTCAAGAAGAACAAGAACTTGTCACACAGGCAACTTCCTGTAAGGAATCTTCTCAGGTTTTTGCCTGCCATATGAGTTCTGTTATACTCACAGACACCATTCAAACAGTTTTAGAAACTTTAGGGTGTTTTCTATCCACAGCCAATAATTATATGCATATTCTAGTTTCTGGGCAGTAGTAATAATCAGATTAAATCGGGTACGTTTTTTATCCAGCCGTGTAAATACTGCCCCCTAGCCCTAACAGGTTAACGAGAGTCTTGTCTTTAAAATGGTGTAAAATAGTCATATGTTTGAGAAATTGAAGTTAAGGTATTTGTATTTCGCGCCACGCTCTACCATTGGATATTGGTGAGGCGTTCCGCTAGCGGAACGTCTGTCCCTAACAGGTTTAAGGCAAAAACAAAAGTAGGGTGGTTGGTCGGGATGGATGGATAGGTGAGCATAAAATGCGAACAACTAGCAACCCAAAGCAACCCAAAGGTTGTGTGTTCCAATCTCATCATAGACAACTTTAGCATTTAGCTAATTAGCTACTTTGCAACTACTTAGCATGTTAGCTAACCCTTCCGCTAACCCTATAATTTTACTTCTAACCCTAAACTTAACCCTAGCCCCTAGCCTAGCTAACATTAGCCACCTAGTTAACGTTAGCAACAACAAATTGGAATTCATAACATATCATACGAAACGTAATTTGTAACATAACATACAAAAATGGATGATGGACATCCACAAATGAATACATAGCATACAAAACGAAACATATCATACTAATTGGAGTGTCCCGGATTTACGTTTATCATGTTCAAATCAAATTTCACTTGTTACATGTGCCGAATACACAGGGTTTATCACGTTTCAGGTAAGATCCAAATGCAGACTGTGTTGAAGTAACAATGTTTATTACAGCAATAGGGGCAGGCAAATGACAGGTCAAGGCAGGCAGAGGTCGGTAATCCAGTGTAGGGGCAAGGCACAGGACGGCAGGCAGGCAGGCTCAGGGGCAGGCAGAGAACAAAACCAAGAGAGCGAGAAAAAGAGAGACTGGGGAGCTGAGACAAAACGCTGGTTGACTTGACAAACAACACGAACTGGAAACAGACAAACCGAGAACACAGGTATAAGTACCCAGGGGATAATGGGGAAGATGGGTGACATCTAGAGGAGGGTGGTGACAAGCACAATGACAGGTGAAACATATCAGGGCGTGACAGGGTTGGGGAGTAACGAATTACATGTAATCCGTTACATGTAAGGGATTACAAAAAAGGTAACAGTAATCCGTTACGTTACCAGCAAAAATGTTGTAATCAGATTACAGATATTTTTGAAAAACTAGATTACTTCGAGGATTATTTTTATTCAGAAAGGATTTTTGAAAATCATTGCACTTCTCAGTTATCTCAATGACATTCAAATCAGCATTGAAAAAGGTGCATGTTTAAGTTTGTTCCACCTGAGTGAGTCTGACCACAAGTCAGAGACCACTATGATGACACACCAAATGTGTTTGATGGATCGCGGGAAAAGAGCAGGAATAGGCTTTTGTAGGCTACAGTCCAAGCTATGTCTTGAATAAACGCTTGGAGTTAAGAATGACAGCATTGGTGTAGTCTACGGCAATACGGATATAATTTATTATTGATATCTAAACTCAGAAAAAAAGAAAGACCCTGTCTTTTAAAGATAATTTGTAAAAATCCAAATAACTTGACAGATCTTCATTGTAAAGGGTTTAAACACTGTTTCCCATGCTTGTTCAATGAACCATAAAAAATGTATGAACATGCACCTGTGGAACAGTCGTTAAGACACTAACAGCTTACAGACGGTAGGCAAATAGAACACTAAAGAGGCCTTTCTACTGACTCTGAAAAACACCAAAAGAAAGATGCCCAGTGTCCCTGATCATCTGCGTGAACGTGCCTTAGGCATGCTGCAAGGAGGCATGAGGACTGCAGATGTGGCCAGGGCAATAAATTGCAATGTCCGTACTGTGAGACGCCTAAAACAGCACTACAGGGAGACAGGACGGACTGCTGATCGTCCTTGCAGTGGCAGACCACGTGTAACAACACCTGCACAGGATCGGTACATCCGGTCAGGTACAGGATGGCAACAACAACTGCCTGAGTTACACCAGGAACGCACAATCCCTCCATCAGTGCTCAGACTGTCCGCAATAGGCTGAGAGAGGCTGGACTGAGGGCTTGTAGGCCTGTTGTAAGGCAGGTCCACACCAGACATCACCGGCAACAACGTCACCTATGGGCACAAACCCACCGTCGCTGGACCAGACAGGACTGTCAAAAAGTGCTCTTCACTGACGAGTCGCGGATTTGTCTCACCAGGGGTGATAGTCGGATTTGCGTTTATCGTCGAAGGAATGAGCGTTACCCCGAGGCCTGTACTCTGGAGCGGGATCGATTTGGAGGTGGAGGGTCCATCATGGTCTGGGGCGGTGTGTCACAGCATCATCGGACTGAGCTTGTTTTCATTGCAGGCAATCTCAATGCTGTGCATTACAGGGAAGACATCCTCCTCCCTCATATGGTACCCTTCCTGCAGGCTCATCCTGATATGACCCTCCAGCATAACAATGCCACCAGCCATACTGCTCGTTCTGTGCATGATTTCCTGCAAGACAGAAATGCCAGTGTTCTGCCATGACCAGCGAAGAGCCCAGATCTCAATCCCATTGAGCACGTCTGGGACCTGATGGATTGGAGGGTGAGGGCTAGGACCATTCCCCACAGAAATGTCCGGGAACTTGCAGGTGCCTTGGAGGAAGAGTGGGGTAACATCTCAGCAAGAATTGGCAAATCTGGTGCAGTCCATGAGGAGCAGATGCACTGCAGTACTTAATGCAGCTGGTGGCCACACCAGATACTGACTGTTACTTTTGATTTCTACCCCCCCTTTGTTCAGGGACACATTATTCCATTTCTGTGGAACTTGTTCAGTTTATGTCTCAGTTGTTGAATCTTGTTATGTTCATACAAATATTTATACGTTAAGTTTTCTGAAAATCAACACAGTTGACTGTGAGAGGACGTTTCTTCTTTTGCTGAGTTTACATAGCGCATTGATGTGAATCACACTACTGCTCTCTCATTTAACAACTTGCACATTACAGATTGTGGTTGTTGTGGTTGGCTGTTCACAAATCTAAATATGTATTTGAACCCAATAATAGTTGAATTCAAGAAGTTTAAGCTGCCTAACAATCACTGTTTTTGAAACCAGTGGACAGCCAGTGAAAAATGCACTCTTGCAACAGCTGCAAAGCGCGGATCCAAGCCTATGGATAGACTTAAAGAGGCAGTCTGTAGTTGCTATATCCATTTATATATATATATATATATATATATATATATATATATATATATGAAATGTCCTTGTTTTTGAAAGAAAAGCACATTTTTGGTCCATTAAAATACAGTTAAGACATTGTTAATGTTGTTAATGATTATAGTAGCTGGAAATAGCTGATTTTTTATGGAATATCTACATAGGCATACAGAGGCCCATTATCAGCAACCATCACTCCTGTGTTCCAATGGCACGTTGTGTTAGCTAATCCAAGTTTATCATTTTAAAAGGCTAATTGATCATTAGAAAACCCTTTTGCAATTATGTTAGTACATCTGAAAACGGTTGTGCTGATTAAAGAAGCAATAAAACTGGCCTTCTTTAGACTAGTTGGGTATCTGGAGCATCAGCATTTGTGGGTTTGATTACAGGCTCATCAGTCTATTCTTGTTCTGAGAAATGAAGGCAATTCTATGTCAGAAATTGCCAATGTGATAGTCTGAGGGTGCTTTGGTGGTGGTAGTTAAGTGGGAGATTTGGGTAGCCTAGTGGTTAGAACGCTGAGCTAGTAACCGAAAGGTTGCAAGTTTGAATCCCTGAGCTGCCAACAGAGGTACAAATCTGTTGTTCTGCCCCTGAACAAGGCAGTTAACTAACTGCTCCTAGGCTGTCATTGAACATAAGAATTTGCTCTTAACTGACTTGCCTAGTTAAATAAAGGTAAAATAAAAATAAATAAAACATTTGTACAGGGTAAAAGGGATCTTGAAGAAGGTAGGCTATCACTCCATTTTGCAACGCCATGCCATACTCTGTGGATGGTGCTTAATTGGAGCCAATATCCTCCTACAACAGGACAATGACCCAAAACACAGTTCCAAACTATGCAAGAACTATTTAGGGAAGAAGCAGCCAGCTGGTATTCTGTATATAATGGAGTGGCCAGCACTGTCACCGGATCTCAACCCTACTGAGCTGTTGTGGGAGCAGCTTGACCGTATGGTACGTAAGAAGTGCCCATCAAGCCAATCCAATTTGTGGGAGGTGCTACAGGAAGCATGGGGTGAAATCTCTTCAGATTACCTCAACAAATTGACAACTAGAATGCCAAAGGTCTGCAAGCTGTAATTGCTGCAAATGGAAGATTCTTTGACAAAAGCAAAGTTTGAAGGACACAATTATTATTTCAATTAAAAATCATTATTTATAATCTTGTCAATGTCTTGACTATATTTCCTATTCATTTTGCAACTCATTTCATGTATGTTTTCATGGAAAACAAGGACATTTCTAAGTGGCCCCAACTTTTGAACGATAGTAAATATATATATATAGATTCTTGAAGAAAATAAATCCCTCATGACCTTAGTTCAAAAGTCACACCTTATGAGAAGGCAAAATATAAGCTTGTTTTATTCCAATGTTTGTCACGTCCTGACCAGTAATAGGGGTTATTTGTTATTGTAGTTTGGTCAGGACGTGGCAGAGGGTATTTGTTTTATGTGGTTCGGGGTGGTGGTTTGTTTAGTAGGGTATTTGATTTATGTATTCCGGGGGGTTTTGGGCACTGTTCTATGTTAGTGTATTTCTATGTTCTGTCTAGTCTTTTGTATTTCTATGTTTTGCTAATTGGGGTTGGACTCTCAATTGGAGGCAGGTGTTTTCTAGTTGCCTCTGATTGAGAGTCCTATATATACGTATGTGTTTGTTGAGTGCTTTGTGGGAGATTATGCGTTGTACCTTACCAGCCTGTGATTAGTCGGTGTGTTTTCTTTGTGTGGATTTAGACCACTGCATTTTGGTCTAAATCCGACGATAACCGCTACAATGTTTGTAAACATTGTAAATGTAAACAAACAATGTATATCCTCATAACATGGTTAAAACAATAATTTTGATATCATGGATGGTCAGTCCTTGCATCCATAGCTCTATCTATTAATCTGAGAGTGGTTACATTTCTTCAGGCCCATCCCTCAGCTTTTAACCAAAAACAGAGGTGGGCGACTGTTTTGTTATTGTTTCATCTGTGGATTATCCCTTTAAACAACTGCATATTATCAAGGTATCAAATGGTCACCAACAAAAAGGTAAACAATAGGCCTATAGCAAATGCGGCACATGGCATTCATTTTTCACATGTAAATAGCACTTTTCAGTAGTGCTCAAAGCATGTCATTCCATGAACGCCGCATATATTTTTCAACTTGAATCAATGAGCCCAATCAGTCCTCCATGACAACAAAATATTAACAACAGAGCAGGGCTGGCTAATAAGTCCTTAGTTTTGGGGTTATGCTCAGGTAAAACAATTTGGCAAATCCTATTCTTGAAGATCAAGGGGTATAACATTTATTGGAATGACTGGAATTCTGATATCTTTACATTAAAAACCAAAGTCTAATTTAATCGTATGTAGTAGAAAGCGATGGGTCAGAAGAAGCCTACATAACCAACCCATAAAGTAAAATGTAACATCATAAATGGCCAGCTATGTAAACTTTAACGTTGATTTTGTCACGTCTGCTCCCGCTCTTCCCCCCCTCCCTCGTCACGCGCATCAGCGACATTGGACTCACTCATCACCTGTTATTACCTCCCCTATAATTGTCAGTTTCCCAGCTCTGTTCCCCGCTTCTGCATTGATTGTCTTTTCTTTGTGTTACCTGTTTGCTGACGCTGTTCCTGTCTCGTTCCATGTCCGTTATTTATTAAATGTTTTACTCCCCGTACCTGCTCCGTCTCTCCAGCGTCATTCCATGTGACAGATTTATCCTGCAATTAATTTTGCTCAATTGGTAACATACATTACCCAAACTCTGTGTGCTTGTCTTCTTCTAATGCCTCTTAAGGGGAAAGTAATCTAAAAGTAACGGAGTGTAATCAGATTACATTACTGAGTTTGGGTAATCCGAAACTTACGTTACTGATTACAATTTGACAGGTAACTAGTAACTGGAACAGATTACTTTTAGAAAGTAACCTACCCAATCCTGCGAATACAACAGGTGTAGACATTACAGTGAAACTCTTACGACCCCTTTCAAATGCACAGTTAAAAAAATAAGCTACATTTGCTAAATAAAAAAAGGAAATAGTAACACAATTATATAATAATAATAAGGCTATATACAAGGAGTACTGGTACCGAGTCAATGTGCAGGGGTACGAGGTAGTTAATGTAATATGTACATGTAGGTAGGACTAGCAGCAGGATATATGGAGCATGAAAGTGTGTCTGTGTGAGTGTGTGGCATCAATATGCACGTGTCTGTGTGTTGGAGTGTTAGTGTAATATACGTGAGTGTGTGGGTAGTGTCCAGTGAGTGTGCATGGCGCCAGTGCAAGACAATCTGTGTAGCCATTTGATTAACTGTTCAGGAGTATTATGGCTTGGGGGTAGAAGCTGATCAGGAGCCTTTTGGTCCCAGACTTGGCAGTCCGATACCGAGCGTCAGAGCCGGTGTAGTGGGATTCGATCTTTGGCAGTTCTAGCCTTTTGAGTTTTTGTGTGTAAGCAGGAATAAGGAAGATAAAGTTATGGTCAGATTCGCCAAATGGACGGCGAGGGAGAGCTTTATATGCATCTCTGTGTGTGGAGTAAAGGTGATCTCCAGTTTTTTCGCCTCTAGTTGTGAGATACACGGTTTCTCTCTCTCCTCCCCAGGGACTCTTGCGGCATGGCCTTTTAGGCTATGACTTCTGTCTCCATGTCTGATCATGCCTAGATTATGAATGTTTAGTTCATGTTAGTATTGCTTTGTGACTTAAGCTTTATGCCTTATATAATGTGAATTCATTCATTTAGCAAAGTTATTAAATAATACCTGCTTTGATATTCACTTTTCATTACCAGTGCTTGATAGTTAATTCCTTTAACACAACTATGGCCCTTACATATTGCTAAATCATCTTTATGTAGTCAGATAAACATGTTTACATTTACATTTACATTTGTCATTTAGCAGACGCTCTTATCCAGAGCGACTTACAGTAGTGAATGCATACATTTCATTTCATGCATTTTTTGTATTTTTATAAAAAGCTTTCAAATGAAACAAGCAATTTTACACACGGTAAAAAGTAGTTATCTTGACAATACTGCGTTCCAAAAGAGTAGCAGATTTTAACATTAAACATGTTTGGCTTTACCTTAGGCATCCCTCTCAAGCCCTGTACACTGAGAAGGGACAATAGCAGATAAGGTCAGCTCTAGCAGAGATACAGTGAGCTCAAAGTATTGGGACAGTGTGTTTTGTTTTGGCTATGTACTCCAGCACTTTCGATGCAGACGGTCAGCTTTAATTTGAAGGTATTTTCATCCATATGAGCCGTTTAGAAATGACAGCACTTTTTGTACATGGACTCTTTCTCCCCCCCCCCCCCCCCCCATTTTAGGGGCCCAAAAGTATTGTGACAAGTTCACTTGTGTGTATCAAAGTTATCAAAAATGTATTTGGTCCCATATTCTTAGCACACAATGATTACATCAAGCATTGGATTCATTTGCTGTTTTGTTTGCGTTTGAAATTATTTTGTGCCCAATTTGTGTTAGGAATATCGGACCAAATACATTGGTGAATTTGTTCCAATACTTTTAGTTCCCCCATTTTAGGGGACCATGTACAAAAAGTCAGTCGTTTCAAATTCAAAGTGCTGGAGTACAGAGCCAAAACAAATGGTCACTATGTTCATAGACTTTGTTAATTAATTGTATAGTCTTATCACAAGTTATGTGAGATATATATAAAATATTACCCCACCACACCCCTGTCCCTAAAACCTTGAGCAATCTTTAACAATGTGTTCAATGTCTTCCCATAATAAACAACTGTAAAGCAATTGCTCCTCTCTGTTCCAGGTTCCAGCTGAAGTTCCAGAGTGGGCCGTAACCTCACCTTCATGTTTCTGTTTGAGCAACCTGGACTCAGAGGCGAGTGAATAAACCACCTCTACCCTCCGTTCTATTGGCAAACATGCAATCACTGGAGAATAAACTAGACGTGCTCCGTTTATAGGACTATCCTATCAACGTGATCTGAAGAACTGTAATCTCCTATGTTTCTCCGTGCCGTGGCTGAACAAGGACGCAGAAAATATAAATCTAGTTGTTTTTCTCTACAAATCGGCAGGACGTAACGGCAGTGTCGAGGTAAACTCAAGGGGGGTGGTGTGTCTCTTTGTTAAGAACAGCTGATGCGCAATCTCTAATATTAAGTGATTTTAATGCAGGAAAACTGAAATCTGTTTTACCTCATTTCTACCAGCATGTCACACAGCAGGACAGGAACAAAAAGAGAAATAGACAATTAATCTGAGGCCCTTTTATAACATCTGACTGTTTGGAGTTGTTTGTTGACCAATAGCATTACTGTTGAGTTAACTTCCAATCAGACCTACAGGATGTAAAGACAACAGCACCATTTGCTTCACAGAGATGTGACAAGAGGGGGTTGGTGAGATAATGCAGCATTCCTAAAACAACACAAAGTAAACCCTTGAATACAGTGTAAAGAGTCACTTCGGAGGCTGGGCCCACCATTACAGAGGTTATGTTACATTTAGGAAATGCAAATAAGCGTATACTGCTCAGGTAATCAGTCGTTTTTGAATTCGTTCACCAGGAATTATACTTATATAGGGTATCTCCCTAGGTGCAGTGTGGTACTGCATGTCAATTCAACTGTCCAGTGTTTTATTGATACAAAGCCGCAGCCTATATCATGTAGTCCATTCATGGTTGCTAAGTCATAATTAGAAATAATGGCATTGGCGACACAGTAATATTTCATATAGACTCAATGTGCCCAGTAAATGCCCAGTATTCCCAGTTTACACAGTAATGTAGCTGTTGGGGAGCTCCCATACTCTGACTGATGTGATACGACCCAGAGGTGGCATATACCACCATATACCCAGAGGTGGCCCGTACCACTGCCCACTGCTGTGGAATAGGAGTCGTGCTCTGGGGGATCTGTGGGCACAAAGAGAAAACAGTCCTTTCCCATTAAAATGTATTCATCTTGCAGTGCTTTTAAAAATGTTTGCATATCTATTGAAATGAAATAGACATATCTAATATACATACAGTACCAGTCAAAAGTTTGGACACATCTAATCATTCAAGGGTTTTTCTTTATTTTGACTATTTTCTACATTGTAGAATAATAGTGAAGACATCAAAACTATGAAATAACACAGCACAGTTGACCTATAAATCTTGAGGCCCTCTACAAACAGCCTGTGGCAAAGAACTAGGCCAGAGCAACCTGGCGCGACCGAAGTAGAGTAGCTGGCATCTATGAGGTTAAATCCATTTTAATTCAATTACTTTTTGACAGCACCGCTTTTGATTTGAACTAAACCTTCCATACATATTTGCCAATTCTCTTCATCAGCTTCATGAGGGAGTCACCTGGAATGCATTTCAATTAACAGGTGTGCCCTGTTAAAAGTTCATTTGTGGAATTTCTTTCCTTCTTAATGCGTTTGAGCCAATCAGTTGTGTTGCGACAAGGTAGGTGGTGTATACTGAAGATAGCCCTATTTGGTTAAAGAACAAGTCCATATTATGGCAAAAAAAACAGCTCAAATAAGCAAACAGAAATGACAGTCCATCATTACTTTAAGACATGAAGGTCAGTCAATGTGGAAAATTTCAAGAACTTTTAAAGTTTCTTCAAGTGCAGTTGCAAAAACCATGAAGCACTATGATGAAACTGGCTATGAGGACCGCCACAGGAAAGGAAGACCCAGAGTTACCTCTGCTGAAGAGGATACGTTCATTAGAGTTACCAGCCTCAGATTGCAGCCCAAATAAATGCTTCACAGAGTTCAAGTAACAGACCCATCTCAATGTCAACTTGTTCAAAGGAGACTGCGTGAATCAGGCCTTCGTGGTTGAATTGCTGCAAAGACACCACTACTAAAGGACACCAATAATAAGAAGAGACTTGCTTGGGCCAAGAAACACGAGCAATGGACATTAGACCGGTGGAAATCTGTTCTTTGGTCTGATGAGACCAAATATGAGATTTCTGGTTTCATCCGCCATGTCTTTGTGAGACGTAGAGTAGGTGAACGGATGATCTCCGCATGTGTGGTTCCCAACCTTTATCTAACTAGGCAAGACAGTAAATTACAAATTCTTATTTACAATGATGGCCTACCCTAACCTGGACGATGTTGGGCCAATTGTGCACCTCCCTATGGGACTCCCAATCACGGCCGATTGTGATTCAGTCAGGAATCAAACCAGGGTCTGTAGTAATGCCTCTAGCACTGAGATAGAGTGCCTTAGACCGCTGCGCCACTCGGGACTCTAATTTGTTTTTCAACAGGGCAATGACCCAAAACACACCTCCAGGCTGTCTAAGGGCTATTTGACCAAGAAGGAGAGTGATGGAGTGCTGCATCAGATGACCTGGCCTCCACAATCACCCGACCTCAACCCAATTGAGATGGTTTGGGATGAGTTGGACCACAGAGTGGTGAGAATTTTCCTGCAAGAAATACAGAATTGTAGTGTCTTCAAGGTTTAAAAAGGCTTCTAAAGTTTATTTCCACTGAAAATGTCAGACTTGATTTGCCTTAAAATAAAGCGTATCAACCCCTTGTGGCAAAGAAGGGGGGGGGGGGTCGAGTGATAAATGGCAGATATGTGAGGGCAGAACTAATAAACGGGCTCTGCCCGATCACTAAAATGGCCACCCCGATCAGAACTACAGATCACAACATGGCCGACTGCCAAAACTACAATTCCCAGAAGCAAGGGGAACCCTCAGAAGGTGGAGCCGACCCACAGATAAAAGGTCAAGAAAAAGGAAGAGAGAGAGAGGGCGGGAAGGATCTATGAACCATAGAGAAAGAGACAATCTACATTGGCTGGATTTACCGTGTACGAGCTGGACTGTTTTGGACTTACCTGTTGGCGTTTAGACCTGGACCTACCAAGAACCAGATTTGTGTACCGAACCCTGCTATCCTTGACCTTACCTGCGGCCTGGGTGGATCAGGACAGCGAAACAAACACACAGGTACTGTCATGTTCGAAAGAACTTTCATTCTGGGCTGACTTTGGTGACAGTTTCCCACTTAATTTGTGACAAACGCTCCTAACTTTGAAGAGGTTTGCCACACGTGGTGGAGAGTGTGGGCACTGGATTAACCATACCGCTGGTTAGGTAGAAAAAATAAAAATTAAAAATAAAAAGTTTAGTTAGCACTCCAAAGGGGAGTCAGTTTTTTTTTGTGGCTTTGTTTGGTTAGGACAGTTTTTTCAGGAAAATGAGTATGGAGGGAGCCATACAAGCCCTGTTACAAGCGGCGGCCGCCCAACTAGAGCTCAATAAATAGCTCATCAGGATGCAATGGGAATGTATCAGGACACGTTACAGGTCCAGCACCGCACCAACCAGCTGCTCAGAGAAGAGCAAGAGAGAAACACTCGGGAGTTAAGAGAAGGCCTAAAGGGGCTAGCGGACCAAATTGGGGCTCAGTTACCAGCTGCAAATACCCAAAGGTGGGCCAATCATTTTCTTCAAAAAATGACAGCGCAGGATGATGTGGAAGCATATCTTACCACCTTCGAAAGGACGGCAGAGAGGGAGAAGTGGCCGAAAGAAGAATGGGCAGGGCTTCTGGCACCATACCTGGCAGGGGACGCTCAAAAAGCATATTTCGACCTGGAGTTGAAGGATGCACAGGATTACGATAAACTCAAGGGAGAGATTCTGACTAGACTGGGAGTGACCGATACCGTGAGGGCACACCGCTTCCACCAGTGGTCCTACAGACCGGGACAACCCCCCCCCGAACACAGATGTTCGACTTGATTCACCTGGCACGGAAATGGTTGCGACCGGAGACCCGTTCGTCCGCCGAGGTCGTCGAGACCATCTTACTCAACCAGTTTCAGCGAGGTCTACCCCAAGAAGTGCGACGATGGGTTGGCCAGAACGAGGTACTTTCCGCCGACCATCTCGTGGGCCTGGTTGAACGGTATTGTACGGCAGGAACAGCTGAGCAGGCACAGGAGGAAAGATTCCCATTCCCCAGGCCTGGGCGAACCAGCGGACAGGGTAAGACTGTCCCAACAGGGGGAGGAGAGCAGCGTGGGGCCATGAGGAAAGAATC
Source organism: Salmo salar (assembly GCF_965601325.2). Taxonomy (NCBI): domain Eukaryota; kingdom Metazoa; phylum Chordata; class Actinopteri; order Salmoniformes; family Salmonidae; genus Salmo; species Salmo salar. The sequence goes on along the minus strand of NC_138304.1, from coordinate 67,884,138 downwards.
AGAATCGGGCCGAGACACTAAGGGAAAAACCGGAAACCGGGACTGGGGGTCAAGGAGGTCTCCCCCCCGGAACCCTATTATCTGTTACAATTGTAATCGACCGGGACATATTGCAGCCTACTGCCCTATTAAAGAAGAGCCAATGCAATGTAACCTCGGTGAAAAAGAAGAGATATGGTATGCATGTCCCGTGGTAACCACTGTACTTGAAAGATCAAGAAACAAACATATGTGCAGGGTGAAGGTTGAAGGGAAGGAGGTTGAAGCACTACTGGATTCCGGCAGTATGCTAACCCTGGTCGTTGCAAACCTAGTGCCGACGCATAAACTGGATACAAGTCAGGATATCAGTGTTACGTGCATTCATGGGGATACCCGTCTGTACCCCACAGCATTAGTGAGCATACAAACAGAGGACGGTCTGCTGGATTATGAGGTCGGCGTGGTCCCAAAGATGCCATATGATGTAATATTGGGTAGATACTTTCCTAACTTTGCGAAGTTAGGTCAAAAGAACGGCATATTTGAGAAGCCAACAACCCTGACCAAGCAGGAAGAAGCATGGGGCCTTCAACCAAGGCCAAGAAAAGAGGTCTCCCAGGGGCCAACCTCACAGGTACTGTCATGTTCGAAAGAACTTTCATTCTGAGCTGACTTTGGTGACAGTTTCCCACTTAATTTGTGACAAACGCTCCTAACTTTGAAGAGGTTTGCCACACGTGGTGGAGAATGTGGGCATAACTTGGGATGAACTTCCGGTAGTACCCGGTCAGCCCTAGGAAGGCTCGAACCTGCTTCTTATTTACTGGTTTCGGCCATTCTCTAATTGCCTCCACCTTCTTACGTTGGGGTTTGATTAATCCCACTTACCCCGGGTACAGGCGGTGTTAGACGCCCTTAGAAAGGCAGGGCTCACGGCGAACCCTGCCAAGTGTTATGTGGGGTTAGAGGAAACGGAGTATCTGGGATACACAGTGGGAAGAGGATTAATCAAAACAGCTCAAACAGTATGGCGGCAGCATAAGTGGTGTGTGGGTTAGTGCGTAGTGGTGTAAGAGTGTGTGTGTGGCTTTCCCACTAAAAGTCTCCCAGACTTTTATAAAGACTAATGTGTCCATCCCTCTATTCCCAGGTGAGTCTGCTGGGCCATGGAGCTCTAGAGCTATCACGTGTGCTCCCTCTCTGGCCTCTAGGTCACCAAGCTGCTCGTTAAGGCACAAACCGGTCACATCGTTGTGCGCATTAGCGCAATATGACACTCACCTGGACTCAATCACCACCTTGATTACCTGCCCTATATATGTCCCTCCCCAAGGCGTCATTGTTTCAGTTTCATGTCTGTGCGTGGTTTGTGGTTTGGTTTGTGTTGTGTGTTTTCATTAACACTCACTCCCTGAACTTGCTTCCCGACTCTCAGCGCACATCGTTATGAGAGCAAAACATCAAAAAAACCTGCCACCATTTCAGCCATTGACAGTTACCTGAGGAAGGATGTAACTATCAAGGCTTTAAATGGTCAAATTTTGGGGGATGACCACCCAATGCAATAAGGTTTTGAATAAACTACTCTTTCATTTTTTAATAGGTTACAAAACAATAACTGTTTCTAAGCCTGTTCTCATTTTTACTATCTAATACAGTAAGTTAAACGTCTGACAACATGCAGACTTTATCCATCAAGACAACACTTAGTGTATGATTCAAAAAGGGCTAAAATCAATGCAAGTCTCATATCCAGAGTGAATAAATGTTTTATGTATAAAGGACATCACACAGGTGTGCCAACTAAAAGACTTATCCCAGACAAGACTGAAGAATAGGACATATAGGCTGCGTTTAGATATGCAGCACAAATCAGATTTTTTCCCCCCACAAATTGACCAATCAGATCAGCTCTGAAAAAGATCTGATGTGATTGGTCAAAAGACCAATTAGTGGAAAAATTATCAGAATTGTGTTGCCTGTCTAAATGCAGCCGGGGACAAGTGAATGTAAGTCAGTTCTTGTGTTCATAGCAGTTTCTATGAATTTGAGTGGTTACATACACCACGTGTTAAATGGCTACGAGACAGATAAGGAGACTCTTGCTGTAATCAAAGGGAAGGTACCAGTGAAGGACCCAATATTCAGGAAGGCAGCTTGAAGCAGATGTGTTTCCCCATCCAGGCCCTTGTCACAGCATGCAGTGGCCTGATAGGGAGATGTCAATAAATACATTATGTACGCTACACCACCAAAGCCATTTTAGCATTCACCGCACGTTGCTGAACAATCCAACCATTTTGTTAGTGTCATTTATATAAATGGGCAATTCAAATACAATATCCAGTTCATAATCATTGACTGTAATACCTCTAGGGTCCTTTGGTGCTCTGGCAGCATGCTGCTTTCTAGTGTTCTTACTCCCTCTACACCTGAAATGCAATAACAAAAACATGAATAACAATAATCCTAGTCAGTCAGTAACTTGGCTAACTAAACACTCATGTAAATGTGTACATCAACCAAATAATACCCAACCAGCCTAATAGTCTATTTGCAGTGAAAATGGGAAGGGCATTTTTCTTGCCACCAATTAATCAATAAACAGGCAGTGGAATTAAGTAGTTTGTTCTAAAGTCCTTAAAATATAGCTTCAAATACAGTTGAAGTTTACAAACACTTAGGTTGGAGTCATTAAAACTTGTTTTTCAACCACTCCACACATTTCTTGTTAACAAACTACAGTTTTGGCAAGTCGGTTAGGACATCTACTTTGTGCATGACACAAATAATTTCACAACAATTGTTTACAGATTATTACACTTATAATTCACTGTATCACAATTCCAGTGGGTCATAAGTTTACATAAACTAAGTTGACTGTACCTTTAAACAGCTTGGGAAATTCCAGAAAATGATGTCATGGCTTTAGAAGCTTCTGATAAGCTAATTGACATAATTTGAGTCAATTGGAGGTGTACCTGTGGATGTATTTCAAGACCTACCTTCAAACTCAGTGCCTCTTTGCTTGACATCATGGGAAAATCAAAAGAAATCTGCCAAGACCTCAGAAAAGAAATTGTAGACCTCCACAAGTCTGGTTCATCCTTGGGAGCAATTTCCAAACGCCTGAAGGTACCACGTTCATCTGTACAAACAATAGTATGCAAGAATAAACACCATGGGACCACACAGCCGTCATACCGCTCAGGAAGGAGACGCATTATGTCTCCTAGAGATGAATGACCTTTGGTGCGAAAAGTGCAAATCAATCCCAGAACAACAGCAAAGGACCTTGTCAAGATGCTGGAGGAAACAGATATAAAAGTATCTATATCCACAGTAAAACGAGTCCTATATCGACATAACCTGAAAGGCCGCTCCGCAAGTAAGAAGCCACTGCTCCAAAACCGCCAAAAAAGCTAGACTACGGTTTGCAACTGCACATGGGGACAAAGATTGTACTTTTTAGAGAAATGTCCTCTGGTCTGATGAAACAAAAATAGAACTGTTTGGCCATAATGACCATCGTTATGTTTGGAGGAAAAAGGGGAGGCTTGCAAGCCTAAGAACACGATCCCAAACGTGAAGCACAGGGGTGGCAGCATCATGTTGTGGGGGTGCTTTGCTGCAGGAGGGTCTGGTGCACTTCACAAAATAGATGACGACATGAGGAGGGGAAATTATGTGGAGATATTGAAGCAACATCTCAAGACATCAGTCAAGAAGTTAAAGCTTGGTCGCAAATGGGTCTTCCAAATGGACAATGACCCCAAGCATACTTCCAAAGTTGTGGCAAAATGGTTTAAGAACAACAAAGTCAAGGTATTAGAGTGGCCATCACAAAACCCTGACCTCAAGCTTATAGAAAATTTGTGGACAGAACTGAAAAAGCGTGTATCAGCAAGAAGGCCTACAAACCTGACTCACTTACACCAGCTCTGTCAGGAGGAATGGGCCAAAATCTACCTAACTTATTGTGGGAAGCTTGTGGAAGGTTACCCAAAACATTTGACCCAAGTTAATCAATTTAAAGGCAATGCTACCAAATACTAATTGAGTGCATGTAAACTTCTGACCCACTGGGAATGTGATGAAAGAAATAAAAGCTGAAATAAATCATTCTCTCTACTATTATTCTGACATTTCACATTCTTAAAATAAAGTGGTGATCCTAGCTGACCTAAAACAGGGAATTTTTACTAGGATTAAATGTCAGGAATTGCAAAAAACTGAGTTTAAATGTATTTGGCTAAGATGTATGTAAACTTCCGACTTCAACTGTAAGTCCAAAAATTGATGTAGCATCTAGCTCCTTTAAGTTTATCAAAAGTGTGCAAGTTTAAAATGTGTTCATTAGGCCTATGGATTTTTTTTTTTTTTATCAGCATGAATTAGATTGAGCAATAAAAGCCCCACTTTTATTCCATAGGCTGAGATCCACACTATGTAGCTTTTGCAAGATCGTATTTTTCACTGGCTGTCCAATGGTTTCAAAAACAATGATTGGTAGGCAGATTAAACTTTTTGAATTCAACCATTATTGGGTTCAAATACACATTTAGGTTTGTGAACAGTCATCCACAACAACCACAATCCATAATGCGCAAATAGCTAAATGAGAGAGCAGCAGCGTTGATTCACATCAATGCGCTATGTAGATATTAATAATAAGTGATATCCGTATTGTCGTAGACTACAGTCGTGACCAAAAGTTTTGAGAATGACACAAATATTAATTTCCACAAAGTTTGCTGCTTCAGTGTCTTTAGATATTGTTGTCAAATGTTACTATGGTATACTGAAGTATAATTACAAGCATTTCATAAGCGTCTGTCACGCCCTGACCTGAGAGAGACGGTTTATTTCTCTATTTTGTTAGGTCAGGGTGTGGGGTGGGCAGTCTGTGTTATATTTCTATGTTTTTTTCTTTGATTGGCTGAGTATGGTTCCTAATCAGAGGCAGCTGTCTATCGTTGTCTCTGATTGGGAATCATACTTAGGCAGTCCTTTTTCCCACTTTCAGTTGTGGGATCTTGTTTTTGTACAGCTCAGTTTAGCCTGCAGAACGTGACGGTCGGTTTCCGTTGTTTGTTATTTTGATTTAGTGTTCTGAGTTATAATAAATATATTTATCATGAGCACTCACCACGCTGCACCTTGGTCTCCTTCCCCTTACGATGATCGTCACAGCGTCAAAGGCTTTTATTAACAATTACATGAAGTTGATGCAAAGAGTCAATATTTGCAGTGTTGACACTTCTTTTTCAAGACCTCTGCAATCCGCCCTGGTAAGCTGTCAATTAACTTCTGGGTCACATCCTGACTGATGGCAGCCCATTCTTGCATAATCAAAGCTTGGAGTTTGTCAGAATTTGTGGGTTTTTGTTTGTCCACACACCTTGAGGATTGACCACAAGTTCTCAATGGGATTAAGGTCTGGGGAGTTTCCTGGCCATGGACCTAAAATATCAATGTTTTGTTCCCCGAGCCACTTAGTTAAGACTTTTGCCTTATGGCAAGGTGCTCCATCATGCTGGAAAAGGCATTGTTCGTCACCAAACTGTTCCTGGATGGTTGGGAGAAGTTGCTCTCGGAGGATGTTTTGGTACCATTCTTTATTCATGGCTGTGTTCTTAGGCAAAATTGTGAGTGAGCCCACTCCCTTGGCTGAGAAGCAACCCCACATATGAAAGGTCTCAGGATGCCTTTCTTTTGGCATGACACAGGGCTGATGGTAGCGCTCACCTTGTCTTCTCCGGACAAGCTTTATTCTGGATGCCCCAAACTAATCGGAAAGGGGATTCAGAGAAAATGACTTTACCCCAGTCCTCAGCAGTTCAATCCCTGTACCTTTTGCAGAATATCAGTCTGTCCCTGATGTTTTTCCTGGAGAGAAGTGGCTTCTTTGCTGCCCTTGACACCAGGCCATCCTCCAAAAGTTTTCGCCTCACTGTACATGCAGATGCACTCACACATGCCTGCTGCCATTCCTGAGCAAGCTCTGTACTGGTGGTGCCCCGATCCCGCAGCTGAATGATCTTTAGGAGACGGTCCTGGCGCTTGCTGCACTTTCTTGGGCGCCCTGAAGCCTTCTTCACAACAATTGAACCGCTCTCCTTGAAGTTCTTGATGATCCGATAAATGGTTGATTTAGGTGCAATCTTACTGGCAGCAATATCCTTGCCTATGAAGCCCTTTTTGTGCAAAGCAATGATGACGAAAGGAAGAACAATAATTCCAAGCCCCACTCCCCTTTTGAAGCTTCCATTCTGTTATTCGAACACAATCAGCATGACAGAGTAATCTCCAGCCTTGTCCTCGTCAACACTCACACCTGTGTTAACGAGAGAATCACTAACATGATGTCAGCTGGTCCTTTTGTGGCAGGGCTGAAATGCAGTGGAAATGTTTTTTGGGGGATTCAGTTCATTTGCATGGAAAAGAGGGACTTTGCAATTCATCTGATCACTCTTCATAACATTCTGGAGTATATGCAAATTGCCATCATATAAACTGAGGCAGCAGACTTTGTGAAAATGTATTTGTCATTCTCAAAACTTTTGGCCACGACTGTACACCACTGCTGTCATTCTTACCTCCAAGCAATTATTCAGGTTGGATAATCTTTGGATGCCGACAGCAGAAGACATAGCTTGGACTGTAGCCTACAAAAGCCTATTCCTGCTTTTTTCCCGCGATCCATCAAACACATTTTGTGTCATCATAGTGGTCTCTGACTTGTGGTCAGACTCGCTCAGGTAGAACAAACTTAAACTTGCGCCTTTTTTCAATGCTGATTTGAATGTCATTGAGAAAACAAAGTGTCAATTTCTTTATCCGCAAACATCCTTTCTGAATTTAAAAGTAATTGTTGTTTTTTTCAAAAGTATCTGATTACAATATTTGATGGTAACAGATTACAGTTTTTTTGTAATCCCTTACCTGTAATCTCTACTCCCCAACCCTGCCGACAGGCGGGACGAAGGTGTCACGTCCTGACCAGTATAAGGGTTATTTGTTATTGTAGTTTGGTCAGGACGTGGCAGAGGGTATTTGTTTTATGTGGTTCGGGGTGGTGGTTTATTTAGTAGGGTGTTTGATTTATTGTTTTTGGGTATGTTCTATGTTTGTATTTCTATGTGGTCTCTAGTCTTTTGTATTTCTATGTCTAGTTTATTGGGGTTGGACTCTCAATTGGAGGCAGGTGTTTTCTCATTGCCTCTGATTGAGAGTCCTATATATGGGTATGTGTTAGGTTTAGTGTTTGTGGGAGATTGTTCCGTGTATAGCTTATGGCCTTACAGGACTGTTTATTCGTCGGTGTTTCTTTTGGTGTACGTGTTTATTTTGTTTTTTCCTTCTTTCCCTAATAAAAGATGAGTACACATATACCCGCTGCGTTTTGGTCTCAATCCGACGACAACCGTTACAGAAGGACACTGTCTAGCTAGCTACCATTGTCGCCCCCGTCCTTTCTTCTGTGGGGTTTATCGATGGCTGGGATCCAAAGTTATTGTGCGTTAAAGCCACCTACTATACTAGAGCACCATGCCTCCTGCTTGTCCTAACTTAAAAATGTACCAATAGAAATATAAAGAGAGGTTCCTGCAGATGCAGGAAGATCCACAGGCAGAAACGCCCCAAATTGCGGGCTGCAATTGCACCCTTCTTGGATGCCTCCCTGGTGTGAGCCAGCTGCCCCTTTCAAAGCCCACTGCGAAGTCAGCTCAAAACAAAAGTGAAATAGGCTAAATTAAGCATGAGGAGTAATGAGTATGATTCTGTGTTTACCTTTCACATGCAAAAGTGATTGCTTAAAAAAAGCTTTATATGCCATGTCAATTTAAAATAGTTAGAAAATTCAAACAGATTCATGGTGCCTTGCTGACACATGACCGAATGGCACAGATTACTGTTTGATTTGAGAAGGTCGCTCCTCCCTCACCGTCTTTGCTCGTTCACGACACGGGCCATAGATGGTGCACCATGGCTCAGGTTAATAGAACTCCCTCAGCGATGGGTTTCTTGCTTTCTTGAAAAGTAGGTTTGCCAACAACCGGATGCATCAGGTTTTATGGGATACAGCTAATTCAACCTAGCTTCATTTTCCACTGAACACCGACTTGGTTTCCAAAGCCACAAAGTAAAAATGGTCTATCGTAACAATTCATGAAAACTAAAATGAGCTTTTTGATCTTTATTTAAGGTTAGGCATATGGTAAGCAGTGTGGTTAGGGTTAAAATAAAATTAAGATTTATAAATGGACTGGGTTTATTACTTACCTGATAGCTACTTTAGGTTACTTCAGAGAGGAAGAGGTGAAGCAAGAGGTTTTACTCTGCCCAAAATCTTTCCACGAACATAACCCCAAGAAGTAAGACATTTTTGTATGGAGCTTAATGAGTGTTGAATTTGGTCAACAAAAAATATAATTGCAAAATGTTGTATTTGAGGCTTATTTGATCAAATGTATGTTTTGTAATGTTTAGGTTGTTACAAATGCATTGATATAAGTGGATGCATGTGTCATTTCGTCAACTTACCCAAAAACCCTTTATATCGGAGTTGTGCCTGTGGTCATAGAGATAGACGACTCATCACCATTTTAAAGTAGTCAACTGGGTGGCGATTCCTACGAGTTGGGAGCAATCAAACAATGAAGAAGAAGAAAATGTACTACTTTAAAATGGAGATCGCCTCAATGGCGCTGTCCATGTTGTCACAGTCGCTAAAATGGCACTGACACAAAGATGAGTCCTCTATTTCAATGGCATGTTCACAAACGTATCTGCCCTCTCATTAGCTATAATGGTTCCTCCCGCCTGCCTTCCATCTTTGAGGACATGTATTTCCATTTTTAGAGCAGCCACTCGAATATCTTGTCCATATAATAGACACTATTCGGTAACCGGTCAACTCTGAAAGCCTGTGTACTGCAGTTGCCGCGCACCTCATATGTTTTTGGCCTGGTCATCTATTCCTACAGTGCAATTGGTATGGATAACACAATGGTGTTTGCGGAGACGGAAAGTCCATTCACATCACGTGCTATATAGAGCAGTATTAATGCGCAGGCGTCAGTCGGTATTTGAAACCTCATGCAGCTTTGCTTAGAAAGAGCTGTGATGAAAATACTACAGAATAGGTCTTCTGTCTTCAATAATGATATACAGCCTATGCAGGTGTGGATACATTTTGAGCAACCATTGGCATAATTAGTCTAAATGTGTGACGTGCGCTGTTACCGTGTTGTGCTCGAGGTCTGCACCTGTTCACTAGGATACTGAAGCCCCCGGTGAGTGTTCCGTATGCATAGGGAAACATCACTTTGTTTTGACATTTTAAACCCTTTTATTTGCATTAACTACATGGCGCGTTATTTCTACCGAATATTTACAGTAAAGGCTGGTTTAGCAGTTACTAGGAGTTATGCCATCTAGACCCGTGAACGGTTTTGTTCCCGACCAGTGATATTCGGTGAAGCAAGAAGCTATAGCCAAGTCATAGCGTGCAGTACAACTGCGATGTTCGGCCAGTCACCTCACGTTCTTGGAGGCATCTTGTGGATTCAGAATCCAATGAGAGGTATGTTTGGTGGGCTCATAACCTATGGTAATGCAACCCTTCTCTGTGTCAGGTGGGATGAGAATTATTGTGGACAGGTTGCTGATATCATGATCATCCATTTATTTCTACCGTGCACCGATGCTACCATAATTTTCGATACTAACCCGCCTCCTGTTCCACTTCTCCCGTGAAACTGTAACTTGGTTTAGTGTCATCAACACCTACCATTTTAATCACAATTTTAAAATGCAACATTTGCTGCTATTTAAGCTGATAACATTACACACAGACTGTTGTCCTGGGTCTCCTCCGCATCTCCTGGGATATTTTATGGAGAACTCAAGTGAGGAATGAAGTCTAAACTCCTATTTGGCCTGTATGACCAGACTGCACACTCGGGTCTATTCAACATGCCTATGCTTTTAAATCTTGTAAAACCATTTTACGTTCTCTCAAGGACCACCTTCACTGTGGTACGTTTTGCTATATTTGCAGATAAATTATGCCTCCGTCTGCAGAAATGATTATTGACACTGCAATAATCAATTGCTTTGCAGGTATTGTGTGTAGACATGTGAAGTGCACATCAGAGGCATTTCTAATCTCACACAAAGTCAGGTCTTATCCTGCTAAAGCTGCCCAAACATCATTTTAATGTACTTATGATTACAGTTGTATATTTCTTAAACAGAATGTTCAGCTTTTACACACATTTAGTGAGGATGCCCCTATATCTAGAAAACATTTTATCACTAATACCCTATAGGGCCTACATACATAGACAAAATGGGGGGCTATTAAGTCTGGCTGTACATTTGACTGGCTTACTTACTGCAAATTGAGAAATTATTTGACTAAACTCAACAAAAAGAAGAAGAAACTTTGTTATGAAGCCAAGATCAGTGATATAAAGAATAATGGAGAAAAAAAACTTTGTAGTACTTTAAATGAAATTATGGGCAGAAAGACTAATTCAACTCCAATTTTCATCGAATCAGATGGCTTATTCATCACAAAACATTTGTTGCCAATTATTTTAATGATTATTTCATTGGCAAACTTAAGCAGGAAATTCCCACGACAAACAGTGAGCTATTATATTCATGCATAAGAAAAGCAGTGCAAGTTTGAATTTTGTAAAGTTAGTGTGTGAGAGGTGGAAAAATTATTGTTAACGATCAATAATGACAAACCTCCTGGCATTGACAACTTAGATGGAAAGCTACTGAGGATGGTAGCTGACTCTATAGCTACACCTATCTGTCATATTTTTAATCTGAGCCTAGAGGAAAGTCTTTGACCTCAGGCCTGGAGGGAATTCAAAGTAATTCTGCTACCCAAGAGTGGTAAAGCGGCCTTTACTGGTTCTAACAGCAGACCTATAAGCTTGCTGCCAGCTCTTAGCAAACTGTTGGAATTTGTTTTTGACCAAGTACAATGCTATTTCTCTGTAAACAAATTAACAACAGACTTTCAGCACGCTTATAGAGAATGGCTCTCAACATGTACTGCACTGACACAAATGACTGATGATTGGTTGAAAGAAATTGATATTAAGAAGATTGTGGGAGCTGTACTTCTAGATATCAGTGCAGCGTTTGATATTATTGACCATAACCTGTTGAAAAAAACATGTGTTATGGCTTTTCAACCTCAGCTCTGAATCCATGATATGGCAATCTATCTAACTGAACTCAAAGGGTTTTCTTTAATGGAAGCGTCTCTAATGTCAAACATGTAAAGTGTGGCGTACCGCAGGGCAGCTCTCTAGGCCCTCTACTCTTTTCTATTTTTACCGATGACCTGCCACTGGCATTAAACAAAGCATGTGTGTCCATGTATGCTGATGATTCAACCATATACGCATCCGCAACCACAGCTAATGAAGTCACTGAAACCAAATCATTCCATAAGTGCTAGACCTCAGCTGAATCTGGTAATGAATGGTGTGGCTGTTGAACAAGTTGAGGAGACTAAATTACTTGGCGTTACCTTAGATTGTAAACTGTCATGGTCAAAACATATAGATTTAATGGTTGCAAAGATGGGGAGTGGTCAGTCTGTAATAAAGAGATGCTCTGCTTTTTTTGACACCACACTCCAAAAAGCAAGTTCTGCAGGCTCTAGTTTTGTCTAATCTTGATTATTGTGTGGTCCAGTGTGGCAAGGAAATACCTAGTTAAGCTGCAGCTGGCCCAGAACAGAGCAGCATGTTTTGCTCTTAATTGTAATCAGAGGGTTGATATAAATACTATGCATGCCAGTCTCTCTTAGCTAAGGGTTGACTGACTGCATCTCTTTTTATAAGAAACATTGTGTGGAAAATCCCAAATTGTTTGCATAGTCAACTTACACACCTCTGACAAACACACATGCCACCAGGGGTCTTTTCATAGTCCCCAAATCAGAACAAATTCAAGAAAACGTACAGTTATATAGAGCCCTTATTGCATGGAACTTCCATCTCATATTGCTCAAATAAACAGCGAACCTGGTTTAAAAAAAAAACAGAAAGCAATACCTCGCGGCACAACGCCTCTCCCCTATTTAACCTAGATAGTTTGTGTATGCATTGATATGTAGGCTACATGTGCCTTTTTAAAAAATGTATGTAGTTATGGCCTTGAGCTGTTCTTGTCTAATGATGTTCTGTATTATGTTTTGTGTGGACCCCAGGAAGAGTAGCTGCTGCTTTTGCAACAGCGAATGGGGATCCTAATAAAATACCAAATGTAACAAATCATACTAATTTGAGTGTCATGGATTTACGTCAACTATGTTATGTGTGTGTGTGTGTCTATGAAACCAGGTTGGTTTAAAAAAATAACAGTAGCATCCTTATGTTGGAGTTGCACCTTGGTACAGATGTGATGTAGCCTTGTCCCAGATGTTTGTGCTGTCATGTCAACTCATTGTCATGTTTGATGTGAGGAAGTTTTGAGTAAAATGGTGAATCTGCAATGTCACCGTGTTACAGTACGAACTGCTAACAACTCTTAGACGGCGAATGCAGTGCAGGCACTGTATTAATCATGTATAACATGTGAGACAATTATTAGCTGTTTGAAAATGCAGTTTTTAGAAGGACCTTAGTTTATCATTTAAATATTTAAGTCATGAATTTATATTTTGTTTCATTTATTCATCTATTTTATCCAAAACAAAATATAGCAAAGTATTTTCCGCACAGTAGTGCATAACCCGCAAGTGATAAAGCACAGCATTACTTCAACCGCTTGATCTCCAGTCGAGACACCTTGATCTTAGATTTATTTAGTCGCATGAAATGTATTCTAGCAGACTCCCAGTCTAAAATGCTAGGAATGGTGAGGTGATATTATTGCTGTGAGTGAAGATCCTGTGGTGAAGCAGGCATACTGCCTTGGTCATGATATACCTCATCTCCATCTGAGACAGTTATGAATCACATACACACTCAAAAGACAAATTACATCTTGTTCGTGAGAACGCCTATGGGCGGACACCCTACCTCAATCTACATACACATCCTTGATAAAAGACCAGTGCCATTACACATTTGCACTGCGTTCCACTGTTGTGCTTGATGATGGCTCTACGCGATGAAGCCCAACTAAACACTGCACTGAGAAACATGTAGAGGACATAATTCTCATTAAGTTGTCTGTGATTTCATGACAAATGATGCGTACGCAGTCATGGCGTAATGTCCCGGTGCATGATCTACGGTATGACAGTGGATGCTTATCTTGCACATACTGACATAAGTTATGACTGCTTATGTCATCTGTTGCATAATACTTGGGACACTTGTGAACAGCTTTGTGGCTGAGGGTTCCAGTGAACTGTTACAGAACAATGCTTTAGCCTACAATTGGATGCCCTGGCCTATCCATCTGACCAATGCTCTCAAACTTTGGCCGAGCCTATCCATTCCGTTTAGTCTGGCCTCGATCTCTGCTCAGCCTCTCTAATGCACCCTACACCGACCCTCCTTACTGTGCATCAGGGTTCGCACAAGGGCCTTAAAGTACTTGAATTTGGCATTCTGAAATCCAAGTACTGGAATACCTTGAATCAGACATTTTCTCTAGTTGCTACTTGAATTTAAATGGAGAGGAGAACAGAAAATGATCAAATATGAAAAATATTAGAAATGTTTTTTGATCTTGCAAATTAATTTCCAGGCAGACTACCAAGTTTTATTTCCTCATGTGTTTCGTGCTCTGGTTTCCAGGCGACCTCGCTCATTCCACCCACACTGCCACTCAGCCAGGCAGGTACAGAACTGACTGATTTATATATGTGCCACCAAACGTCACATCGATAGCTAAAATACTGGGAAAATGTAGAGTCAATCTTCCCTGACAGGATATTGATGTTTATGAATGGATTTTGCCAGACCCAACCTGGAAAGTGGTGGAGGGTAAATGCCATTTAAGCACCTTTTTTTTAATGTGTTTACTCACTTTTATTTAGTTAATTATCGTTTACCCACTTTGATCAACGCTCAGAAGGCTTCTTGATCTGAGTTCTAGTCACACCTACCTCTGCGAACGAGTGGAAACATGAATGATTCATGTATGCTCGCCTGCTCCCCCGGATTTGCCTTGTTAGCGGCACATTTACTCACCCACGGGAAACTCCGCCCACGACCATAGGCCTAGAGGTGATCCCGAACTACCTCAGCCCAGACCTACAGTGGCAAGTATCGGAATTTTTAAACGTCCCTCGACTCCTACCGTGTCAACAGAGATCCCCAAACAAACAAAACAAACCTGACTCTCGGAGAATGAGGGTACAACTGGTAAATTGTGGCTGATATTTCAGTCAAATGTCTAGCTAGCTAGGTAACTCAAGGGCCCTGGCTGTTAGCTCGATAACTAGATGGAGAAAGTTCGACACTAATGTTGAACGGAGCCTGACCTCAACAGGAGCAGTTGACTGAAGTTAAGCTAGCTATAATCAAAAGATGGGCTACTATAAGTTCTCATAACAAAATACATTTTCTTTTTAGAGAGTAGTGAGCCAGACGGTGGTGAGTCAGGCTGCAATGAAGGATGCAAAAAGGAGAGGGAGATGGAGAGGAAGCATTGAAGCAAGCAGAGAGAGAGTAGTACAGTGGTTCCCAAACTTGGGTTCCGGGACCAATATGGGGTCCTCTAAAATGTAAATGGGATCCCCTGAGAGAATCTTTAATCTTATCAAACGCACAAATAACTTGTTTCTCTTCAAATGGATAAGGAATACATTTTAGAGTGCTCTAAGAGCCTTTTTACACTGTCAGAATTCACTTTCATGTAATGTGTTGGGACAGGCTGTTGGACCAAATATTTTGTGAAATATAAACACAATTTAATATTATCATGTACACTGAACCAAAATATAAATTGCAACATGCAAATCATTTTACTGAGTTACAGGTCATATAAGGAAATCAGTCAACATCATCAGTACTGACTTACTACTCATGTATTTTGTAAATAAGTAGTGAAACACTTATTGAGTAGAAGTTGTAAGGTAGTGATGAACAGTAAATTTGTTGGTTATTTTCATGAGCTTGTGGCGATGTATTGCCATCTGGTGGCGACTAGAAACACTTGCATAGTAGGAACTATTACAAATTTGATGATCCTTAAATAAATATTAGTGCTTGAAAAAGTATTGGAAAGTCCTTGAATTTGACTTGCCACTGTCTGTAGGAACCCTGGTGCAGCCAGTCAGAACCCTAAAAATAATCCCTCAGTTCCACCGGCCTGGAGCCGTGGCGACGGTGAGGCCTGTCAGCCCAGGGAAAGAGGCTGGCTACACTTCAACGAGAAACCTGACAGGCTATTTGTTGTGCTTCAACACTTGCCGCTTAGTTTACTCAGGGCTTAGTGGAAAAACCCACAATATAAGGAGGAAACTCTAACAGCACCTACGTGATATCATACTAAACCTAAAAAAAAAGCTGTGGTTGTCAGTGCTACACAAGAATATGAAAGTTTATAGCTGAGATTCAATTTATTTGGTTTTGTAGATGTTCAGTAGTCATATGTAGAACATGATAAGATGGCGCCGAAGAGGAAGGCTGACGTTTTACATGCTCCTAACCAACTTTGTTATTTCGTTCTTTTTTTTGCGTTTATCTTTTGTACATAATGTTGCAGCTACTGTCTCTGACCGCAAATAACTTCTGGATATCAGAACAGTGATTACTCACCTCGAACTGGAAGAAGCTTTTTCCTTTTAAGGAGTCCGACGAGAAGGATATACTGCTTTCCCGGGGACAGGCCCAAATCCCAGTCATTTGTGTGAAGGAAAGACTGAGGAAAAGGGGGCACAGGTCGGGCTGCATTTTTGAGAATCCGTAGGCGAGCGAGTAAACTCACTCTGCCATCTGTTCAACTAGCTAACGTGCAATCATTGGAAAATTAAAATTGATCTACGATTTAAGATTATCCTACCAACGGGATATTTAAAAACTAATATTTCACTGAGTCGTGGCTGAACGACGACATGGATAATATAGAGCTGGGGGGATTTTCCATGCACTGGCAGAACAGAGAAGCTTCGTCTGGTAAGACAAGGGTTGGGGGTGTCTATTTGTCAATAATAGCTGGTGCGCAATGTCTAATATTAAAGAGGTCTCGAGGTATTGCTCGCCTGGCTACCTTTTGATAAGCTGCAGACCCCACAATCTACCAAGAGAGTTCGCATCTATATCATTCGTAGCCGTCTATTTACCACCACAGACCGATGCTGGCACTCAACCAACTCTAAGGCCATAAGCAAACAAGAAAATGCTCATCCAGAAGCGCCGCTCCTAGTGGCCGGGGACTTTAATGCAGGCGAACTTAAATCAGTTTTACCAAATTTTTACCAGCATGTCACATGTGCAACCAGAGGGGGAAAAGAAATTCCACCGTTACTCCACACACAGAGATGCATACAAAGCTCTCCCCCGCCCTCCATTTGGCAAATCTATTCTACAGGACTGTTTTACTAGCACAGACTGGAATATGTTGCGGGATTCATCCAATGGCATTGAGGAGTATACCACCTCAGTCATCGGCTTCATCGATTAGTGCATCGACGATGTCGTCCACACAGTGACCGTACGTACATATCCCAACCAGAAGCCATGGATTACAGGCAACATCCGCATTGCACGAGAGCACCAGCTGTTCTGGATGACTGTGATAACGCTCTCGGTAGCCGATGTGAGCAAGACATTTAAACAGGTCAACATTCACAAAGCCGCGGGGCCAGATGGATTACCAGGATGTCTTCACTGACATTTTCAACCTCTCCCTGACCAAATCTGTAATACCTACATGTTTCAAACAGACCACCATAGTCCCTGTGCACAAGGAAGGGAAGGTAACATGCCTGAATGATTACCACCCCGTAGCACTCAAGTCGGTAGCCATGAAGTGCTTTGAAAGGCTGGTCATGACTCACATCAACAGCATCCTCCCGGATACACTAGACCCACTCCAATTCGCATACCGCCCCAACAGATCCACAGATGATGCAATCGCACTCCACACTGCCCTTCCCACCTGGACAACAACCTCTCCCTCAATGTGAGCAAGACAAAGGATCTGATCGTGGACTACAGGAAAAGGCGGGCCGAACAGGCCCCCCATTGACGGGCTGTAGTGGAGCGGGTCGAGAGTCAAGTTCCTTGGCGTCCACATCACCAACAAACTATCATGGTCCAAACACACCAAGACAATTGTGAAGAGGGCATGACAAAACCTTTTCCCCTCAGGAGACTGAAAAGATTTGGCATGGGTCCCCAGATCCTCAAAGTTCTACAGCTGCACCATCGAGAGCATCACCGCCAGGTATGGCAACCGCTCGGCATCTGACCGTAAAGCGCTACAGAGGGTAGTGCATACGGCCCAGTACATCACTAGGGCAAAGCTTCCTGCCATCCAGGACCTATATAATAACCGGTGTCAGAGGAAAGCCCATAAAATTGTCAGACTCCAGTCATCCAAGTCATAGACCTTTTTTTCTGCTACCGCATTGCAAGCGGTACCGGAGTCTAGGATCAAAAGGCTCCTAAACAGCTTATACCCCCAAGCCGTAAGACTGCTGAACAATTAATCAAATGGCCACAGGACTATTTACATTGACACCCCCCCCCCCCCCCCCCATTTGTTTTGTACACTGCTGCTACTCGCTGTTTAATATCTATGCATAGTCACTTCACCCCTACCTAAATGTACCTATTACCTTCACTAACCTGTACCCCTGCACACTGACTCGGTACCAGTACTAGAAGTCGACAGATGATGATTTTTCAATACCGGTTGTTTTTATTTACATACATACATACAGTTGAAGTCAGAAGTTTACATTGGAATCATTAACTCGGTTTTTCAACCACTCCACAAATTTCTTGTAAATAAACTATAGTTTTGGCAATGACAAGTCATTTTTCCAACAATTTTTAGACAGTGAATTATAAGTGAAATAATCTCACAATTCCAGTGGATCAGAAGTTTACATACAGTAAGTTGACTGTGCCTTTAAACAACTTGGAAAATGTCGTGGCTTTAGAAGCTTCTGATTCACGTCAATTGGAGTTGTGGATGTGTTTCAAGGCCTACCTTCAAACTCAGTGCCTCTTTGCTTGACATCATGGGAAAATCAATAAGACCTCAGAAAAAAAATGGTAGACCTCCACTAGTCTGGTTCGTCCTTGGCAGCAATTTCCAAACGCCTGAAGGTAACATGTTCATCTGTACAAACAATAGTACACAACTATAAACACCATGGGACCACACAGCCGTCATAGTGCTCAGGAAGGAGACGTGTTCTGTCTCCTAGAGATGAACGTACTTTGGTGTGGAAAGTACAAATCAATCCCAGAACAGTAAAGGACCTTGTGAAGATGCTGGAGGAAACGGGTACAAAAGTATCTGTATCCACAGTAAAACGAGTCCTATATCGACATAACCTGAAAGGCCGCTCAGCAAGAAGAAGCCACTGCTCCAAAATCGCCATAACAAAGCCAGACTACGGTTTGCAAATGCACATGGGGACAAAGATCGTACTTTTTGGAGAAATGTCCTCTGGTCTGATGAAACAAAAATAGAACTGTCTGGCCATAATGACCATCGTTATGTTTGGAGGAAAAAGGGGGAGGCTTGCAAGCCGAAGAATACCATCCCAACCGTGAAGCACAGGGGTGGCAGCATAATGTTGTGGGGGTGCTTTACTGCAGGAGGGACTGGTGCACTTCACAAAATAGATGGCATCATGAGGAGATAAAATTATGTGGATATATTGAAGCAACGTCTCAAGACATCAGTCAGGATGTTAAAGCTTGGTTGCAAATGGGTCTTCCAAATGGACAATGACCCCAAGCATACTTCCAGTGTTGTGGCAAAATGGCTTAAGGACAACAAAGTCAAGGTATTGGAGTGGCCATCATAAAGCCCTGACCTCAATCCTATCGAATGTGTGGGCAGAACTGAAAAAGCGTGTATGAGCAAGGAGGCCTACAAACCTGACTCAGTTACACTAGCTCTGTCAGGAGGAATGTATCAAAATTCACCCAACTTATTGTGGGAAGGTACCCAAAACGTTTGACCCAAGTTAATCAATTTAAAGGCAATGCTACCAAATACTAATTGAGTGTATGTAAACTTCTGACCCACTGAAATAAATCATTCTCTGCTATTATTCTCTCCATTTCACATTCTTAAAATAAAGTGGGGATCCTAACTGACTTAAGAGGGAATTTTTACTAGGATTAAATGTCAGGAATTGTGAAACTGAGTTTAAATGTATTTGGCTAAGGCGTAATGTAAATTCCGACTAAATCTGTATCTAGTGTGTGTGTGTGTGTGTGTGTGTGTGTGTGTGTGTGTGTGTGTGTGTGTGTGTGTGTGTGTGTGTGTAATAATGATAATTACAACAATACTGAATGAAGACTTATTTTAATTAGATTTTATGTATTATACTAAGTTAGTCTCAATGAAACCTGTTCAATTTAGTTTAAATAATGCAAAAACAAAGTGTTGGCGGAGAAAGTAAAAGTGCATTATGTGCCATGTTAAAAAGCTAACATTTAAGTTCCTTGCTCAGAACATGAGAACACATGAAAGCTGGTGGTTCCTTTTAACATGAGTCTTCAATATTCCCAGTTAAGAAGTTTTAGGTTGTAGTTATTATAGGACTATTTCTCTCTCTACCATTTGTATTTCATTTACCTTTTGACTATTGGATGTTCTTATAGGCACTATAATATTGCCAGCTTAATCTCAGGAGTTGATAGGCTTGACGTCATAAACAGCGCTGTATTTCAAGTATTGCGAAGAGCTGCTGGCAAACGCTGGAAAGTGCTGTTTGAATGAATGCTTACGAGCCTGCTGCTGCCTATCACCGCTCAGTCAGACTGCTCTATCAAATCATAGACTTTATTATAATAAACACACAGCAATATGAGCCTTAGTTTCCGGATTTGACCATATTAATGACCTATCATTTTCGAAAACAAAACGTTTATTCTTTCAGTGAAGTACGGAACCGTTCTGTATTTTATCGAACGGGTGGCAACCCTAAGTCTAGATATTGCTGTTTACATTGCACAACCTTCAATGTTATGTCCTAATTATGTAAAATTAATTATTCTTTGTTAGGAAGAAACACAGTTTGCAACAAGCCAGATGTCCCAAACTGCTGCATATACCCTGACTCTGCTTGCACTGGAACGCAAGAGAAGTGACAATTCCCCTAGTTAATATTGCCTGCTAACATGAATTTCTTAACTAAATATGCAGGTTTAACAAAATATACTTGTGTACTGATTTTAAAGAAAGGCGTTGATGTTTATGGTTAGGTACATTGGTGCAATGATAGTGATTTTCTTCGAATGCGCTTTTGTTAAATCATCACCCATTTGGCGAAGTAGGCTGTGATTTGATGATAAATTAACAGGCACCACATTGATTATATGCAACGCAGGACAAGCTAGTTAAACTTAACTAGTGATTATGTTAAGATTGATTATTCTTTTTTTTTTATAAGATAAGTTTAATGCTAGCTAGCAACTTACCTTGGCTCCTTGCTGCACTCGCATAACATATAGTCAGCCTGCCACGCAGTCTCCTCGTGGATTGCAATGTAATCGGCCATAATCGGTGTCCAAAAATGCTGATTACCGATTGTTATGACAACTTGAAGTCAACCTCTAGCCTAAATGGGTATTTTCTGCAACCACAAACTATTTTACATCTATATGGCGAGTACAGTAGGCAAGGCAAGTGCCCTCCTGAATGACTGTTAGGTTCAACTCTATGTCCCAGAAGCCAAAACGGGTTGCAATGGCATCTTTATGACGTCAGACATCACGGTCACATTGTATGTTTTTTTTTTTCATACCTCTTTTTAAGCGACCAGATAAAGACTGATTATGTACCCAGATTGACGCATTGAACTTTCTAGAGTTTTCCCCTTTAGTTAACACTGTCAACGTTTTGCACTACCGTGAGAATTGTACTCGAATCAACGCAATATGGGTAATATTGCGTTGATTCGAGCACAATTCCTACAGTTTCAATGTAACATACCCAAACTAAACAACTATGGAAGAGCTGAGCAGGGACCCTGGGCATCTTTCTTTTGGTGTTTTTCAGAGTCAGTAGAAAGGCCTCTTTAGTGTCCTAAGTTTTCATAACTGTGACCATAA
This sequence comes from Salmo salar, assembly GCF_965601325.2. Taxonomy (NCBI): domain Eukaryota; kingdom Metazoa; phylum Chordata; class Actinopteri; order Salmoniformes; family Salmonidae; genus Salmo; species Salmo salar. The sequence continues at coordinate 67,862,914 of NC_138304.1, read as the reverse complement.
TTGCCTACCTGTTAGTGTCTTAACGACCATTCCACAGGTGCATGTTCATTAATTGTTTATGGTTCATTGAACAAGCATGGGAAACAGTGTTTAAACCCTTTACAATAAAGATCTGAAGTTATTTGGATTTATGAATTATCATTGAAAGACAGGGTCCTGAAAAAGGGACGTTTCTTTTTTTGCTGAGTTTATATATATTTTTTAAAGGACAAGTAGATAAACAGGTTAATGTTGACCTCTACATGTTTTTTTCAAAAGTATCATGGATTGTAGGCCTACATTGAACAACACACATTTGCTGCTACTGTAGGATGAATGATACCTGTTCTATTTCCATGTTAAAATATTATGGGATGCATTTTTCGCTGTTGTTTTTGATGGTAGGCCACTCTGGCAGGCCTACATTATGATCAAATTTATTTATATAGCCCTTCTTACATCAGCTGCTATCTCAAAGTGCTGTACAGAAACCCAGCCTAAAACCCCAAACAGCAAGCAATGCAGCCACAGTAGCCGATTTGGCCACTATTAAAACTTAAAGCGGGTACAGCCTCAGTGTTCAAAGTTAAAGTGCATTTTTCAAATCGTTCAAGTTTGCGCTCAGCACACCTGACATTTGCTCAGTGCCAAAGAGGGAACATTGCCTTCCACCATACCCCGTTCAAAGGCACGGGGTCTTGCCAATTCACCCTCTGAATGACACATACATAATCCATGTCTCAAGGTTTCAAAATCTTTTTTTAACCTGTCTCCTCCCCTTCATCTACACTGATTTGAAGTGGAATCAATAAGGGATAATAGCTTTCCCCTTGATTCACCTGATCAGTCTGTTATGGAAAAAGGATTTCTTATGTTTTGTACACGATGTGTATATGACCCAGTAAACTAATAGTTTGTATTCAAACTCAGGTGCTCCATCATGCATAAAAGTTCATTCCTTACCGAGACATCTCGCTGACAGTACCTCAAGATATCTCTCTCACCTCATGCAAAAGATGTCATGGCACAAAAAAATACATTTTATGCAAAAATTCTGCAAATAAGTCTGACTTCCTCTGACAGTTCACAATTTCTGCCCACAGTTATATCAATGACTTTAAAATGGTCTCACTCCCCGTGGCTTCAATCACTCCGCAGAATGGGGCTCAGTGAACATGGTTATCCAGAGCTGTGACAAAGCAGAAGTACACAGCAGGTTGACTCGATGTTAACATCCCAAATGGCACCCTAATCTCATTATAGTGCACTACCTTTGACCAGGGCTCATAAGGCTCTGGTCAAGACTAGTGCACTATAAAGGGAATAGGGTGCCATTTTGGACACGGTCTTTCCAAGGCGATGGGAATCATATTCATAACAAAAATAGGTCTTATAGATTTCTAAAGGTGGAAGACATAATTGGCATGTGCAAGAAAGTCCTACTTTCTTACGTTTCTTTACCCCCCCCCCCCCCCCCTAGTATTTTCAAACAGTTTTGAGCTAAATTCAAACTGTTTGTTACATTGTATTTCCCCCCACACCCCATTTGGTCTGGTTGAGTTCACAAAAGTCCTAAACAAAGCCATGTGTCCATGAAAATCTGTTTATTAGACAAACATGCTCAAGTTAAATCCATTTATGACGATCATACAGCGTCACCTGTGTCCAAATATTACTTTCGCTTTGTTCTTCCAACATGTGGGAGAAAAGAGCGCAATAGCCGCTATAACTGCAACGTGAATAGCCTACATCCCCAGTATAGCCCCCGTCTCCCCTAATCTGCATCGGATGCGCTGCTACTCACAGAAAATTTCAGATCAAGTTATGATACCGTTTTGTATTATATCAAATGTTCGGAGTCAAACAACCAATAATAATGTGTGACTGTTTGGTCGGGACTGCATTTTCACCTGCAGCGAGCCTCCCCCGGTACGAATTGAACCAGCGACCCCGTGGTGTATTGTTTTAGTGAGCTCCCGAGTGTGGATAGTGTTCACACCAGTCCAAACGAACTAAGGGGGTAAATGCACCAGAGTTCGGGAAAAACCACACCCTCTTAGAGGTCATTCATGTCCTTGACTGAGTGAATTGATTATTGTGACAGACAGCTAAAAAAAAGTTTTGCTGATGTTATAGTACACATGGGAGAACATAGCAGTTATGTGCTCTCAGTGCCTTGCATCAATTGCATATTTATCAGGTCTAAAATTAGACTGCGTTACATCATCCTTGTATCGCTGTGTGTGAATCTGCCTCGGTACAAAAATAGTGTGTGTCAGTGGAAAAAAAGGATGCCTTCTTATTTAAATCGAATCCACATCAGTAATTGGGAGTTACACAAGCTTAGTGGGAAGAATAGGAGGTTCTCTAATCAGTGACTGACTAAATATAGGCTGCTCTGTGAATATGAAGACCGTCTTTGTGAAACCATAATGAATCTGGCATGATATCTTATCCATCCTAACTGCTTTTATTGACTACAATATGGCTGAAGAGATTAGTGATGTTGTAATCAAATCAAAAAAATTGAATCAAACTGTCACATGCGCCGAATACAACAAGTGTAGACCTTACCGTGAAATGCTTACTTACAAGCCCTTAACTCTTCTTGAACAGCACGGTTGGTTAAGAAAATATTTACCAAATTAACAAAAGTAAAAAAATAACGAGGCTATATACAGGGGGTACTGGTTAGAGGTAGACCAATTAATTGGCATGGCCGATTTTAATTAGGGCCGATGTTATGAAATCATGAATATCAGCATTTCTGGATGCCGATTATGGCTGATTTACATTGCAATCCACAAGCAGACTGCGTGGCAGGCTGACCACCTGTTACGCGAGTGCAGCAAGGAGCCAAGGTAAGTTGCTAGTTAGCATTAAACTTATCTTATAAACGATCAATCAATCTTAACTAGAGGTCGACCGATTTAATTGGGGCCGATTTCAAGTTTTTATAACAATTGGTAATCGGTATTTTTGGACACCGATTTGCCCTCCACCCAATTATTTTTTTATTTTTTACACCTTTATTTAACTAGGCATGTCAGATTAAAAACACATTCTTATTTTCAATGACGGCCTAGGAACGGGGGTTAACTGCCTTGTTCGGGGCAGAACAACAGATTTTTACCTTGTCACCTCGGGGATTGGTTTTTGCAACCTTCCGGTTACTAGTCCAACGCTCTAACCACCTGCCTTACATTGCACTCCACGAGGAGCCTGCGTGGCAGGCTGACTACCTGTTACGCGGAAGCAGCAAGAAGCCCTGGTAAGTTGCTAGCTAACATTAAACTGATAGTTTAACCTCTATGGGCTAGGTGGGATGCAAGCGTCCCACCCGTGGTGCACTCCATCAACAGCAGGTGCATTTCAAGAGCGGCAAATTTGAATCCAAATAAATGTCAAAATTCAAATTTTTCAAACATACAACTATTTTACACCCTTTGAAAGATAAACATCTCCTTAATCTAACCACGTTTTACGATTTCAAAAAGGTTTTACGGCGAAAGCATAAATTTAGAGTATGTTAGGACAGTACATTTACAAGAGTTGTGTGTAATGTTGTGCCAATTCAAAGACAGGCGTCACCAAAACCATAAATCAGCTAAAATTATGCACTAACCTTTTACAATCTCCAACAGATGACACTCCTAGGACATTGTGTTAGACAATGCATGCATGTTTAGTTCTATCAAGTTCATATTTATATCCAAAAACAGCGTTTTACTGTGGCGTTGATGTTCAGGAAATCGTTTCCCTCCAATAACCGGCATTCAAGTCAGCACCACAAATTAAATAATTAAAATTAGAAAACATTGGTAAAATATTATATTGTCATTTAAAGAATTATAGATTTACATCTCTTGAACGCAATCAACTTGCCAGATTTAAAAATAACCTTACTGGGAAATCACACTTTGCAATAATCTGAGCACTGCGCCCAGAAAAATACGCGTTGCGATACAGACTAGCCGCCATGTTGGGGAGATCTAAAATCGAAAATACTATGTAAATAATCCATTACCTTTGATTCTCTTCATCAGATGTCACTTCCAGGTATCACAGGTCCATAACGAATGTAGTTTTGTTCAAAAAAGCTCATCATTTATGTCCAAAAATCTCCGTCTTGTTAGCACATGATCTAAGCCCGCCGGACTTCACTTCATGAACGAGGGGAAAAAATATATTTACGTTCGTTCAAACATGTCAAACGTTGTATAGCATAAGTCATTAGGGCCTTTTTTAACCAGAACATGAATAATATTCAAGGTGGACGAATGCATTCTCTTTTATAACGTATTGGAACGAGGGTACCCAACATGAACTCGCGCGCCAGGTGTCTAATGGGCCATCATCGTTCCATGGCTCTTGTTCGGTCAGATCTCCCTCCAGAAGACTCAAAACACTTTGTAAAGGCTGGTGACATCTAGTGGAAGCAATAGGAAGTGCCAAAATATTCCTCAGCCCCTGTGTTTTTCAATGGCATAGGTTTAAAGGTAATACAACACATCAGGTATCCACTTCCTGTCAGAAAATGTCTGAGTTTTGCCTGCCAAATGAGTTCTGTTATACACAGACACCATTCAAACAGTTTTAGAAACTTTAGGGTGTTTTCTATCCATATATAATAAGTATATGCATATTCTAGTTACTGGGTAGGATTAGTAACCAGATTAAATCGGGTAAATTTTTTTTATCCAGCCGTGCAAATACTACCCCCTAGCCCCAACAGGTTAAATAAGATAAATCTTAACATAATCACTAGTTAAACTAGTAATATCATCAACCATGTGTAGTTATCTAATGTGTCCTGCGTTGCATATAATCGATGCGGGGCCTTAATTTCTCATCGAATCACAGCCTACTTCGACAAACGGGTGATTTAACAAGCGCATTTGCGAAAAAGCACTGTCGTTGCACCTATCCATAAACATCAATGCCTTTCTTTAAAATCAATACACAAGTATATATTTTTAAACCTGCATATTTAGTTAATATTGCCTGCTAACATGAATTTGTTATAACTAGGGATGTGACGTTTTCACTTCTCTTGCGTTCCGTGCAAGCAGTCAGGGTATATACAGCAGTTTGGGCCGCCTGGCTCATTGTGAACTGTGTGAAGTCCATTTATTCCTAACAAAGGCCATAATTAATTTGCCAGAAGTGTACATAATTAAGACATAACATTGAAGGTTGTGCAATGTAACAGGAATATTTAGACTTAGGGATGCCACCTGTTAGGTAAAATACGGAACGATTCCGTATTTCACTGAAATGATAAACGTTTCATTTTTGAAATGATCGTTTGCGGATTCGACCATATTAATGACCAAAGGCTCGTATTTCTGTGTGTGTGTTATTATGTTATAATTAAGTCTATGATTTGATAGAGCAGTCTGACTGAACGATGGTAGGCAGCAGCAGGCTCGTATGCAGTCATTCAAACAGCACCTTTGTGCGTTTGCCAGCAGCTCTTTGCTGTGCTTCAAGCATTGCGCTGTTTATGACTTCAACCCCCGAGATTAGGCTGGTGTAACCGATGTGAAATGGCTAGCTAGTTAGCGGGGTGCGCGCTAATAGCGTTTCAAACGTCACTCGCTCTGAGACTTGGGAGTGGTTGTTCCCCTTGCTCTACATGGGGAACGCTGCTTCGAGGGTGGCTGTTATCGATGTGTTCCTGGTTCGAGCCCAGTTAGGAGTGAGGAGAGGGACGGAAGCTATACTATTACACTGGCAATACTAAAGTGCCTATAAGAACATCCAATAGTCAAAGGTATATGAAATACAAATCGTATAGAGAGAAATAGTCCTATAATAACTACAACCTAAAACTTCTTACCTGGGAATATTGAAGATTCATGTTAAAAGGAACCACTACCACATGTTCTCATGTTCTGAGCAAGGAACTTAAACGTTAGCTTTTTTACATGGCACTTTTACTTTCTTCTCCAACACTGTGTTTTTGCATTATTTAAACAATTGAACATGTTTATTTGAGACTAAGTAGATTTTATTTATGTATTCTATTAAGTTAAAATAAGTGTTCATTCAGTATTGTTGCAATTGTCATTTAATATTTATTTATTTATTTATGTGTGTATGTATGACAGTTAGAAAAGCCAAGGCTAGCTTTTTCAAGCAGAGATTTGCTTCCTGTAACACAAACTCAAAAAAGTTCTGGGACACTAAAGTCCATGGAGAATAAGAACGCCTCCTCCCAGCTGCCCACTGCATTGAGGATAGGAAACTCTTTCACCTCCGATAAATCCACTATAATTGAGAATTTCAATAAGCATTTTTCTACGGCTGGCCATGCTTTCCACCTGGCTACCCCTACCGCGGTCAACAGCACTGCACCCCCCACAGCTACTCGCCCAAGCCTTCCCCATTTCTCCTTCTCCCAAATCCAGTCAGCTGATGTTCTGAAAGAGCTGCAAAATCTGGACCCCTACTAATCAGCCGGGCTAGACAATCTGGACCCTTTCTTTCTAAAATTATCTGCTGAAATTGTTGCAACCCCTATTACTAGCCTGTTCAACCTCTCTTTCGTGTCGTCTGAGATTCCCAAAGATTGGAAAGCAGATGCTGTCATCCCCCTCTTCAAATGAGGGGATACTCTTGACCCAAACTGCTACAGACCTATATCTATCCTACCCTGCCTTTCTAAGGTCTTCGAAAGCCAAGTCAACAAACAGATTACCAACCATTTCGAATCCCACCGCACCTTCTCCGCTATGCAATCTGGTTTCAGAGCTGGTCATGGGTGCACATCAGCCACGCTCAAGGTCCTACACGATATCGTAACCGCCATCGATAAGAAACAATACTGTGCTGCCGTATTCATTGACCTGGCCAAGGCTTTCGACTCTGTTAATCACCACATCCTCATCGACAGACTCAATAGCCTTGGTTTCTCAAATGATTGCCTCGCCTGTTTCACCAACTACTTCTCTGATAGAGTTCAATGTGTCAAATCGGATGGCCTGTTGTCTGGGCCTCTGGTAGACTCTTTGGGGGTGCCACAGGGTTCAGTTCTTGGGCCAACTTTTCTCTGTATACATCAATGATGTCGCTCTTGCTGCTGGTGAGTCTCTGATCCACCTCTACGCAGACGACACCATTCTGTATACTTCTGGCCCTTCTTTGGACACTGTTAACAACCCTCCAGACGAGCTTCAATGCCATACAGCTCTCCTTCCATGGCCTCCAACTGCTCTTAAATACAAGTAAAACTAAATGCATGCTCTTCAACCGATCGCTACCTGCCTGCCTGTCCAGCATCACTACTCTGGACGGTTCTGACTTAGAATATGTGGACAACTACAAATACCTAGGTGTCTGGTTAGACTGTAAGCTCTCCTTCCAGACTCACATCAAACATCTCCAATCCAAAGTTAAATCTAGAATTGGCTTCCTATTTCGCAACAAACCATCCTTCTCTCATGCTGCCAAACATACCCTCGTAAAACTGACCATCCTACCGATCCTCGACTTCGGCGATGTCATTTACAAAATAGCCTCCAATACCCTACTCAACAAGCTGGGTGCAGTCTATCACAGTGCCATCTGTTTTGTCACCAAAGCCCCATATACTACCCACCACTGCGACCTGTACGCTCTCGTTGGCTGGCCCTCGCTTTATACTCGTCGCCAAACCCACTGGCTCCAGGTCATCTACAAGACCCTGCTAGGTAAAGTCCTCCCTTATCTCAGCTCACTGGTCACCATAGCAGCACCCACCTGTAGCACGCGCTCCAGCAGGTATATCTCTCTGGTCACCCCCAAAGCCAATTCCTCCTTTGGCCGTCTCTCCTTCCAGTTCTCTGCTGCCAATGACTGGAACAAACTACAAAAATCTCTGAAACTGGAAACACTTATCTCCCTCACTAGCTTTAAGCACCAGCTGTCAGAGCAGCTCACAGATCACTGCACCTGTACATAGCCCATCTATAATTTAGCCCAAACAACTACCTCTTCCCCTACTGTATTTATTTATTTATTTATTTTGTTCCTTTGCACCCCATTATTTATATTTCTACTTTGCTCTTTCTTCCACTACAAATCTACCATTCCAGTGTTTTACTTGCTATATTGTATTTACATTTACTTTGCCACCATGGGCTTTTTTGCCTTTACCTCATCTCACCTCATTTGCTCACATTGTATATAGTCTTATTTTTCTACTGTATTATTGACTGTATGTTTGTTTTACTCCATGTGTAACTCTGTTGTATGTGTCGAACTGCTTTGCGCTATCTTGGCCAGGTCGCAATTATAAATGAGAACTTGTTCTCAACTTGCCTACCTGGTTAAATAAAGGTGAAATAAATAAATGTGGAATAAAATATATATTGAATATCGGCATGGAAAAATCATAATTGGTCGACCTCCTAATTTAGGCTTCTCATACCTGCTGAAGTCGTAAAAAGTACAGAAACCCCAAAGCTTACTTTTCAGTCAATTGTTTTTGGCACTTTTTTTTGTTGCCGTTGCTAAATTGGGAGTGTTGTGCCTTCTGCTGAAATATTAAACACTGTCCTTATGCTCCGACTCGAGCATATCATCTATTTTTGTCTAGACCAGATCCTAGACCTTGTCGGTACTGTCAGGCGCATGATTAACAGCATCAGTTTGTTTGTGAGTACTCTAATACAGTCCATTCAGAAAGTATTCATACCCCTTGACTTTTTCCATATTTTGTTAGGTTACAGCCTTATTGTAAAATGGATTAAATAGTTTTTTCCCCCTTTGGCTACACACAATACCCCATAATGACAAAGCAAAAACTGGTTTGTAGATTTTTTTGGGTTGCAAATGTATTAAAAACGATGATGTTTTACATAAATATTCAGACCCTTATCTCAGTACTTTGTTGAAGCACCTTTGGCAGCGATTACAGTCTTCTTCGGTATGACGCCACGAGCTTGATACCTGTATTTGGGGAGTTTCTCTCATTCTTCTCTGCAGATCCTCTCAAGCTCTGTCAGGTTGGATGGGGAGCGTCGCTGCACATCTATTTTCAGGTCTCTCCAGAGATGTTTGATCGGGTTCAAGTCCTGGCTCTGGCTGGGCCACTCAAGGACATTCAGAGACCTGTCCCAAAGCAACTCCTGCATTGTCTTGGCTGTGTGGTTAGGGTCGTTGTCTTGTTGGAAAGTGAACCTTCGCCCTAGTCTGAGCGCTCTGGAGCAGGTTTTTATCAAGGTTCTTTTACTTTGCTCCGTTCATCTTTGCCTTGATCTTGACTAGTCGCCCTGTCCCTGCCACTGAAAAACATCCCCACAGCATGATACTGCCACCACCATGCTTCACCATAGGGATGGTATTGGTCAAGTGATGAGCGGTGCCTGGTTTCCTCCAGATGTGACGCTTGGCATTCAGGCCAAAGAGTTGTTGGCGCCAACTCATGTATTGCAAGGTTGTATATGACCTATGTGGACAGAGTTGACCTATGAATCTTAATGCGCTAATTACCTATACGGTACCAATATTGACTCATGCCTGAACTTTGCAGCAGCTGAGTTGACCTCTCAATCCTGTAGTGACAAAGCTAAGCCATGCATGCCAAGGCCCTGTTAGCTGTGATGACTAAATGCATCTCAATGCAAGCTGCACAGTTGACCTATAAATCTTGAGGCCCTCTACAAACAGCCTGTGGCAAAGAACTAGGCCAGAGCAACCTGGCGCGACTGAAGTAGAGTAGCTGGCATCTATGAGGTTAAATCCATTTTAATTCAATTACTTTTTGACAGCACCTCTTTTGATTTGAACTAAACCTTCCATACATATTTGCCTATTGTAGAAGTGCTCCGAAAGTGACTTTTTGGACCTGAATGCCAAAACATTCAAGAGGCTCAAAGATGACCTATTTTGCATACCCCACCATACCATGCAACCTCCATGTCTTCATCACTGGAAAAGATAAATGGTTGAGATTGATATAATTTAAAAGGTTACAAACAGGGTTATCAAACTATTTTATAATTTCTACGTTTCATAATTTCTACATTCTTTGTTTTTACAAATGCTCTATATTGTAGAATACTAGTGAAAACATCAAAACTATGAAATAACATATGAATCATGTAGTAACCCAAAGTGTTAAACAAATTAAAATAAATTTTCTGCTTGAGATTCTTCAAATTAACCACCCCTTTTCCTTGACGGCTTTGCACACTCTTGGCATTCTCTCAACCAGCTTCACCTGGAATGCTTTTCCAACAGTCTTGAAGGAGTTCCCCCATATGCTGAGTACTTGTTAGCTGCTTTAACTTCACTCTGCGGTCCAACTCATCCCAAACCATCTCAATTGGGTTGAGGTCGGGTGATTGGAGGCCAGGTCATCTGATGCAGCACTATCACTCGCCTTGCTAAAATAGCCTTTACACAGCCTGGAGGTGTGTTGGGTTATTGTCCTGTTGAAAAACAAATGATAGTTCCTCTAAGCGCAAACCAGATGGGATGGCGTATCGCTGCAGAATGCTGTGGTAGCCATGCTGGTTAAGTGTGCCTTGAATTCTAAATGAAATGCAATTTCTGAGGCTGGTAACTCTAACTCTAATGAACTTTTCCTCTGCAGCAGAGGTAACTCTGGGTCTTACATTCCTGTGGCAGTCCTCATGAGAGCCAGTTTCATCATGGCGCTTGATGGGTTTTTGTGACTGCACTTGGAAGACAATTTCAAGTTCTTGAAATTTTCCGCATTGATTGACCTTCACGTGTTAAGGTAACGTTTGAGACAACATGCTCTAGCATACAGGGTGTGTCATGTTTTGGCTGCTAAATGTACTAAAATGGGAATAAAATGTTATTTTCAACTTTCAAACGGTACCACAAAGATGGAGGTCCACACATCAGAGATTGTTGAATTGAATGGGAATATCTGTTTTAAATTATACTGTAAGTCTTCCATAGGAAACCTATTGAAATCATATAAATATATGTAATTCAATTTTGATGCTGTACCAGTTAAATTGCAGTGGTCAGAAAGGTTTGGTCCATTCTATGAATTCGATTTCTATGATTTAAAATGACACCCACACTGTATTTAAGAGCATGTTGTGTCTCAAACGACGGCGGGCACAACACAGAAACTTCAGATTATGTAAAGTAGGGTATAAACTACATCATACTACAAAAATCTGAGTATGTGTTTTTATATAATTGACGTTAAAGGTTAAAATCCAAAATGTAAAATATTTACTGACCGTTTCAGGAAATGTATTAAATAGTTTTGACTACCCTGTTTTGTAATACACTGCTCAAAAAAATAAAGGGAACACTTAAACAACACAATGTAACTCCAAGTCAATCACACTTCTGTGAAATCAAACTGTCCACTTAGGAAGCAACACTGATTGACAATAAATTTCACATGCTGTTGTGCAAATGGAATAGACAACAGGTGGAAATTATAGGCAATTAGCATAAAGGAGTGGTTCTGCAGGTGGGGACCACAGACCACTTCTCAGTTCCAATGCTTCCTGATGATGTTTTGGTCACTTTTGAATGCTGGCGGTGCTTTCACTCTAGTGGTAGCATGAGACGGAGTCTACAACCCACACAAGTGGCTCAGGTAGTGCAGCTCATCCAGGATGGCACATCAATGCAAGCTGTGGCAAGAAGGTTTGCTGTGTCTGTCAGCGTAGTGTCCAGAGCATGGAGGCGCTACCAGGAGACAGGCCAGTACATCAGGAGACGTGGAGGAGGTCGTAGGAGGGCAACAACCCAGCAGTAGGACCGCTACCTCCACCTTTGTGCAAGAAGGAGCAGGAGGAGCACTGCCAGAGCCCTGCAAAATGACCTCCAGCAGGCCACAAATGTGCATGTGTCTGCTCAAACGGTCAGAAACAGACTCCATGAGGGTGGTATGAGGGCCCGACGTCCACAGGTGGGGGTTGTGCTTACAGCCCAACACCGTGCAGGACGTTTGGAATTTGCCAGAGAACACCAAGATTGGCAAATTCGCCACTGGCGCCCTGTGCTCTTCACAGATGAAAGCAGGTTCACACTGAGCACATGTGACAGACGTGACAGAGTCTGGAGACGCTGTGGAGAACGTTCTGCTGCCTGCAACATCCTCCAGCATGACCGGATTGGCGGTGGATCAGTCATGGTGTGGGGTGGCATTTCTTTGGGGGGCCGCACAGCCCTCCATGTGCTCGCCAGAGGTAGCCTGACTGCCATTAGGTCCCGAGATGAGATCCTCAGACCCCTTGTGAGACCATATGCTGGTGCAGTTGGCCCTGGGTTCCTCCTAATGCAAGACAATGCTAGACCTCATGTGGCTGGAGTGTGTCAGCAGTTCCTGCAAGAGGAAGGCATTGATGCTATGGACTGGCCCGCCCGTTCCCCAGACCTGAATCCAATTGAGCACATCTGGGACATCATGTCTCGCTCCATCCACCAACGCCACGTTGCACCACAGACTGTCCAGGAGTTGGCGGATGCTTTAGTCCAGGTCTGGGAGGAGATCCCTCAGGAGACCATCCGCCACCTCATCAGGAGCATGCCCAGGCGTTGTAGGGAGGTCATACAGGCACGTGGAGGCCACACACACTACTGAGCCTCATTTTGACTTGTTTTAAGGACATTACATCAAAGTTGGATCAGCCTGTAGTGTGGTTTTCCACTTTTAATTTTGAGTGTGTCTCCAAATCCAGACCTCCATGGGTTGATAAATTGGATTTCCATTGATTATTTTTGTTTGATTTTGTTGTCAGCACATTCAACTATGTAAAGAAAAAAGTATTTAATAAGATTATTTCTTTCATTCACATCTAGGATGTGTTTAAGTGTTCCCTTTATTTTTTTGAGCAGTGTATATATATTTTTTTATTATATCAAACTCAACCGTTTATCTTGTCCTGTGATAAAGACATGGACGACTCATGGTGGCGTATGTAATAAAGCCCTTTTGTGGGGAAAAACTAATTCTGATTGGCTGGGCCTAGTTTCCCCAGTGGGTGGGCCTAGTTTCCCCAGTGGGTGGGCCTAGTTTCCCCAGTGGGTGGGCCTAGTTTCCCCAGTGGGTGGGCCTAGTTTCCCCAGTGGGTGGGCCTAGCTGCCCACATATGGCTGCACCTCTACAGTACACAGTCATGTGAAATCCATAGATTAGGGCCTAATGAATTTATCTCAATTGACTGATTTTTTCCTTATGAATTGTAACTCAGTAAAGTCTTTGAAATATTTGCATTTTTATATTTTTGTTCAGTATAGTAACTGAGACAACCTACTCATCTCTGCTGTTGTGACGAAGTTGACCCATGCATGTCAATGCCCCATTGGCTGAGATGTCCTATGCATCTCAAAGCTGAGCTAGCCATGTCAAAGTATTGACAGACACATTCCTACTCAACCCCCCCCCCCCCCCCCCCCCCGTCCACTCATTGGCTTAGTCAATGAGTCACATGAGGCGAAGATCCCCATATGGGACAATGAGCTCCTTTTTCTTCTCAAAGATGTTCCAATTACTACTTTAGGCAAGTGTGTAACAAGGATCTGACTGCCTTCCCCCTGCTGATGGAGAATGTGCTCTTGAAAATCCTTAGGGTAGTCAGTTGTGGAGATACACTTTGAGAGATTAGGAGACTTTTCTGACTGCACGCATAAATAGATGACAGAGTGAACCACAGATGGATGACGTTAAAAGACTGCATGCAAATATACAATACCCATTACCCACACACTCCATCGGTCCATAAAATCCCCAAATAGTTGTTAGCTTTCAGAGCATCGACAGAGAAGTAAAGATGATTTTTCTGCAGCTTACGAAAAGGCTTATTTGTGGTTAGCGATCAAAGCTACTTTTTTTTAAAAGAGCAGCATATAAAAGAGCAGCTGCCGGGGCTGGCAGCGGAGCCTATGAATCGTCATTTTACTGGAGCCCAGCCAATCCCTGACTCCTCTTCAAGCCCCCCCCCCCCCCCTAAGGGTCTCCCCTGTGGGGAGAAAGAGCGAGCGCTCACCCCTTGAACGCCCCCTAGCGGATCACTAATTAACATCACCTTTGGGTAATGTCCTTGGACTTGGCTGCTGAGGCCCCTAATGTAGTGTACAGGGCTCCAGTCAGCTGGTCTTTCTCCAGGCCTGGTTTCTGTTCATAGTGTATGCACATACTCTTTCTCTACTTGGAGGGTGAAGCCAGAGTGCCCGGCGACCAGCTCACACTGAGCAAACTTCACTTCTGATTATACCGGCTTCACTTTAGATCTGTTGGCCCAGATATGGCTCTGGATGCCTGTGTAGGGAAAATAAAACTAGTATTTAAAAAAAATAATAATAATAATTGTATTTATAGTACAAATGTACTTTTAATAGCCTACTTGTGCTTCCACAACCTTTACCACCTTGTTTACCCCTTGTCTTCAATCCAAACTTTGATGTTGGATTGCAAGGATGCTGATCTCAAATCAAAGTTTATTTGTCACGTGCATTGAATACAACAGGTGTAGACCTTACAGTGAAATGCTTACTTACAGGCTCTAACCAATAGTGCAAAAAAGGTGTTAGGTGAACAATAGGTAGGTAAAGAAATAAAACAACAGTAAAAAGACAGGCTATATACAGTAGCGAGGCTATATACAGTAGCGAGGCTATATACAGACACCGGTTAGTCAGGCTGATTTGAGGTAGTATGTACATGTGACTATGCATATATGATGAACAGAGTAGCAGCAGTGTAAAAAGAGGGGTTGGGGGGGGGCACACAATGCAAATAGTCCGGGTAGCCATTTGATTACCTGTTCAGGAGTCTTATAGCTTGGGGGTAAAAACTGTTGAGAAGCCTTTTTTTGCCCTAGACTTGGCACTCTGGTACCGCTTGCCATGCAGTAGTAGAGAGAACAGTCCATGACTGGGGTGGCTAGGGTCTTTGACAATTTTTAGGGCCTTCCTCTGACACCGCCTGGTGTAGAGGTCCTGGATGGCAGGCAGCTTAGCCCCAGTGATGTACTGGGCCGTACGCACTACCCTTTGAAGTGCCTTGCGGTCAGAGGCCGAGCAATTGCCGTTCCAGGCAGTGATGCAACCAGTCAGGATGCTCTCGATGTTGCAGCTGTAGAACCTTTTTAGGATCTCAGGACCCAGAGTCTTCATGGATGATCTGGGGCCTTCATGGAGCCCGACTTAAAAAAAACATCTGGGGGAAAGTCTGTAATGCTCATCATTGTATCTCTTTAATGGAAATTTGAGATGGAAGTTGTGTATGACTTAAAATCAGGGTCTATGCTCTCTGTCCTTAGCTCGCTTCTATTACTTTGTACTATACATGGAGCTATAATATTAAGTAAAGAACCCCCCCCCCCAAGATTATGTTGTGGAAACTATACCATTACGATAGCGTGTTATGAGTCCTTATACAGGTGATAAACATAATTACACAAGGCTGCTATGTTGTAACGCTCGTACGATCTTCGGATTCATGACCAACCTTTGTCCTTCCAAAGACCATTGATACAGTAATTCCAACTGCCAAGATGGTGGCTCTATGCGTTTTCCATGCAGCTCTTGCTCTCTTTCCCCGTCATTGACTCGGCCTCATTGAGAGAAAAAAGGAGGGGGGAGCGGACGGCTGCGGCTCTCTTCCATCACCATTTGCGCATGTCAGAGAGGAAAGGAGTGGGGATGAACGTTCTGGACTATTGCAGAAAAAAAATCACCCTTTTCCTCAACCCCCACCTACCCCACTGAGCCCTCTTCCTCAACAGGACAGCGAGCCAGGCAACTCCATCTTACCCCTCTACTTTCATCCCTCCCCCTCTATCCCTTTTCTCTCTCGTTCAATCTATTTCCATATTGCTGTAATTTTACAGATTTAACAGGGGATGCATAATTCACTGCTGCTCCAGAATGGTTGAACACCAGTCATACAATGCGTTACGATACAGAGAGGGGAGCGCAAAAGAACAAGCGAGGCGACAAGCGGATAGCTAGCTCCGTGCCATGCATCCTAAATTGCCTTTGGGTAAAACATGGCCCTCGTGTACATGTGTATTGCCCTTTTCTATTTAAAGGGGAATGAATCATGGTTTCTGCCTAGCTCCTGCGTCTGGGAATTCCAGACCTAGGATGTATGCTGTCCGCATAGGGAGACTACTCCGAGCTTTAAACTGAAACCATACCAGATGTGTCTGGTAATCACCTAGTCTTGTCAACATGTCAACTGCTATTGATAATGAGGTGGCATTGTAAGTGTTCAATAGAGTTCAGTTCACATGTATTGCTGCGATTGTGTTTTTTAATAGTTTACTATTGCATGGATTTAATTGCCTCGGGTTCATGTCTGGTTGTCTAATTTGCATTTTATTTCAATCAGCTCAAATTTGAAGCAAACACTTTTAATATTTTAATGATTTATTAGTTAGTCTTGTAGCCTATAATTGTCCGTCAAATCCAGCAGGACGTTGTCCAGTAACGCTTTGTGGTAATCTCTGCTGTACATTGTGGTGTCATCCAGAAGTAGACTGAGGTGGTAGAGCTAGTGCATCAGGATCAAAAGGGCGTCTCGCCGCATTTTACTCTACTAGGAGGAAAAACGCTTTTTTTTACTCATTTAGTTTTTCCTTATTGGGTTTCCTGTAATCTCTCGGTGACAGTAGCTGCCTAAACTTGTTTCTGGGCCATCTGCCACCTGGCATCGTGCCAACATGATTTCCATCAGGGTCAGATTTATGGACGTGTCTTTTTAATCTCCCCGCAACGCAAATTTTCCTGTCGCGGAAATGAATGGAAATAATTTGAAGTTATTATGCAGCTTGTGTAGTTTGTGTACCCTCAAAAAAATAGCGTGGGGTTAGACTGGGTCAGAGTGAATGTGTTTTTCCGCCAAATGGTGTGTTTTTTTAAAAATTGTTTTTAGATCAGTCAGGAAAACCATTATAATCTTTGACCTCAAACATAAGGTTGCGTTTTATTTGTGTTGGATCATTTTACAAGCCTTTTAAGGTGATGTTTGGTTTTTCAAAAGCCTGATAGATGGTAAACCTACTTTACTTCATGGTAACTCCTGTCAGTACTTTCTGTTTTCTGACTTTAAATAGTGCCTGTGATCTACTTTTATCAATATGTGTAATTATGTCATGATTGTCAGTGTTATAAGAGCTTTACACCTAAATGTTAGGGCTAATTGTTGTACCGTCCTCTAGTGATATTCTAATAGTATAACATGCACCAAGAACTCAAATGTGGTAACGCTGGTACCTTTGCTACTGGTATTCAAGTACTTACTTTTCCATTGTTTTATTTTTGTATTTGTTGCATTTCTGAACTATTACCAACCATCTTGCTGGTTGGTACACACACATCTATACTGTAAAATGGATGTCCTATAGTTTAACCTTGTTTGTCCCCTCCCTCCTATTTATCCCTGCAGCTGTCCACTGCAACCTGAGCCAGAATGGGATCGACCACCAGATGATGTGCCCGGACGACGTGACCTCACACCTGGAGGAGCAGCCCCTGGACCAAGGCGCCATGCTGGACGACGACAGCCCCACCTATCAGGACGTGAGCCCCGGCTACCAGCGTCACCCACCGCCCCAGCGCTCCCTCTCCGAGTCAGAACTCTCACGGGTAAGAACAGGGGGACTTAAATGCAGCCTTTCTTAACCCAGTCGTTCCATATATTTGATGTATCGTAACCCTAGCACAACCGATTCAAATAGCTGATTAGTTGACTAGTTTCAGGTGTACAAGGTGTTGGAGTACATAAAATATATGGTAAAGCTGGTGTGTCCCAAGGACTGTTGAGAAAGTCTGCTCTAACGAATGTCAGGATAGGTACCCAGGCTGGGGTGACCACTCATACATGATCATTGGTCTGTAATAGATTTGTAGGTTAATTTGGGGATATTAGTAACAGGTCCCATCCTTTGCTGTACGGTTGCACATTTTTACAGACTTTTCAATAATGTAATTCTAACAAATTGAATTGCCCATCTTGATTTCAATAATTGCTTCCTTACTACACACTTTCTGGTACCTAACCATTGTGGTCTTTCGACAGCCCTTATTCAATGTATCCTGAGAACTATTTATTTAGATTAAAGGTTGTCGTCAGTGGAGATTTGTTTTTATTTCCTCCAAAAATAGCATCCTGTCGAGGCAACGGACCGGACATTACCTCCTCTTTCCGCCTCTGTCTCTGAAGGGAGATGAGAAAGAAAATGACAGATAATTATCTGGCTAACTGGAACTGCTTTCACCCAGACAATATGTCCTTCAAGAAGCTCCACGTAGCTAAGCCTTTGATGGAAAAACTAGGATTCTTTCTGTCTCACTGCATGGTACAGGCCTTCTATGTTCCTACAGTATACAAGTAAGAGTGATAAACCACCATGTAGGTTCATTTGAAAAAGAATGTCATCACTGCATGGAATCCTCATTAGAAATATAGGAGTTATGTTATGATGTCTTAATGTCTTAATCCCAAACTATTTTCAACCATACACATTGTACAGTTTGGTTGGTCCTGGCTCCCCAGTGGGTGGCTGGCTCCCAGGCCCACCCTTGGCAGCGCCCATGCAGAGTCGCGAAATCTATAGATTAGGGCCTGATTAATTTTATTTCAAATGACCGATTTTCCTTATGAACAGCAAATCAGAATCAGTTTTTCCCCACGAAAGGGCTTTATGACAGACAGAAATACTCCTCCGATGATCCCGCAGGTAAAGAAGCCGGATGTGGAGGGCTGGCGTGGTGACACATGGTCTGCGGTTGTGAGGCCAGGTGGACGTACTGCCGAATTCTCTTAAATGACGTTGAAGGCGGTTTGTGGTAGAGAAATGAACATACAATTCTCTGGCAACAGCTCTGGTGAACATTCCTGCAGTCAGCATGCCAATTGCACACTCCCTCAAAACTTGAGACATCTGTGGCATTGTGTTGCGTGACAAAACTGCACATTTTAGAGTGGCCTTTTATTGTCCCCAGCACAAGGTGAACCTATGTAATGATCATGCTGTATTCTTAAAAAAAAAACGTTTTACCCCGTTTTCTAGTTAGTCTTGTCCCATCGCTGCAACTCCCATACAAACTCGGGAGAGTCGAAGGTCGAGAGCCATGCATCTTACGAAACACGACCCTGCCAAGCCGCACTGCTTCTTGACACACTGCTCGCTTAACCCGGAAGCCAGCCGCACCCAATGTGTTGGAGGAAACATCGTACAACTGGTGACCGTGTCAGCGTGCATGCGCCCGGCCCGCCACAGGAGTCACTAGAGCGATATGCGACAAGGTAATCCCGGCTGGACAAACCTTCCCCTAACCCGGACGACGAGTGGGCCAGTTGTGTGTCGCCTCGTGGGTCTCCCGGCTATGACACAACCCGGATCTGTAGTGAAACCTCAAAAACTGCAGTGCCTTATGCCGATGTGCCACTTGGGAGGCCCCATGATCATGCTGTTTATCCAGCTTCTTGATATGCCACAGCTGTCAGGTGGATGGATTATCTTGGCAAAGGAGAAATGCTCACTAACAGAGATGTAAACAAATTTGTGCACAAAATTTGAGAGAAATAAGCTTTTTGTGCGTATGGCAAATGTCTGGGATCTTTTATTTCAGCTCATGAAACATGGAACCAACACTTTGCGTTTATATTTTTGTTCAGTGTATATATTATAATTGAGAATCAACAAACCTTACACATAATTAAAATCATGCCCAAAGCAATATATTAGTCACCAACTCCTATTGCCCTGCTTCATAATGCACCCATATGACTCCCAAGGTCAGGGAATTAAAAGCCAGCATTGTGTATGTTCTTTCTTTGATGTGGCCCAATAAAGTCTGTCTCCACACTGCTTGTAAATCAAATTCGTGTGTGAGGGATATATATTATGTATAACCTACCTAAAAAGAGATTGCTATGTGCACAGGTAAGATCAGGGATATTGCCTCTGCGTATTGAAACGGGTAAGATCAGGGATATTGCCTCTGTGTATTGAAACAGGTAAGATCAGGGATATTGCCTCTGCGTATTGAAACAGGTCAGTATTGTGGTGAAATGGAAGAGGAAAGACTTATTATTGTGACCTCGGAAGAAATGGAGAATGAAACTAATTTTATCCTCTTGCTCTTTCTACCGCGATATAGGCTTGCTGTTATTCCAGAAAGCACACCAGATATACCCTGGCATTATATGGCTGAGTGATAAGGAGAAATGTGAATGTTTTTTTTTTTTTTGTGCATTTCCGTTTGCGGAATATTTAGATAAAGACCTACCTATAATTAAATGGAAAAATATGGTGTGTGTGTGTAGGCTTGTCTACCATATATATCTTCTCTTTGTGTCAGACTGGGTTCAAGTGACTTTTGTTTATTTGTCTGAATATGTTATTTTACTGCTCTATGGGTGTAATTATTGTTTGGATAACTCTATACACAATAGTAAATAAGGTTATCTTTTATTTTAAAAATCACTGTGATGCGCAATGCAGAGAACGCTGGAAGAATGATCATTTAATTACCTTAGTGAATTATTGTAATGTTTGTTAGTGTCAATTAATCCCATAAGGGAAGGGTTGCCAATTTGGCGATTCGACACGAAAATAAAATGTCATTAATTCTAATTTCAACCCGGAAGCGTCTTTAAAACGGTTATTAATTTACTTAGCGTGTTATTTCTCCCTTGCCGCACGGCCTGCCGTCCACATATAGAGACAGCCTAGCCTGCCTTATCCCCGCAATGAAATTGAATAATTAGCGACTTTTCTGCGCCTTGGAGCTTTGGGAGAGAGAAACTGTGGGCCCAGGCGACGCCTGCCGCAATGCCGAACTAGGGAATTGGGATAGGGAGGGAACGACACGGGCTCAATGTCTCCAATACACACTTATTCGGTCAGCGTAACTCTGTTCCCTCATCATTGAGGAAATAATTGTGTACTGTATCAATGGAATGATGCGGTGTGGTCATTCATTCGCTAGATGGCGCTGTATGTTTAAATGCCAGAGCTGTATACTGCCCTACCAAGGAAAAGAGCAGTAACTGCTTATGGAGTGAAAATTAGAAAAAAATGACTTCAGTGGTTTTGTTACTGTCCAGCCAAATGAATTGTAAGCACAATCATTGGAGATGTAGTTATCTGTTGTCATACTATGAGGTTATTTTTTTTATTTTGTTAATATTGACCCTGACCTCTGACCCTAGACGGCAGTTACTGCCTTCTTGCTTGATACAACCACTGGTTTCCATGCCGATTTAAAAAAATAAATTAAAAATAAATTAAACACTTGTTAATGTATTTATTTGTATGTGGCTATCAGTGTCATATAGTTTGATTCTTGTATCAGCAAAGAACAATGCATAATACCAAGGTAAACCGTAGACACTGCAGCCCAAAGCTCAGTGAAACCAAGGTAAATGGCAGTAACTGACGTTAGGGATGGCAGGGATGGCATTTTCTATGCAACACAATGGAGTCAGGATATTTGTCTACATGATAAAGCATGTAGTTAATGTATAAAAAATGTCAACTCATTTTTTTACCAAATGCACATTTACATTTTAGTCATTTTAGCAGACGCTCTTATCCAGAGCGACTTACAGTAGTGAATGCATACATTTCATATTTTTAATTTTTGTCCCCCCCCGTACTGGTCCCCCGTGGTCCCCCGTGCACAGTTGCTACTCTTTTGCTTAGTAGGGCAGTATAGTGTACTTACTAGGCTACACATGGTGGTGGAGCTACGGCAACACTACGACACTACACTACTCTACGACAACTCTTGAAATGCCTTTACATTATTGTAATAATGGTATTACTTTAATTGAATATAAGTAAGTAATTAATTAACTACCTGTAAGGCTTTTAGTATCCTATTCATTACACCTGGTAGTAGTCAGTGTGTGTTGCTGTGGGTGTACTGTATGTTTTAATTTTGGCTTTGTGGGTTGAAATTCTCTTGTGCGTTTTGTTTTTGAAGTTGTCCTTGCTCTGTTGCTAAGGTAACATGAGAAACACCTGAAATGCATAGTGTTTTTTTAAATATGCCAAGGACAGATTGACTGTGTTGTGTTTGCGAGCGTGTGCGCACAGGCATATTCTCACTTAGAAATGAAGCTAGCTTTTTCTCGAGTCGCACACCAGCGCTGTCACTCAAATCTATAATTGGCTTGGTCTCAAACGCATTTATGTGGATTTTCCTTTTCTTTCCTCTCTCTCCTTTTCTATTTCCTCTCTCGCTCTCTTTCTTTCTCTCTACGTTCCATGGCTGGCAGGCATAGCCTCACACGATGTTATAGTCCCAGAAACACTGCTCTGTGCTACATTACAGTACTATGTAATATTGTCTCAGGAACTGTTGCAGTTCCCACCAAGCTCACCATGGGCAGTGCACATTATACACACTCACCCCTGAGCAGTAGTGAGCAAAGCCTCTGACTTAATCCCTCTCTCCCGTCATCTATCGATCCTCTTTCCAGCCTTGTCCTTTCTCTTTAACTCTCTCTGTCACACGCACACCATACTTGTATGTATGTATGTATGTATGTATGTATGTATATACTGCTCAAAAAAATAAAGGGAACACTTAAACAACACATCCTAGATCTGAATGAAAGAAATAATCTTATTAAATACTTTTTTCTTTACATAGTTGAATGTGCTGACAACAAAATCACACAAAAATAATCAATGGAAATCCAATTTATCAACCCATGGAGGTCTGGATTTGGAGTCCCACTCAAAATTAAAGTGGAAAACCACACTACAGGCTGATCCAACTTTGATGTAATGTCCTTAACAAGTCAAAATGAGGCTCAGTAGTGTGTGTGGCCTCCACGTGCCTGTATGACCTCCCTACAACGCCTGGGCATGCTCCTGATGAGGTGGCGGATGGTCTCCTGTGGGATCTCCTCCCAGACCTGGACTAAAGCATCCGCCAACTCCTGGACAGTCTGTGGTGCAACGTGGTGTTGGTGGATGGAGCGAGACATGATGTCCCAGATGTGCTCAATTGGATTCAGGTCTGGGGAACGGGCCGGCCAGTCCATAGCATCAATGCCTTCCTCTTGCAGGAACTGCTGACACACTCCAGCCACATGCGGTCTAGCATTGTCTTGCATTAGGAGGAACCCAGGGCCAACCGCGCCAGCATATGGTCTCACAAGGGGTCTGAGGATCTCATCTCGGTACCTAATGGCAGTCAAGCTACCTCTGGCGAGCACATGGAGGGCTGTGCGGCCCCCCAAAGAAATGCCACCCCACACCATGACTGACCCACCGCCAAACCGGTCATGCTGGAGGATGTTGCAGGCAGCAGAACGTTCTCCAGGGAGTCTCCAGACTCTGTCACGTCTGTCACATGTGCTCAGTGTGAACCTGCTTTCATCTGTGAAGAGCACAGGGCGCCAGTGGCGAATTTGGCAATCTTGGTGTTCTCTGGCAAATGCCAAACGTCCTGCACGGTGTTGGGCTGTAAGCACAACCCCCACCTGTGGACGTCGGGCCCTCATACCACCCTCATGGAGTCTGTTTCTGACCGTTTGAGCAGACGCATGCAAACTTGTGGCCTGCTGGAGGTCATTTTGCAGGGCTCTGGCAGTGCTCCTCCTTGCACAAAGGCGGAGGTAGCGGTCCTGCTGCTGGGTTGTTGCCCTCCTACGGCCTCCTCCACGTCTCCTGATGTACTGGCATGTCTCCTGGTAGCGCCTCCATGCTCTGGACACTACGCTGACAGACACAGCAAACCTTCTTGCCACAGCTCGCATTGATGTGCCATCCTGGATGAGCTGCACTACCTGAGCCACTAGTGTGGGTTGTAGACTCCGTCTCATGTTACCACTAGAGTGAAAGCACCGCCAGCATTCAAAAGTGACCAAAACATCAGCCAGGAAGCATAGGAACTGAGAAGTGGTCTGTGGTCTCCACCTGCAGAACCACTCTTTTATTGGGGGTGTCTTGCTAATTGCCTATAATTTCCACCTGTTGTCTATTCCATTTGCACAACAGCATGTGACATTTATTGTCAATCAGTGTTGCTTCCTAAGTGGACAGTTTGATTTCACAGAAGTGTGATTGACTTGGAGTTACATTGTGTTGTTTAAGTGTTCCCTTTATTTTTTTGAGCAGTGTATGTATGTATGTGTATATATATATATATATCTCTCTCTATCTCCATATATATTTGTGTATGTATGTGTATATATATATATATATATATATATATATATATATATATATATATATATATATATATATGTGTGTATATATGTGTATATATGTGTGTGTGTGTGTGTGTATATATATATATATATATGCCCTTTCTCTCCATTTCTCCCTACTGGCTCATCATGGTAGTGTTTCTGCCTAAGCCATACAGAACTACACTAGCTCCCTCCTCTTCCTACAATGTACTGTATCATATGCCCCAGGCTGTCAGTCAGGGTTAATTAGTGCTGAGCTGTATTTAATGGTTAACGTGGGATTTTGTTGCAACGCCATCCTCAGCGGAGGTCTCCTATCGCTTCCTTACCTGCAGATTCAGCGTCTCTGTGGCCTTCCAAAGCAGTCACGTCGGTCATCTGTCTGTACTCTGACTATGCTTGGCACGTGGGGAATGACGGTCTTCCCCGGTGGTGCTCTCTGTCTATCTCGCTCCCTGTCTCTCTCTAGTCAGTCGGGTACAGACAGACAGGGCAATGCTGTGGGTACTGTGTTGTTATGCTAGTTTAGATGGAGGCATGTTCTATCGCTATGCCGCACCGCACAGCGAGCCGCCGCTGACTGGAGTGGGAGGGAGATGGGAGGAAGGGGGTGGCTCTAATCTTAGTAGCACCTCAATCAAAAGGAAGCGACGCCAGCACTTTAGCTACAGTGGCTGGTTGTTCAGCGTGACGCAGACCGAATGCCTGTGGGATCAGGCAAAATAACTATCCACCTGGCTGCATGTTGTTGTCGGATCAAATTATCTACAGTATGTCCTCTTTTTGGTCTGATTTTAAATACTACTGTACCATGATTCCATTAGTGCTGCTTGTGTAATGTACGTATCTGCTCATTACCATATCCGTAGACATTGCTATATCATTGGTACTGGCAGGTACTGTGTAATTTCTAACCCTAGGCCTACATAGTGCATACGCTTGCTACTCTTGTGTATTGCTGTCTATTACTGACATGCAGATCATCCATGAGGATGAAACAAAGGGCCCTTTTATCTGCATTGGTTGGTATTGTTTGTATGTGTGTATGCACTGTATAGGTAGTCTCTCTTGTATTACTGGTATAGTGTATGTGCCATCAATATTGGAACTTAATAAGTCATCTGTTGTCTTTCCCTTCCATGCAGCCGGGGAATGTAAAGCTGTCCAAGCCGGTGGCCCTGTGGACCCAGCAGGACGTGTGCAAGTGGCTGAAGAAGCACTGCCCCAAGCAACACCAGATCTACAGTGACTCCTTCAAGCAGCATGACATCACAGGTGCGCCAGCCATAGCCCGAGTATCTGTCGTCGTGGTTACCGTCATGTCAATCATACCCTCCCCCAACGAGCCCCTCGGCAAGGTCACACCCGCCCACCCGCTAACAACCCACCTGCCGCATAATGGCGAGACGGCTAATTGCCACGCACTCAACCTCTCGGAGCACGACTGATTTACATTACAATGTTTGTTTATTTGTGAAGTACTGACGCCCTCTCGACTCGCCGTGACTGGCGAAATTGAGCACTTCATCCATGATGCACTTACGCCGCAAGGAAACGGAGATGGCTGAGGCTATGTGCTGAACCAGGGCACACTGCACGGCATTCCATTAAGATGTGGATGAGGCTACTTTCTATTAACAGTAATAGGATCTAGCTACATGCAGTGATAATCCCATGTCAGTAACATGTACAGTGCATACAAAGTATTCAGACCCCTTGACTTCTCCCACATTTTGGTGCTTTACAGCCTTATTCTAAAAATGATTAAAATCATTTTTTTCGCTCATCAATATACACAAAATACCCCATAATGACAAAGCAAAAACTGTTTTTTTAGAAATGTTTGCTAATTTATAAAAAATAAACGAAGTATTCAGACCCTTTACTCAGTACTTTGTTGAAGCACCTTTAGCAGCGATTACAGCCTCGGGTCTTCTTGGGTATGACGCTACAAGCTTGGCACACCTGTATTTGGGGAGTTTCTCTCATTCTTCTCTGCAGATCCTCTCAGGCTCTGTCAGGTTGGATGGGTAGCTTCACTGCACAGCTATTTTCAGGCCTCTCCAGAGATAAACGATTGGGTTCAAGTCCGGGCTCTGGCTGGGACACTCAAGGACATTCAGAGACTTGTCCTGAAGCCACACCTGCATTGTCCTGAGTCTTTAGGTGCCTTTTGGCAAACTCCAAGAGGGTTGTCATGTGCCTTTTACTCTGAGGAGTGCCTTCCGTCTGGCCACTCTACCATAAAGGCCTGATTGGTGGTGCTGCAGAGATGGTTGTCCTTCTGGAAGGTTCTCCATCTCCACAGAGGAACTCTGGAGCTCTGAGTAACCATTGGGATCTTGGTCACCCCCTTGACCAAGGCTCTTCTCCCCCAATTGCTCAGTTTGGCCAGGCGGCCAGCTCTTGGAAGAGTCTTGGTGGTTCCGAACTTATTCCATTTAAGAATGCTGTAGGCCACTGTTCTTGAAGACCTTCAATGCTGCAGTAATTTTTTGGTACCCTTCTCCAGATCTGTGCCTCGACATAATCCTGTCTCGGAGCTCTACGGACAATTTCTTTGACCTCATGGCTTGGTTTTTACGCTAACCTTCACTGTCAACTGTGGGACCTTATATAGTGTGTGCCATTCCAAATCATGTCCAATCAATTGAATTTACCACAGGTGGACTCCAATCAAGCTGTAGAAATCTCTCCAAGGATGACCAATGGAAACAGGATGCACCTGAAGTTCAATTTCAAGTCTCATAGCAAAGGGTCTGAATAATTATGTATATAAAGTATCTGTTTTTTTATAAATTAGCAAATATTCCTTTAACCAGTTTTTGCTTTGTCATTATGGGGCATTGTGTGTAGGTTGAGAATTCTATTTTATCAGTTTTAGAATATAGGCTGTAACGTAACAATGTGGGGAAGGGGTCTGAATACTTTCCGACTGCACTGTATGTAAACAAATGTAAAATTATGCTCTGTGTAAAGAATTAAGAAAAGGGCCCTTTTTCATCCATTTCATTTTCCTCATGAGACCATTACCACGAGTTTGGCTGACTTCAAACTTCTTTGACGATAACCTTAGATATTAGATAATCTTAGCACGTTGTCTGTAAATTATGCATTTCCTCATTAGCCTGCCGATAATGAAGCAAACAGTGACTCAGATGTTGTCTCACAATTAGTGTAATTACCTGCAGTTGTGAGGTGTTGTTGTCTCAGGATCAATTAGCGATAACGATATGCACAAAACACGCTAGTAATTTTGCTCATCATCCCATCTAGCATTAATGAACAGAATCCAATTAAAACAAGCGGGCGCACAATGCAATTTGCAGCCCAATCAATCTCTTTGGAAATATCATGCGCATCTTTTTTCCACTCAATTAGAATCAACAAGAGCACTCAAATCATGATGAATGTAGTATTGTGCTCGAGAACAACTGTAAACAAACAAGTTGAATATGTGTGTGTGTGTGGTATGTATGTATGTATGTATGTATATGTATGTATACTGCTCAAAAAAATAAAGGGAACACTTAAACAACACAATGTAACTCCAAGTCAATCACACTTCTGTGAAATCAAACTGTCCACTTAGGAAGCAACACTGATTGACAATACATTTCACATGCTGTTGTGCAAATGGAATAGACAACAGGTGGAAATTATAGGCAATAAGCAAGACACCCCCAATAAAGGAGTGGTTCTGCAGGTGGAGACCACAGACCACTTCTCAGTTCCTATGCTTCCTGGCTGATGTTTTGGTCACTTTTGAATGCTGGCGGTGCTTTCACTCTAGTGGTAACATGAGACTGAGTCTACAACCCACACAAGTGGCTCAGGTAGTGCAGCTCATCCAGGATGGCACATCAATGCG
This sequence comes from Salmo salar, assembly GCF_965601325.2. Lineage (NCBI taxonomy): Eukaryota > Metazoa > Chordata > Actinopteri > Salmoniformes > Salmonidae > Salmo > Salmo salar. Next base: position 67,834,916 of record NC_138304.1, on the reverse strand, counting down.
AGCTGTGGCAGGAAGATTTGCTGTGTCTGTCAGCGTAGTGTCCAGAGCATGGAGGCGCTACCAGGAGACAGGCCAGTACATCAGGAGACGTGGAGGAGGCCGTAGGAGGGCAACAACCCAGCAGCAGGACCGCTACCTCCACCTTTGTGCAAGGAGGAGCAGGAGGAGCACTGCCAGAGCCCTGCAAAATGACCTCCAGCAGGCCACAAATGTGCATGTGTCTGCTCAAACGGTCAGAAACAGACTCCATGAGGGTGGTATGAGGGCCCGACGTCCACAGGTGGGGGTTGTGCTTACAGCCCAACACCGTGCAGGACGTTTGGCGTTTGCCAGAGAACACCAAGATTGCCAAATTCACCACTGGCGCCCTGTGCTCTTCACAGATGAAAGCAGGTTCACACTGAGCACGTGACAGAGTCTGGAGACGCTGTGGAAAACGTTCTGCTGCCTGCAACATCCTCCAGCATGACCGGTTTGGGGGTGGGTCAGTCATGGTGTAGAGTGGCATTTCTTTGGGGGGCCGCACAGCCCTCCATGTGCTCGCCAGAGGTAGCCTGACTGTCATTAGGTACCGAGATGAGATCCTCAGACCCCTTGTGAGACCATATGCTGGTGCGGTTGGCCCTGGGTTCCTCCTATTGCAAGACAATGCTAGACCTCATGTGGCTGGAGTGTGTCAGCAGTTCCTGCAAGAGGAAGGCATTGATGCTATGGACTGGCCCGCCCGTTCCCCAGACCTGAATCCAATTGAGCACATCTGGGACATCATGTCTCGCTCCATCCACCAATGCCACGTTGCACCACAGACTGTCCAGGAGTTGGCGGATGCTTTAGTCCAGGTCTGGGAGGAGATCCCACAGGAGAACATCCGCCACCTCATCAGGAGCATGCCCAGGCGTTGTAGGGAGGTCATACAGGCACGTGGAGGCCACACACACTACTGAGCCTCATTTTGACTTGTTTTAAGGACATTACATCAAAGTTGGATCAGCCTGTAGTGTGGTTTTCCACTTTAATTTTGAGTGTGACTCCAAATCCAGACCTCCATGGGTTGATAAATTGGATTTCCATTGATTATTTTTGTGTGATTTTTGTTGTCAGCACATTCAACTATGTAAAGAAAAAAAGTATTTAATAAGATTATTTTTAATTCAGATCTAGGATGTGTTGTTTAAGTGTTCCCTTTATTTTTTTGAGCTATGTATGTATGTATGTATGTATGTATGTATGTATGTATGTATGTATGTATGTATGTATGTATGTATGTATGTATGTATGTATGTATGTATGTATGTATGTATGTATGTATGTGTGTGTATAAACACACACTACCGTTCAAAAGTTTGGGGTCACGTCGAAATGTCCTTGTTTTGAAAGAAAAGCACTTTTTTTGGTCCGTTTTTAAAATAACATCATTGATCAGAAATACAGTGTAGACATTGTTAATGTTGTAAATGACTATTGTAGCTGGAAACGGCAGATTTTTTTATTTTTTATTAATGGAATATCTACATAGGCGTACAGAGGCCAATTTTCAGCAACCATCACTCCTGTGTTCCAATGGCACGTTGTGCTAGCCAATCCAAGTTTATCATTTTAAAAAGCGAATTGATCATTAGAAAACCCTTTTGCAATTATGTTAGCACAGCTGAAACGGTTGGCTGATTTAAAGCAGCAAGAAAACCTTCTTTAGACAAGTTGAGTATCTGGAGCATCAGTGTTTCTGGGCATTTTGAGCCTTTAATCGAACACAGAAATAAAGACCTTTCTTCTGAAACTCATCAGTCTATCCTTGTTCTGAGAAATTAAGGCTATTCCATGCGAGAAATTGGCAAGAAACTGAAGATCTCGTATAATGCTGTGTTCGACTCCCTTCACAGAACAGCGCAAACTGACAGGGATGTAAAGAAATGTGTGCACAAAATGTGATGTTTTTTGTGCGTATGAAACATTTCTGGCATTTCAGCTCATGAGACATGGGATCAACACTTGTTGGGTTTTTATATTTTTGTTTTGTAAATCAGGATTGGTCAATGCATTGTCACACTCTGGCCGGGGCTAGGAAATTGAGTTGGAAATTGAAAATCATGTTGTGTTGTGTGGTGTTCGTTTCTGGTCTGATTAGGTGAAGGCCCTCTGTTTGATAGGACTTCCTCTGCAATGGTAACTATAGTAACATAGTAGTACTACTAGTAGAAAACCTAAGCCTCTTGTAGGGCGTCAATACTACTCAATTTCATTGGTCTTGGCCCACTGTTCCACCTCTCGGAAGTATCAAATCAATACACGGCAGCGTATCCAAATCATAACTCTTCCACATCCCCCATTTTATGCCCTAGCTCTGACGGTACAATGTATTTTAGATACATGGGCTTTGCAGCAGTGCTACATTTTCACTTCTTTGAATGACTTCAATATGCAGCCGCCAGTTGCCATCCCCTTCCAACGTCGTCGAGCGACAGCCAAAATCAGTGTTTCCCATCTGACCGCCTCCAGCCTCGATTGCCAAGATTTCCCCCCTTTTGATGCAACCACAAGATAGCTCCGTTAAAGTCAAATTCGGAGGCTGTCGTTAAAAGTGCATTAAAGCATATTAAGGCGTAATTAGATATTAGTACCTAATCTTGTGTAATTACAAAGACCGAGTCGTGGCGGGGAGCAAAGAGCGTGGTGTGGTAAATGAGTTTATGTACACATTTGACTGATACCGTATGTGTAATCAGTAAAGAGGTGCACTGACATATGTAATCAGAAGAGGAAAGGGGAAGATTAAAGGATTGGTGACTATTGAATCACACACCCCTGTCATAGAGCAGTGGCTTGACTGAATTAGAACATGGTCAATCAATGGCCTCCACTTTAGACAGACCAAGAGATGCAGCTGTAGATACGAGACAGTTGATCTGTATCCCAAATGGCACTATATTCCATATGTATTGCACAACTTTTTTTATATATATATATATATATATGGAATAAAGTGCCATTTTGGACGGACCCTTGGTGTTAGACGGTCTTTGGATTGCAGTCAAAATGAACGCATCCAGCAAAATCTTGTATAATGTAACTGTGGGGAAATGGAGACGCTTGCACCAGTGTTGGTTCTATTTGAAGGTTCACCTCCGCAAGAGCATACTGTAAGAAGGATAGCAGTATTTTATTGTAATACTAAATGTTGTTTGATGTATCACCAAGTGCTATTGAAATATACCTGCTTGTAATCATATGTAGTTGGTCCCCCCTTTGCTGCTATAACAGCCTCCACTCTTCTAGGAAGGCTTTCCACTAACTGCTGGAACATTGCAGTGGGGACTTTCTACCATTCATCCATAAGCATTAGTGAAGATCTCGTACAACGCTGTGTACTACTCCCTTCAAAGTACAGTGCAAACTGGCTCTAACCAGAATAGAAAGAGTGGGAGGCCCCGGTGCAAAACTGGTTGGGTTGTGTTTCGGAGGACGCACGGCTCTCGACCTTGGCCTCTCCCGAGTACGTACGAGAGTTTCAGCAACGAGACAAGACTGAAACTACCAATTGTATAGCACAAAATTGGGGAGAAAAAAGAAGAAAAATATTCTGCCCTGATAGAGCTGCCCCGGTCAACTTTAAGTAAGTGCTGTTGTTGTGAAGTAGGAACGTCTAGGAGCAACAACGGCTCAGCCGCGAAGTGGTTAGCCACACAAGCTCACAGATCGTGACCGGCGAGTGCTATAGCGTGTAAAAAATAATCTGTCCTCTGTTGCGACACTCACTACCGAGTTCCAAACTGCCTCTGGAAGCAATGTCAGCACAAGAACTGTTCGTCGGGAGCTTCATGAAATGGGTTTCCATTGCCGAGCAGTCGCACACAAGCCTTAGATCACCATGCTCATGCCAATCGGCGGCTGGAATGTTGTAAAGCTCGCCACCATTTGGACTCTGGAGCAGTGGAAACACATTCTCTGGAATGGTGAATCACGCTTCACCATCTGGCAGTCGGACTGATGCATCTGGGTTTGGCGGATGCCAACTGTAAAGTTCGGTTTAGGAAGAATAATGGTCTGGGGCTGTTTTTTGTGGTTCGGGCTAGGCCCCTTAGTTCCAGTGAAGGGAAATCTTAATGCAACAACATACAATGACGTTATAGACAATTCTGTGCTTCCAACTTTGTGGCGACAGTTTGGGGAAGGCCCTTTCCAGTTTCCGCATGACAAAATGAAGCTAGCTAGCTAACGAAGAACAACAAAGAATATCTAGTTAACAGAAGAAAAGAAAGAGAAAATCAGGACAGAAGAAAAAGGATATCAAAGTGAAACAGTTCTCTAAAGACACAAGAGACAATAATACAAGAAACAACACTTCTGTAGCTTGTCAACTATGTGTCTGTCTATCCCTGTTCTCTCCCCTCTGCACAGGCCATACAAACGCTTCACACCGCGTGGCTGCTGCCACTCTAACCTGGTGGTCCCAGCACGCACAACCCACGTGGAGTTCCAGGTCTCCGGCAGCCTCTGGAACTGCCGGTCTGCAGCCAACAAGGCTGAGTTCATCTCCGCCTATGCTACCCTCCAGTCCCTAGACTTCCTGGCGCTGACGGAAACATGGATTACCAGAGATAACACCGCTACTCCTACTGCTCTCTCTTCGTCTTCCCACGTGTTCTCGCATACCCCTAGAGCGTCGAGCCAGCGGGGTGGTGGCACTGGAATCCTCATCTCTCCCAAGTGGACATTCTCTCTTTCTCCCCTGACCCATCTGTCTATCTCCTCATTTGAATTCCATGCTGTCACAGTTACCAGCCCTTTCAAGCTTAACATCCTTATAATTTATCGCCCTCCAGGTTCCCTTGGAGAGTTCATCAATGAGCTTGACGCCTTGATAAGTTCCTTTCCTGAAGATGGCTCACCTCTCACAGTTCTGGGTGACTTTAACCTCCCCACGTCTACCTTTGACTCATTCCTCTCTGCCTCCTTCTTTCCACTCCTCTCCTCTTTTGACCTCACCCTCTCACCTTCCCCCTCTACTCACAAGGCAGGCAATACGCTTGACCTCATCTTTACTAGATGCTGTTCTTCCACTAATCTCATTGCAACTCCCCTCCAAATCTCCGACCACTACCTTGTATCCTTTTCCCTCTTGCTCTCATCCAACACTTCTCACTCTGCCCCTACTCGGATGGTATTGCTCCGTCCCAACCTTCGCTCTCTCTCTCCCGCTACTCTCTCCTCTTCCATCCTATCATCTCTTCCCTCTGCTCAAACCTTCTCCAACCTATCTCCTGATTCTGCCTCCTCAACCCTCCTCTCCTCCCTTTCTGCATCCTTTGATTTTCTCTGTCCCCTATCCTCCAGGCCGGCTCGGTCCTCCCCTCCTGCTCCGTGGCTCGACGACTCACTACGAGCTCACAGAACAGGGCTCCGGGCAGCCGAGCGGAAATGGAGGAAAACTCGCCTCCCTGCGGACCTGGCATCCTTTCACTCCCTCCTCTCTACATTCTCCTCTTCTGTCTCTGCTGCTAAAGCCACTTTCTACCACTCTAAATTCCAAGCATCTGCCTCTAACCCTAGGAAGCTCTTTGCTACCTTCTCCTCCCTCCTGAATCCTCCTCCCCCTCCCCCCCCTCCTCCCTCTCTGCGGATGACTTCGTCAACCATTTTGAAAAGAAGGTTGACGATATCCGATCCTCGTTTGCTAAGTCAAACGACACCGCTGGTCCTGCTCACACTGCCCTACCCTGTGCTTTGACCTCTTTCTCCCCTCTCTCTCCAGATGAAATCTCGCGTCTTGTGACGGCCGGCCGCCCAACAACCTGCCCACTTGACCCTATCCCCTCCCCTCCTCTCTTCTCCAGACCATTTCCGGAGACCTTCTCCCCTACCTCACCTCGCTCATCAACTCATCCTTGACCACTGGCTACGTCCCTTCCGTCTTCAAGAGAGCGAGAGTTGCACCCCTTCTGAAAAAACCTACACTCGATCCCTCCGATGTCAACAACTACAGACCAGTATCCCTTCTTTCTTTTCTCTCCAAAACTCTTGAACGTGCCGTCCTTGGCCAGCTCTCCTGCTATCTCTCTCAGAATGACCTTCTTGATCCTAATCAGTCAGGTTTCAAGACTGGGCATTCAACTGAGACTGCTCTTCTCTGTGTCACGGAGGCTCTCCGCACTGCTAAAGCTAACTCTCTCCTCTGCTCTCATCCTTCTAGACCTATCTGCTGCCTTTGATACTGTGAACCATCAGATCCTCCTCTCCACCCTCTCCGAGTTGGGCATCTCCGGCGCGGCCCACGCTTGGATTGCGTCCTACCTGACAGGTCGCTCCTACCAGGTGGCGTGGCGAGAATCTGTCTCCGCACCATGCGCTCTCACCACTGGTGTCCCCCAGGGCTCTGTTCTAGGCCCTCTCCTATTCTCGCTATACACCAAGTCACTTGGCTCTGTCATATCCTCACATGGTCTCTCCTATCATTGCTATGCAGACGACACACAATTAATCTTCTCCTTTCCCCCTTCTGATAACCAGGCGGCGAATCGCATCTCTGCATGTCTGTCAGACATATCAGTGTGGATGACGGATCACCACCTCAAGCTGAACCTCGGCAAGACGGAGCTGCTCTTCCTCCCGGGGAAGGACTGCCCGTTCCATGATCTCGCCATCACGGTTGACAACTCCCTTGTGTCCTCCTCCCAGAGTGCTAAGAACCTTTGCGTGATCCTGGACAACACCCTGTCGTTCTCCACTAACATCAAGGCGGTGACCCGATCCTGTAGGTTCATGCTCTACAACGTTCGCAGAGTACGACCCTGCCTCACACAGGAAGCGGCGCAGGTCCTAATCCAGGCACTTGTCATCTCCCGTCTGGATTACTGCAACTCGCTGTTGGCTGGGCTCCCTGCCTGTGCCATTAAACCCCTACAACTCATCCAGAACGCCGCAGCCCGTCTGGTGTTTAACCTTCCCAAGTTCTCTCACGTCACCCCGCTCCTCCGCTCTCTCCACTGGCTTCCAGTTGAAGCTCGCATCCGCTACAAGACCATGGTGATTGCCTACGGAGCTGTGAAGGGAACGGCACCTCCATACCTTCAGGCTCTGATCAGGCCCTACACCCAAACAAGGGCACTGCGTTCATCCACCACTGGCCTGCTGGCCCCCCTACCTCTGAGGAAGCACAGTTCCCGCTTAGCCCAGTCAAAACTGTTCGCTGCTCTGGCACCCCAATGGTGGAACAAGCTCCCTCACGACGCCAGGACAGCGGAGTCAATCACCACCTTCCGGAGACACCTGAAACCCCACCACTTTAAGGAATACCTAGGATAGGATAAAGTAATCCTTCTAACCCCCCCCCCCCCCCCTTAAAAGATTTAGATGCACTATTGTAAAGTGGTTGTTCCACAGGATATCATAAGGTGAATGCACCAATTTGTAAGTCGCTCTGGATAAGAGCGTCTGCTAAATGACTTAAATGTAAATGTAATGTCCCCATGCACAAAGTGCGGTCCATACTGAAATGTTTTGTCGAGATTGGTGTGAAGAACTTGACTGGCCTGCACAGAGCCCTGACCTCAACCCCATCGAACACCTTTGGAATGAATTGGAAAGCCGACCAAGCCAGGCTTAATCGCCCAACATCAGTGCCTGACCTCACTAATGTTCTTGTGGCTGAATGAAGCAAGTCTCGGCAGCAATGTTCCAACATCTAGTGGAAAGCCTTCCCAGAAGCGATGAGGCTGTTAGAGCAGCAAAGGGGGGACCAACTCCATATGAATGCCCATGATTTTGGAATGAGATGTTCAACAAGCAGGTGTCCACTAACTACATGACCAAAAGTGTATCTTAAATGAAGAATTCAATATATAAAATCAAATGCGCCGAATACAACCTTGCAGTGAAATGCTTGCTTACAAGCCCGTAACCAACAATGCAGTTTTAAGAAAAATAAGTTTTAAAGGATTTACTAAAATAAACTGCAATATAAAAATATATAAATAAAGAGCAACAATAAAATAACAGTAGCGATGCTATATAGAGGGGGTACCGGTACAGAGCCAATGTGCGGGGCACAGGTTAGTTGAGGTTATATGTAGGTAGAGGTAAAGTGACTATGCATACAGTAGATAATAAACAGCGTAGCAACTCAGTAAAAATGGGGGTGGGGGTGACAATGCAAATAGTCTGGGTAACCATTCGATTAGCTATTCAGGAGTCTTATGGTTTGGGGGTATAAGCTGTTGCGAAACCTTTTGGACCTAGACTTGGCGCTCCGGTACCGCTTGCCGTGTGGGAGCAGAGAGAACAGTCTATGGCTAGAGTCTTTGGCAATTTTTAGGGCCTTCGTCTGACACCGCCTGGTGTAGAGGTCCTGTATGGCAGGAAGCTTGGCCCCAGTGATGTACTGGTCCGTACGCACTACCCTCTGTAGTGCCTTGCGGTCAGAGGCCGAGCAGTTGAGGACCTGAGGACCCATGCCAAATCTTTTTGGTCTCCTAAGAGGGAATAGGCGTTGTCGTGCCCTCTTCATGACTGTCTTGGGCGTGGCCCGCCAGTAAGTCCAGGTTCCAGTTGCAGAGAGAGGTGTTTAGTCCCAGGGTCCTTAGCTTGGTGATGAGCTTTGAGGGAACTATGGTGATGAACACTGAGCTGTAGTCAATCAATAGCATTCTCACACAGGTGTTCCTTTTGTCCAGGTGGGAAAGGGCAGTGTGGAGTGCAATAGAGATTGCTGGCTCTGTTGGAGTGGTATGCAAATTGGATTGGGTTTCTAGGATAATGGTCTTGACGTGAGCCATTACCAGCCTTTCAAAGCACTTCATGGCTACAGAAGTGAGTGCTCAGGGTCGGTAGTCATTTAGGAAGGTTACCTTGGTGTTCTTGGGCACAGGGACTATGGTGGTCTGCTTGAAACATGTTGGTATTACAGACTCGGACAGGGAGAGGTTGGAAATGTCAGTGAAGAAACTTGCCAGATGGTTAGTGCATGCTCGGAGTACACGTCCTGGTAATCCGTCTGGCCCTGCGGCCTTGTGAATGTTGACCTGTTTTAAAGATCTTACTCACATCGGCTATTTGAGAGCGTGATCACACAGTCATCCGGAACAGCTGATGCTCGCATGCATGCTTCAGTGTTGCTTGCCTCGAAGCGAGCATAGAGGTAATTTAGCTCATCTGGTAGGCTCGTGTCACTGGGCAGCTCGTGCTTCCATTTCTAGTCCGTAATAGTTTGCAAGGCCTGCCACATCCAATGCGCGTCAGAGCCGTTGTAGTATGATTCAATCTTAGTCCTGTATTGACACTTTGCCTGTTTGATGGTTCGTCGGAGGGCATGGTGGGATTTCTTGTAAGTGTCTGGGTTGGAGTCCCGCTCAGTGCGGATGTGACCTGTAATCCATGTTTTCTGGTTGGGGTATGTACATACGGTCACTGTGGTGACGACATTACCAATGCACTTATTGATGAACCCAGTGACTGATGTGGTGTACTCCTCAATGCCATCGGAAGAACATATTCCATATTCAATGCCATCCCGGAACATATTCCAGTCTGTGCTAGCAAAACAGTCTTGAAGCTTAGCATCTGCGTCATCTGACCACTTCCTTGTTAGGAGAGTCACTGGTACTTCCTGCTTTAGTTTTTGCTTGTGAGCAGGAATCAGGAGGATAGAATTATGGTCAGATTTGCCAAATGGAGGGCGAGGGAGCTTTTACGTGTCTCTGTGTGGAGTAAAGGTGGTCTGGAGTTTTTATTTTTTTTCTCTCTCTCCTCAGGTTGCACATGTAACATGCTGGTAGAAATGAGGTGAAACAGATTTAACCTGTCTGGGAACATGGGACGCTTGCGTCCCACCCTAGTCAACAGCCAGTGGAATCGCATCGTGCGAAATACAAATACCTCAAATGCTATAACTTCAATTTCTCAAACATATGACTATTTTACACCATTTTATAGATACACCTCTCCTGAATCGAACCACGTTGTCCGATTTCAAAAAGGCTTTACAGCAAAAGCAAAACATTAGATTATGTTAGAGTACCCTGACAAAAAAATCACACTGCCATTTTCAAAGCAACAAGCATGCATCACAAATACCCAAAACACAGCTAAATGCAGCACTAACCTTTGACAATCTTCATCAGATGACACTCCTAGGACATCATGTTACACAATAAATGCATTTTTTGTTCGATAAAGTTCATATTTGTATATAAAAACAGCATTTTACATCGGCGCGTGACGTTCAGAAAATATGTTCCCTCAAATGCTTCCGGTGAATCAGCGCTACAATTTACAAACTATTCGAAAACATTGTTAAAATGTAATATTGTCATTCAAAGAATTATAGAGTAACATCTCGTGAATGCAACCGCATTGCCAGATTTAAAAATAACTTTACTGGGAAATCACACTTTGCAATAAACGACGTGGTATGCTCAGAAAAATAGGCTAGGCGATACATGTTAGCGCCATCTTGGAACCATCTAAAATCAAATATACTATTGTAAATATTCCCTTACCTTTGATTATCTTCATCAGAAGGCACTTACAGGAATCCCAGGTCCACAACAAATGTAGTTTTGTTCGAAAAAGTTAATAATTTATGTCCCAATAGTTCCTTCTTGTTAGCGCGTTCCGAAGGCTACTCATAATGTACGAGGCGCGCTGGACTTGTCGTCACGAATGTGCAAAAAATATATATTTACGTTCGTTCAAACATGTCAAACGTTGTATAACATAAATCTTTAGGGCCTTTTTCAACCAGAGCTTCAATAATATTCAAGGCGGACGATTGCATTGTCTTACTAAACGTTTCGGAACAAAAGGGTTCCCATGGGCGCCCGCGTCATAGTAGTAATGGCCCTCCCCCTGTGACCAACATTCCAAGCCTCTCTTTGGGTCAGTTTCTACCATAGAAGACTCAAGCCACTTTGTAAAGACTGTTGACATCTAGTGGAAGCCTTAGGAAGTGCTAAATGATTAATAAGTCCCTGTGTGTTTCAATGGCAAAGGCTTGAAAGTGATTCCATATATCAGATTTCCACTTCCTGTTAGGATTTGTCTCAGGGTTTTGACTGTCATATCGTTATGTTATACTCACAGACACCATTCAAACAGTTTTAGAAACTTTAGGGTGTTTTCTATCCAAATCTACTAATTATATGCATATTCTAGTTACTGGGCAGGAGTAGTAACCAGATTAAATCGGGTACGTTTTTAATCCGGCCGTGCAAATACTGCCCCCTATCCCCAACAGGTTAAGTGTCCCCACTTTTAAAGTCCCCGGCCACTAGGAGAGGCATTTCTGGATGAGCATTTTTCTTGTTTGCTTATGGCCGTATACAGCTCGTTGAGTGTGGTCTTAGTGCCAGCATCGGTCTGCTGTGGTATATAGACAGCTTGGTAAATAGTGTGGTCTGCAGCCTATCGTGAGATACTCTACCTCAGGCAAGCAAAACCTCTAGACTTCCTTAATATTAGATTTTGTGCACCAGCTGTTCTTTACAAATAGACATAGACCACCACCCCTTGTCTTACCGGAGGCAGCTGTTTGATCTTGCCGACACTCTGAACCTAGCCAGCTATATGTTATCCATGTCGTCGTTCAGTCACGACTCTGTGAAACATAACTTTAATATCTTTCTAATGTCCCGTTGGTAGGATAGTCTTGGTCGGAGCTCATCCATTTTATTATCCAATGATTGCACGTTGGCTAATAAGACTGATGGTAGAGGCAGATTACCCACTCGCTGTCGTATCTTTACAAGGCACCCCAGCCTACGTCCCCGATGTCTCTTCTTCATGCAAATGACGTGGATTTTGGCCTTGTCGGGTGTCTGAAGTAAATCCTTTGCGTCCGACTCTTTAAAGAAGAAATCTTTGTCCGGTACGAGGTGATTAATCGCTGTTCTGATATCCAGAAGCTCTTTTCGGTCATAAGAGACAGTGGCAGAAACATTATGTACAAAATAAGTTACAAATAACTCAAACACACAATAGCACAATTGGTTAAACGGCAACCATCTCCTCTGGCTCCATTATTAGACCGATCCTCAATGATTGTGAGAAAAGCATTGCGAGCGATAGGCCGACACAAAGGAAGAAACGTATAGTAAGTGATCAGTTTGCATCTGGAGAGCCACCTAATTGTATGATCATGTTGATCCTCTTACAATGGAAATGCTATATATGACATTCTTCCTCACGTCTCTGTGCTAGTTATTAAACGATGATTAGTGATCAGATACTGTAGATGGGCAGTGACTCTGAATTAGCATCCTGCTGAGGTTGCAGTGTGATTGTGCTGCTGATTATCCCTCTGCTACTGTGCTTGGCTTCATTAAGGATGAGGGCTGCATCCCCTTGAGAATGATGCCCCTCTGCTCCAGTCAGAAATAGCATTAGCATCTAATTTGGAACCCATTGGAACTCATCTCAGAGCATAGCCCATCTCATGGCCATTTGGGAGCAGCACTTTACAATATCGTGCCTAGGTTACTGAGAGAGTCACATCATGGTCACCGTGTATTTGTAATGTGTACCAGTAAGCCAAGCACTAGTAAAGGATGATATACATAATAAGTTGTGAATGTTAACTTTCGCATTTATTTACATAACAGTGGGCCACATTAAATGGCCTTGTGGGCCGGATCTGGCTCGCGGTCCACCAATTTGAGACCCCTGTTATAGAATGGTCTATTGATAAGGATGTGTGTGCTGCATGTTGTGACTTATTGCACATGTGGAGGGTAACCAGAGACATTCAGTAGTCTATACCCACTTACACACACACACACACACACACACACACAGATGTGTCTGAAGGTTTTACCTGAGAACTACATTTTGTCCCTCTATCTGCAGTTCACAGCCAGCCCAGCTCTTACTGTAGAACCCATGTACGTTCACTGAATGTAGTCATTTGGAGAGAGTTGTGAGATGGCGAGAAAGTGAGGTTCATTTTCCGCTTTTGTGCCCCTGTCCTCACCCACAGAGCAGTAATTAGCATGGCTTTTGGTTCACACGCAAAAAGGGACAGGTCCCACAGGGGTGGGTGGGTAGGTGTGTGTACGTGTGCACTCTAAGCCCCCATTCATCAAAGCAGTGGTTGACTGTGCCAGGCCATAGCTGTAGATTAATCTGCCTGCAGCACCACACTGAGACCCGCACTCCCCCTGCCCATTAATCTAACGCCTGGTCCGTGTGTGTGTGCACACTGTAGGTTTGTATCCATAGATTTATGAATATGTTGACTTGAATGCATACTGTATTTTACAGCATCTGTACCTTTTTTTTATAGGGGGTTGCCTTTTCAACAGTAACTAATATTTGGGTGAGAAGGAGGCCTCGTTCAGGCAGGTTTGCGGTAATGGTATAGAGGGGTGGCCAGTGAGAGAGGGCAGACCTAACACCGCCAGCCAACAAGCTACAGGGCAGACCAACTGGATTTAAATTTCCCTCCCACTTTCCAATCGATATTGTGCCATTGAAGAGGCAGAAGTGCCTTAAGTCATTTTTGTCAGTCAGTTGGCCAAATATAAGTGAATACAGGAGATGAAGTAAAAAGGAAGCTTTGTTGTCTGGCAGTGTTCCCATCACAGATGGTCTAGAGACTCTAGAGGAAAGGAAATTGAAATAGAAGCCCTTTTACCTTAGCTGGGGTTGAGTCTGAGCGAGTGCTCTGTCTGTGTCTGTGTGTGTGGGTTAGGGATGGGCACGGTTAATCGAATATCGAACAGACTTTAGTATTTGATTACTTCAGTGAGTGTTCAGTGAAAAAGTCTTGTCTAAAATGAAATTATCCTTGTGACACTTTTACCTACAAGGATATACCATGACATTTGAAATTCTTAATTTAACAAAACAAACTTGAATGTAGTTTTTATGAAACGTTGCGTTGAGCTACTGCTGCGCATTTGGCCCTCCAGGCTGTCCTGACATCGGTATGCTATTTTCCCTACTTTAAACAGCAATAACAGGCGCTCGCCTATCGGCGGTTCCATTAGACCTGAAACGGATCAATGCAAAACACCCTTTTTTGTAACAATCACTTCTATCATGGCAAAAATCTGACTTCTCTTTCGCTGTTGCTTACAAATTCCCGGCGAAATCACACTGTCCGCTGTTTACCCCAGCCATGTGCATATGCATCATTCTGATTGGTTGAGACAGTCGAGCAATTCTTTATTTAAAAAAAGTGTCATTTCGACTATGGAAATCACAAAAACTGAATAGTAAAATAATTGTAAATGCCCATCCCTTGTGTGTGTGTGTGTGTGTGTGTGTGTGTGTGCGCGCCTGTGTGGGAGGACTGCTTGGTGTGGGGTTTCAATACTATTTCTGCCATTACCACAAATAGTATAGCTAATTTTTTTACATTTCTTTTGAACCACTCTCTAAATTCAACCATGTTACCTGCCATGATGTGATGTAGGAAATAGCTACTCCAACCCCAACACTGTCACAATTGTTCACCATTTTGGAGACACTGTGCCTTGTCATAGCACTCCACTCAACCCCAAGCTGTCTATTCAGTCCTCAACAAGTCTCCTCTTCCTCTTTTCTCATTTTTTTATGTAGTCTTTTTTTTTAAAATCAAATCCACTCCTAGTCTCTCTCTCTCTCTCTCTCTCTCTCTCTCTCTCTCTCTCTCTCTCTCTCTCTCTCTCTCTCTCGGCATTCTCCCCTCATCCTCTACTCCTCTGTGCTCTCTTTGCCCGGCCATGCTACACTGCTCTGTGTATTAATTGTGGTTTGATAAATTCCCTACTGTGGCTTTGTGGGATTGTGGAGTCAATGACTCAGAACTGCAGTGGAGAGAAACTCCACAGAGGCGTTTCGCCCGGCTGCTACCGGAAGGAGAGGAGAGGAGCTATGTTGGCACCGCCGCCAAGAAACTAGCAGCTTGACTCCAAATTGCTCTCATCTTGAGGCATCTTAAGCGGTCTCCTTTTAACTCTGAGATATTGATAATTAAAGATGTTTTATTATAGCAGCTGTTTAGTCATTGATCTGGAAAGCTTTATCTCTCATACGTCCTGTATTGTTGTTTTTGTTTATAGAACCGATAGCCATGAGGTAAAGCTAAAGAGGTGCCCCTGTTGCCAAGCAGATTTGTGTAGAATTTCGGATGAGGTGCCAAGTGATGATTGGCCATTTATTTATAGACTCCACAGGTGATCCTTTTACATTCACTTTGTCGTTCTAGTTCTCTCTCACATCCCATTTTACCGGCCCTCATAGGTTCTCCTGTCTATAGTTAGCTACTCTGTAATGGGCATCATTAAAACCGTAGCTGGCATTTCAACATTTTATTTTACACTTAACATTTTTGCCATTCATTGGCCATAGTCACCCACAAATTGCGTTTGGCCATATATTTGCCATTGCTATCAGCCTCATCCCAATACACTACTTTAGCTTTTGTTAACTGCTCACTGTGTTGAGGCATGGTTGCATAAGGTGTAAAACTGCATAAATCACCAAAAGTGACTTTCTCACAAGACATTATAGCCAACAATGCTTTCACACAACACCCCTTGTCCCCCCCAAAAAATTCCATCTCGAATAATGAGCCAGATAAAGTAAATATACAAAGGGCGTTAAGTAACAAGTCGTTATGAAATCACATCAAATCTAGAGTATCTAATGACTGCAGTAAGTACAGTACTGTTGGAGGTGTGGATGGGAGGAGGGAGATCGGGATGAACGAGTGAGTGCATGTGACAGTCACGCCACCATAGCCCTGCTTTGAGACCATGAACCAGGGAAAGTTAGCAGGCTGCCAGCCAATCAGGAGGAGCAATTCAGAGCCCCGAGTCATTAGTGTAAACGAGCGAGGGGGATTTACAGGAGTCGGGCTAATGCATAGTAATCGGCTGGAATTATTTTCTATCTAGCTCCCCAATCCCGCACATTGCCACAAAGGTCTTCCACAACGAGCGTAATTAATTAGACTGTACTTTCTCCACTGCATTTTTATCACTGTCCAAAATCACCTACTTTTAAGAAATGATATTGAAGATTAAATTAGGGATTTTAAAATCAAGGTCTCCCAGAAGAAGGTGCCTATGGGCGAAATAAGATGAATAATTATGCTAAAGTGCGTTATGTAGCCAGATGAAGATATTCCTTGAAACTAAGTGGGTCATCGTTGGCTGCTCGACGCTTCCTGCTAGCATACCCAAGAATAAATTGAATAACATGTATTGAATGGTTAGAGGATAGAGAATTATCTATTCATAGATTGAGAATAGTCACCTTGACGATGTCTATGCATAATTTAAATGGAAAATGGGATATTTCTTGTGCTACTTATTGTATGCAACAGTACAGTTGAAGACAGCATTCAGAGAGAGTCCTTTTTGTTCAGTTATATTTTAGTTCACCTTCAGGTACTACTGAGATCCTTTTCCAAAGAATGTTTATCAATTTCATTAAATATTTATTCTGTAAATACACTGACTGGACAAAACATAAGGAACACCTTCCTAATATTGAGTCGCACCCCCTTTTGCCCTCAGAACAGCCTCAGTTTGATGGGACATGGACTCTACAAGGTGTCAATGTTGGCTGGATTTCATTTGGGTGGAGGACCATTCTTGATACACAGATTTGAGCGTGAAAAACCCAGGAGTGTTGCAGTTTTTGACACACTCAAACCAGATGGCACCTACTACCATAACCCGTTCAAAGGCACTTAGATATTGTCTTGTGCATTCACCCTCTGAATGGCACACATACACAATCCATGTCTCAATTGTCCTCCCCTTCATCTACAATGACTGAAGTGGATTTAACTGTGATGTTAATTCATAAGGACCATAGACTAACCAGGTGAATCCAGGTGAAAGCTATGTCATGGAAAGAACAAATGTTTTGTACACTCAGTGTACTTGGTCTTCCTTGCGCCCCTTTATGGTGTTTGCCTTGGGTGGGCGAGATGGGGGGGGGAGTCTGTATATCTCATGAGGGGTTGAGTTTAACCTTTCTCTCGCACTCTCTCTCCCTCTCTCCGTCCAGGGCGGGCTCTGATGAGATTGACAGACAGGAAGCTGGAGCGAATGGGCATCATGCAGGAGGGCCAACGGCAGTACATCCTCCAGCAGGTCCTGCAGCTCCGCGTCAGAGAAGAGGTCCGCACCCTGCAGCTACTCACGCAAGGTACAACTCTCACCATGGCAGCGTCTCAAATGGCACCCTATTCCCTATATAGAGCACTACTTTTCACCAACGGTAGGAACAGTAGGGTGCCAATTGGGATTGCACCTCATAACACCTCTGTCATTGGCCATGATGGAGCTGGTGTGACCAGGTTTACAGTGATAGCCTATGAAACGATAGGCCATTTCGTTCACCCGATTGCATGGTCGTGCGGCTTTACATTCAATTGGTTTGAATTGTTCTCTCAGCACTCTTTATGTGGCCAAAGCCAGCCACCTGCACCAATCAACACTACAGCCAATTTACAGTATGTGTGTATTTCTGGACCCTACTCTACAGTCTCTTTTCCATCTCAGGTCGTCCAATCACAACACTGACCCCTTACACCCTGACATCCAGTCATTCTTTGTGATTCGTTTCTCCTCAGCATTCAGCACCACTCATCACCCACATCACCACCTGTAACTAAAATCAGCATCATCCCCATCAACTTGTCTCTGGCTCTCAACACAGATCTCTTTTGCCTCAGGGGCGAAATCCAAATACTGGGAAACTGTTCTCGTCTCGAATTCCGGGAAAACAGTTGGAGTTGTGGTGTTTCTCTTTGATGCTCCTTTCTTGTTGCCACCGGTTTCTCTCTTGCCACTGGTTGAGGGAGAGCGAGATGCTACACTACTGCTGGGGGAGAGGGGCCCCTTGTGTCCCTAGAAAGGCTGAACTTGTGCTACTAGAACTACTGCTGTGAGAATTAGAACAGGGAGAGAAGAAAGGAGGGAGAAATGGGGAGTGTTGAGGAAGTGTGAAATGAAGGGAAGGAGCTGGACAAAGGAGAACTAGATTTACTGCGGAAAAGGCTGGGTGGGTCATTTAGTGGGGGAAGAGAACACTGAAGGAAGATGATAAGAGAGGGAGAGAGCCTTGAACAGAGGAGAGCTGGTGTACTTTAGACACTTTTTGGAATAAAGGTGTGGGAAGGCCAGGACCTAACGGTTTGGGAAGTTGTGGGAAATGACAAAAGGCAGCGTGAAAGAGGAGTTTGTGAGAAAAGGAGAGACTGAAGATGAGATGAGGAGAGCAGTGGTGTAATTACTGCGGTGTACCCAGGCAGAATTAGCCAGACAGTGATTAACCTTTAAGGAGCAGTGGGCCATGGGAGGAAAATAATTAGATTCCCATCTCCTCTCCCTCCTCTCTTTGTCTCCACGCAGTGGGAGGATTCTCTACTTTTTATCAACAACAAAGGAGAGTTGTCCTTTCGCTAAATAGTAATACTCAAGTTAGGTAGAGAGGCTTTTTAGACTGTGGAGGACAGTTTGATAAAGTGGCATTTTTTTCAAAAACTGGGCCGTTCCACTACATATACTTTCATAACATTGTTTGTTTGTTCGCATTCAAGGACAGTGCCTTCAGAAAGTATTCATAACCCTTGACTTATTCCACATTTTGTTGTTACAGCCTGAATTCAAAATAGATTCAATATTATTATTTTTTTGTCTGCACGCAACACCCCATAATGACAAAGTTAAAACATGTTTTTAGAAATGTTTGCACATTTTGGGCAGCGATTACAGCTTTGAATCTTTTTGGTTAAGTCTCTAAGAGCTTTGCACACCTGGATTGTACAATATTTGCCCATTTATTTTCAAAATTCTTCAAGCTCTGTGAAATTGGTTGTAGATCATTGCTAGACAGGAATTTTCAATTCTTGCCATAGATTTTCTGGCAGATATAAGTCGAAACTAACTAAGCCATTCAGGAACAATCATTGTCTTCTTGGCAACGCCAGTGTAGATTTGTCCTTGTGTTTTAGGTTATTGTCCTGCTGAAAGGTGAATTCATCTCCGTGTCTGATGGAAAGCAGACTGAACCAGATTTTTATTTATCCTGAAAAACTCCCCAGTCCTTAACGATTACAAGCATTCCCATAACATGATGAAGCAACCACTATGCTTGAAGATATGGAGAGTGGTACTCTGTAATGTATTGGATTTTCCCAAAACAACACAATACTTTGTATTCAGGACAACATTTAGGTTAGTATTGTGGAGTAACAACAATGTTGTTGGTCCATCCTTGGTTTTCTCCTATAACTGTTTTAAAATCACCATTAGCCTCCTGTTGAAATCCCTGAGTGGTTTCTTTCCTCTCCGGAAACTGAGTTAGGAAGGACCCATGTATCTTTGTAGTGACTGGGTGCATTGATACACCATCCAAAGTGTAGTAACTCCACCATGCTCAAAGGCATATTCAATGACTACTTTTATTTTTTATTTTTACCCATTTACCAATAGGTGCCCATCCTTTGCGAGGCATTGGAAAACCTCCCTGGTCTTCGTGGTTGAATTGTATTTCTGAACTTATTTAGGCTTGCCATAACAAAGGGGTTGAATACTTATTGACTCGATACATTTCAGCTTTTCATTTTTAATTAATTTGTAAACATTTCTAAAAACATACTTCCACTTTGATATTATGGGATATTGTGTGGGGGGACAAGTGACACAAAATCTAAATTTTAGTCAATTTTAAATTCAGGCTGTCACACAACAAAATGTGGAAGAAGTCGGTGTGAATACTTTCTGAAGTCGCTGTACATGGATGTTCAAAGTGGATCCTCAAAGTGGGTCCAAGCCTGATGTCTTTGCTATCAATCACATGAAAGGAGTTTGCACAAATACCAACTACATCAGTTACAGGAAAAATCCTTTAATTTACAGTGTTAAATAATAGTAATATGTGAGAACAATAATTTTTTGTTAACAAATGTTTCATTTATCAAAATTATGGAAATCTATTGCAGCTCAAGTCGACTACAAAATCCACAATGCAATGCTCTCTTGAGTACCACTGTATGAATCATAATCCCACAAAACCTAGTGGTCAAACAGGGAAATGGTTCCAATTGTTTTTCCACTATTCATTTTTCCCATAGGTGTTTTTGGAAACACTTAACATAAGGGCTGTGTTTTGTGTAGTCTGACCCTTACGTGATGTTTTGATAACTATGTAAATCTCTCTAGGACAATGTGACTTATATTCACCTCTATTCCCCCCCCAAAATGATATGCTAATTAGCTGCTAATTTGGCTATCATAAAGAACTACAAATACCATGATGATCTGGACAAGACCGATGAATTGAAGCAAAGGTACGAATCTCTAACTATCTAATTGGCTACATTTCTTTAAATGGACAATTCTGTGAACTGTCTTATGCAAGTTTTAAATTGACACAATACCAGCTAGAGATAACATGCAGGAGCTTGCAGGGATTTGTAGTTTTGCATGATGCCTACTTTGATGCTAATTAGCTTTTTCGAATCAGAGTAAATAGAGCCAAATATATTGATAAGTCACCTTGTCCTTGAGAGATTTAAATGGGTATCAATACGTCATGCCAGGGTAAGCCTACATGAAACACAGCCCTAATTTTAAAGTGTTTTTTAAATTTCCTATGGGGAAAAATGTATGGTGAGAAAACGATTTAGAATTTTCCCTGTTTGAACGCTAGGTTTAATGGATATTATGACACCTCCACTGTGGGGCTCTATGGGCTGGCTGGCTAGCTTCTCCCACTTTCTGATGCTGTTGAATTTTCTGATTTCTAATAGCAATTGTACTTTTCAAGAATGACTCGGTGTCCACATTTCTTTTTAAAAAGGGTTGGATGTTAAAGATGTAGAATTTTGTGATTTGAATAGAAATATTTAACCTAGCAGAAGAGTGTATTTCGAGCACATTTACTAGACTTAGTGTTTGCCACCTTGACTTTCTACTTTTCTTCTACCTCTTCATCCATGGGTAAGAGTCAGATACTTAGTTAAGACACTGTGCTGATGGTGAAAAATCAAATGTTCTTGCTTGTTGTTAACCTTTTTGACAAGCAACCATAAAAGGAAAAATGAAATCAATTTAGTACTAAAGTGTACAAGGTTAATGGAAAACTAGAATAACTGTTAATGTTTTTATTTGATCCGTTTTTTTGTTTTGTTTTTACACAATGGGCTGTATTGAATCTCCCCAAGTTGTCTTCGCTCCATAGAACGAAAAGTCAGCAGTTGGTTGTTTATTCTTTCCCCTTATAGTAACTATTTTATTAGAGGCAAACCTCATTTAACATACCATTGGATGCATTACTCTTAAACTTGAATTACACAGCATGAAGAATTTGATACCAAGTTATCCGTCAAGTGTATTGGAGTACTCTGTGGAGATGGATATAGCAGGATATTCTTCAGTTAAATGTTAGAAGAACAGTATAATCATTAGCAATAATAACTCAACTCTCCGTAGCCTAACTCCACTTACAGTATTGCCTTTGCTTATAGGTTCATTAGTAAAGACTGTCTCTTCACTCACTTCATTCTTAAGCAAGTGTCTTCTCTCTCTAATGAAGTCTTCAGTGAAAAGAATACATTTGCACTGTAGTCTAAAGTGCAGAATTTCCTTGCCCCAGACTCCTTAATAAATTAACTCTCCCTGATCTATGGCCTCAAATGGGAATGTCCTTCGCTTGGTGATCTTTAGTCAATAGTGTTTCTTGATGATCTTTTATTGAATGTATTCTTACCTCTGGAGTCTTTGCTTTGTGATTTTTCTTTTAAAATGTATTACTCAAACCACCTTCCCGGGCTGGATTGACACAGAATTAGGAATTAGAATACTAATAATAGTAATTCAATAGGATCTCTCTAGTTTGACACCCCCTGATTTTAGGGTCTTGACTCTGGAGTCTTTAGTGAATATAGTCTTTTGGCAGGTAGCGTCTTTCCTTGGAGTCTTTAGTGAATAGAATGTCTTTACTCTGGAGAAGGAGGCTGAGCTGAGTGGTTTATTTTCTGAGCTCCCTACACGGCAGGTTTCAGTCCTCTGTGGAGTCAATAGCCCCGGAAAACTCCTTCGTCTACCACCTCCTTCGCTCTCCCCCAAAAGAGACCCTATCTGCACCGGAAAGTCGTCAAGATATGATTTAAGGTGAAGAAAAAGTGAAATTCATTTTTAGATGTAATTCTTACCTATAAGACCGAAGCTGAGCACTATAATATCACTATTTAATGAAGTCCTCAGTTCTGTTACTCCCTATTTTAAACGTCTAACACTATGAATGCCTTAGGTTCCAATCGGGGCTCATATTCGAAAGGTTAGGAGTCATTATGTAGCAAAGTAATGTGGCCACACTGTTCGTGAAATTGCCTCTGAGCCCTCGCTCATTAGTCGCTAACATCTGAAAGCTCGGCTACCCACAGTGAGAGACAATGTAGCTACACCACTAATAAATGTTATGAAATACAGGGAATAATTATTTCTGTCTTTGTGAAGGCACAGACTCCATTTACTCCATTTATTTGCACCGCATTCGAAGCGGCCACGGTAATCAGCCACCCCGCAGTTGGTATTGAGTGAGAAATGTAGCCCAGGTGTTTTTAAACAAGCCTGGAACAAAACACTGGTGTTTTGAAATGAATAGTTCTGCCTTTTGATAACCTCCGGTGACAAGTCCCCTCAATATGGAGTGAAGGCTCCCTGCTTAGGTTACCAATTAGAGTACTGTTCTCCCTCACAAATACCTCAGACCGGACTGCGAGTGTGTGGGGCAGCCATTTTCTTTCTTTCTCCTTTTTGTTTCCCTGCCTACTTGCACAGAGGGAGTTGAAGAACGTCAAGGTTAGCCGCTGCAGCACGTCATCTGGTTTTATCCAGGGAGAAGCAGGGAATACAAGAATACAACAAAACCTTCTTCTAACCTGCACTCTCTCTCTCAAGGATGTCAGAGCTGTAGGGCAGTGAAGCATGAACAACACGTGCAGATCTGTTAATGAAGCTGAAGGAGAGAGGGCACCGCTGTAGAACTCAAAAGATGGAATACCCAGAGCAGAGAGGGCATGCAGGTAGAATAGCCAGAGGCACTGATTGTACTGTTGTCATACGTGACGCTCGATGCAGCATCACCTTCGACCTGTGAACCTGGTAGAAGCACAGAGATGGCATTGAGCACAGATTCTGATATCTTTAGCTGATTATATAGACTCAGGCAAAGACTTTATTAGTTTTGTCATGTCCTACAGTGGACCTTTGCAGACAGCATGGACATTGACTTTATCCAAAACAAGTTTATCGTGAGCTTAATAGACTGTTATTATAGATTTAACTTTTCAAACTGTTACTCTGCAAGTGTCGGCTCTGAACTTTGCAACAACAATGACCCGGCAGGTCGTTTTTAAAGCCGCAAAAAGCTCAATCGTTTAAAAAAAATGTATCCTCTAACCGTGGCGGTTTTTCACCGCGTGGAGCCGCATTCATCAATATATGGAGCAACGAAGAGCAATAAAAAGGCATCGCCCTAGCTGGTTCCGCTCAGTCGGCAGACAGCCATTCCCGACCGCCACCTGCCACTCAGGAGTTTAGACGTCTGCCCGCCTAGGCAGTCAGGCACATGAAGTCAGCTTCCCAGAATTCACTCATGATCTAGCCAACCTGGATCAATGGCAAGCAGGACGCTTTACTGTTAACACCGCCAGCCATTACATATCTTTGGGCCCTGGCTGCTGACTCCAACCCTATATGGAGGGTCGCTATAAGACACTATTATAGTGGTGATGAGGAAGAGCTCCACGGACCCTTAGTGTCCAGAAGTAATTTAGCAATTCATTGCGATCTGTGGAGTTACTTTTATCTCAAGTTTTCTCGTGTCAATTAACTAGTGACATTCCTGGATTACTATTAATATTAACAGTCTGATTTAATCAACATATGTTCGTCAGTTGAAAAAAAGTTGGGTACAAGACCGTGTACATATATTGACTGTGTTTGGCAAAATCACTACATATCCCATTGAGCCAAGCAGGGAGAGGAAGTTGTCACAGTTCCAAGACCAGTCCAAAACATTCTGCTAACCCTATGCCAATGACGCTGGTGGATCTCAAAATTGATCTTGGATCCGCGTTAAGTCGCAATGATATCCTTCGCCTCCTTCTTATGACCGATACTGTATCTCGAACCAGTCATGACTATTCAACAAAACAAGCTTTCTTTGCCGCAAATTTCTTAGTTACATGATTGTATAACTAGCAAAGGAGTTTTGAAGTTGAGGGTGCAGTATTTATGAAGTTTGGCAATGAGGATGAAAACGAGCATAGTTCAGCTAGCTGGGGAAAATGAGCATGGGCTAATTCACGTAGCGAAAAATTTGATTTAAGCAATTCAGACTGAAACAAATAAATTAGATTTACTTATATTTAAGGAGAGCAAATGGATTTTCCAATTCTAAAATCAGCTGTAACTCTCAATAGTAAAACAAAGATTCATGGTGATATCGCTTCCGGATACAGTAGATTCCTCCTCCTCACCAGTATAGAGGTTTTGGTGGGATTATGTGTTGCCATGGTGACCTTAATGTACCTCTCTGGGCTAGGCGGGACGAATTCGTCCCACCTACGTAACAGCCACTTTAAGCCTGTGGCGCGATTTTCAAAACCTTAAAAATCCTATTACTTCAATTTCTCAAACATATGACTATTTTACAGCTATTTAAAGACAAGACTCTCGTTAATCTAACCACACTGTCCGATTTCAAAAAGGCTTTACAACGAAAGCAAAACATTAGATTATGTCAGCAGAGTACCAAGCCAGAAATAATCAGACACCCATTTTTCAAGCCAGCATATAATGTCACCAAAACCCAGAAGACAGCTAAATGCAGCACTCACCTTTGATGATCTTCATCAGATGACAACCCTAGGACATTATGTTATACAATACATGCATGTTTTGTTCAATCAAGTTCATATTTATATCAAAAACCAGCTTTTTACATTAGCATGTGACGTTCAGAACTAGCATACCCCCCGCAAACTTCCGGGGAATTCGCTAACATTTTACTAAATTACTCACGATAAACGTTCACAAAAAGCATAACAATTATTTTAAGAATTATAGATACAGACCTCCTCTATGCACTCGATATGTCCGATTTTAAAATAGCTTTTTGGTGAAAGCACATTTTGCAATATTCTAAGTACATAGCCCAGGCATCACGGGCTAGCTATTTAGACACCCGGCAAGTTTAGCACTCACCATAATCATATTTACTATTATAAAAGTTTGATTACCTTTTGTTGTCTTCGTCAGAATGCACTCCCAGGACTGCTACTTCAATAACAAATGTTGGTTTGGTCCAAAATAATCCATCGTTATATCCGAATAGCGGCGTTTTGTTCGTGCGTTCCAGACACTATCCGAAATTGTAAAGAAGGGTCGCGCGCATGGCGCAATTCGTGACAAAAAAATTCTAAATATTCCATTACCGTACTTCGAAGCATGTCAACCGCTGTTTAAAATCAATTTTTACGACATTTTTCTCGTAGAAAAGCGATAATATTCCGACAGGGAATCTCCTTTTCGGCAAACAGAGGAAAAAATCACAAAGGCGGGGGCGGTCGGGTCACGCGCATAAGCCCAGAGTCCCTTGATCGGCCACTTGAGAAAGGCGATAATGTGTTTCAGCCTGGGGCTGGGATGACGACATTCTGTTTTTTCCCGGGCTCTGAGCGCCTATGGAAGACGTGGGAAGTGTCACGTTAGAGCAGAGATCCTTAGTAAAAGATAGAGATGGAAAAGAAGTTCAAGAAATGGTCAGACAGGCCACTTCCTGTAAAGGAATCTCTCAGGTTTTGACCTGCCATTTGAGTTCTGTTATACTCACAGACACCATTCAAACAGTTTTAGAAACTTTAGGGTGTTTTCTATCCATATGTAATAAGTATATGCATATTCTAGTTACTGGGTAGGAGTGGTAACCAGATTAAATCGGGTATGTTTTTTATCCAGCCGTGTCAATACTGCCCCCTAGCCCTAACAGGTTAATGTAGTGGATTGTGTGCCATAGATCATTAATGTCGTTTTGGAGCGTAGCCTGTCTTTTCTTGTACTGGTCTTGTTTATTTGGAGGTCGTTTTAATTTTATGTCTTCTTGTAATTTAGTGTCTAGTTCTTTCGCTTCTATCTTAGCACCTTTTTTAGTAGCTGGTCAATCTTAATCTCAAGGTGTTTGTCTCTATTTGGTCTTTTCAGTTAACCTCTATCGATCTTAACTTATAGGCGTGGAACAGATGGGACATGTTAGCCCATGTTGCCATAGATTCATATGAATGGCTGTAAACATTTGAAGACACCGGGAGAGCGAGAGAGCAAGGGCATTTTGAGGAAACATAGGTGTCTCAAGGGGGTGCATAAAAGGAAATTATGAATTAATGCTGGATCGTGCTCAGGATTTATGATACTGCAATTAGCGGTAGCAGCGGCGCTACACCTGATGATCCATTATTATTCTAACGTCTTTCATGTCGAAGGCAAATTTGATGTCAGTAATTATCTTTTGAGCCAGTAGTTCTCAAAGTAGCGCTCAAGCCAAAACGTGTCCTCAAAAGGGGCGGGTGCAACTCAATATTAGGAAGGTGTACACTCAGTGTATGTCTGCTGCAGAGGGACGAGAGAGCCATGAGAAAACAACAAGTTTTGATCAGGAATGGAAATAAGAGCTGAAAACATGGGATCCTATTTTAAAAAGAAGATGGAGAACAAACTATGAAGGAAAAATACTGGAATTTTGGTGCAGGTACAGCAAACTAGCGCAAAATTAATATTGCGATTTATTTACAAAACGATACAATGCGATATATCGTAAAAAATAATATCCCGACATGTACCCATTTTTCCGGGGGGCCCCATCACTAAAAGTTAGTACATCAAGACTCTCAAGGTTCTTGTATGCCATCATCAATATTGCATACAGTGCCTTCAGAATGTAATCACAACCCTTGACTTTGTCCACATTTTGTTGTTACAGCCTGAATTTAAAATGGATTACATTTAGATATTGTCACTGGCCTACACGAAATACCCCAATAATGTCAGTGGAATTATGTTTTTAGAAATGTTGACAAATTAATTTAAAATTAAAAGTTGACATGTCTTGAGTCAATAAGTATTCAATGTTATGGCAGGCCTAAATTAATTTTGTAGTAAAAATGTGCTTTACAAGTCACATAAGTAGCATGGACTCACTCCGTGCGCAATAAAAGTGTTTAACATGATTTTTGAATGACTGCCTCATCTCTGTACCCCACACATACAATTATCTGAAAGTCCCTCAGTCAATCATTGAATTTCAACCACAAAGACCAGGAGGGTTTTCCAATGCCTCACAAAGAAGAGATTGGTAAAAAATATTGAATATCCCTTTGAGCATGCTGAAGTTATTAATTACACTTTGGATGGGGTATTTAAACACCCAGTCAGTACAAAGATACAGGCGTCCAACTCACTTGCCAGAGAGGAAGGAAACTGCTCAGGTATTTCACCATGAGACCAATGCTGACATTAAAACAGTTTTCTTTCACAGCTATTAAACTAAGGCTAGATCAACGTGGTAGTTACTCCACAATACCAACCTAATTGACAGAGTGAAAAGAAGGAAGCCTGTACAGAATTTTTTTTTCTCCAAAACATTCATCCTTTTTGCAATAAGGCACCAAAGTAAAACTGCAAAAATGAGGCATGTTTTGAAATATATATATACACACACACACACACACACACACACACACACACACACACACACACACAACCGGTAAAATGTTTTAGAACACCTACTCATTCAAGGGTTTTTCTTTATTTTACTATTTTCTACATTGTAGAATAATAGTGAAGACATCAAAAATATGAAATAACAAATATGGAATCATGTAGTAACCAAAAAAGTGTTAAACAAAGTAGCCACCCTTTGCCTTGATGACAGCTTTACACACTCTTCATTCTCTCAACCAGCTTCATGAGGTAGTCACCTGGGAATCATTTAAATTAACAGGTGTGCCTTGTTAAACGTTTATTTGTAGAAATGTCTTTCCTTCTTTAATGCGTTTGAGCCAATCAGTTGTGTTGTGACAAGGTAGGGGTAATATAAAGAATGTAGCCCTATTTGGTAAAAGACCAAGTGCATATTATGGCAAGAACAGCTCAAATAAACAAAGAGAAACGACATTCCATTGCTTTAAGACATGAAGGTCAGTCAATCCAGAAAATGTTAAGAACTTTGAAAGTTTCTTCAAGTGCAGTCACAAAAACCATCAAGCGCTATGATGAAACTGGCTCTCTTGAGGACTGCCACAGGAATGTAAGACCCAGAGTTAGCTCTGCTGCAGAGGATACTTCATTAGTGTTACCAGCCTCAAATTGCTTCCCAAATAAATGCTTCACAGAATTCAAGTAACACACATCTCAACATCAACTGTTCAGAGGAGACTGCGTGAATCAGGCCTTCATGGTCGATTGCTGCAAGGAAACCACTACTAAAGGACACCAATAAGAAGAAGAAACTTGCTTGGGCCAAGAAACACGAACAATGGACATTAGACCGGTGGAAATCTGTCCTTTGGTCTGGAGTCCAAATTTGAGATTTTTGGTTCCAGCCACTGTCTTTGTGAGACGCAGAATATGTGAACGGATGATCTCCGCATGTGTGGTTCCCACTATGAAGCATGGAGGAGGTGGTGTGGGGGTGCTTTGGTTACACCTTCAGTGATTTATTTAGAATTCAAGGCACACTGAACCAGCATGGCTACCACAGCATTCTGCAGCAAACGCCATCCCATCTGGGTTGCGCTTAGTGGGACTAGCATTTGTTTTTCAACAGGCGGATAACCCAACACACCTCCAGGTTGTGTAAGGGCTATTTGACCGAGAGTGATGGAGTGCTGCATCAGATGACCTGGCCTCCACAATCACCTGACCTCAACCCAATTGAGATGGTTTGGGATGAATTGGAACGCAGAGTGAAGGACAAGCAGTCAACAAGTGCTCAGCATATGTGGGAACTCCAAGACTGTTGGAAAAGCATTCCAGGTGAAGCTGGTTGAGAGAATGCCAAGAGTGTGCGAAGCCTTCATCAATGCAAAGGGTGGCTACTTAGAATCTCAAATATATTTTGATTTGTTTAACACCTTTTTTTTCTTTTTTTTTTACTACAGTACATGATTCCATATGTGTTATTTCATAGTTGATGTCTTCACAATTATTCTGAAATGTAGAAAGTAGTACAAATAAAGAAAAAATCTTTGAGTGTGTCCAAACCTTTGGTTGGTACTGTAGGTAACTGCCAAAATAAAGGAAACTCCAACAATTATTTATTTAACATTTATTTAACAAGGCAAGTCAGTTAAGAACAAATTCTTATTCACAATGACGGCCTATCCCGGACGACGCTGGGCCAGTTGTGCGCGGCCCTATGGGACTCCCAATCACGGCCGTGATACAGCCTGGAATCGAACCAATGGAATCCTGTTTCCATTGATCATCCTTCGGATGTTTCTACAACTTGATTGGAATCCACCTGTGCTACATACAATTGATTGAACATGATTTGGAAAGGCACACACCTGTCTATATAAAGTCCCACAGTTGACAGTGCATGTCAGAGCAAAAACCAAGCCATGAGGTCGAAGGAATTGTCCGTAGAGCTCCGAGTCTTGTTTCGTGGTACAGATGGGTACCAAGACATTTCTACAGCATTGAAGGTAACCAAGAATATGGTGGCCTCCATTATTCTTAAATGGAAGAAGCTTGGAACCACCAAGACTCTTCCTAGAGCTGGCCGCCTGGCCAAACTGAGCAATTGGAGGAGAAGGGCCTTGGTGAGGGAGGTGACCAAGAACCCGATGTTCACTCTGACAGAGCTCCAGAGTTCCTCTGTGGAGATGGGAGAACCTTCCAGAAGGACAACCACAGTGGAGGCAGCTCATAATAGCACATAATAATTGCTGGAACAGAGCGAATGGAATGGTATCAAACAATTGGAAACCACGTGTTTGATGTATTTGATACCTTTCCGCTCCAGCTATTTCCATGATTCGCCCTCCCCAGTTAAGTTACCCCCAACCTTCTGTGGACAACCATCGCTGCAGCACTCCACCAATGGTAGAGTGGCCAGACGGAAGCCACTCCTCAGTAAAAAGCACATGACAGCCTGCTTGGACTTTGCCAAAAGGCACCTGAAGGACACTCGGACCATGAGAAATAAGGTTCTGTGGTCTGATGAAACCATATTTGGCCTGAATGCCACGTGTCACGTCTGGAGGAAACCAGGCACCATCTCTAGGATGAAGCATGGTGGTGGCAGCATCATGCTCTGGGGATGTTTTTCAGCGGCAGGGACTGGGAGACTAGTCTGGCTCGAGGGAATGATGAACGGCGCATATTACAGACATCCTTGATGAAAGCCTGCTCAGGACCTCAGTCTGGGGCAAAGGTTGACCTTCCAACAGGACAGCGACCCTAAGCACACAGCCAATACATCGCAGGAGTGGCTTTGGGTCAAGTCTCTGAATGTCCCTGAGTGGCCCAGACAGAGCCTAGACTTGAACCCGAGCCAACATCTCTGGAGAGACCTGAAAATAGCTGTGCAGCGATGCTCCCCATCCAACCTGACATGGCTTGAGGGTCTGCAGAGATGAATGGGAGAAACTCCCCAAATACGCTTGTAGGGTCATACCCAAGAGCACTCGAAGCTGAAATCGCTGTCAAAGGTGCTTCAACAAGGTACTGAGTAAAGGGTCTGAATACTTTGTATGTCATATTTCTTTTTTTTATTTCTTTTTTTGGGGCAAAAAAATCTGAACTTGTTTTTGCTTTGTCATTATGGGGTATTCTGTGTAAATTGATGGGGGGGGGGGGGGGGGGGGATTAAATACATTTTATGGTAAGGTTGTTACGTAACAAAATGTGGAAAAATTCAAGGGGTCTGAATACATGTATTTTGTTTTGTAGAACTTTCACATATACATTTTTTTTTTTTTTATTGGTTTCATATATTTGTTCATGTTTAGCTCACATAATATAATATAATTTAAAGGTAGCCATTATGGTGTCTAATAGACTAAACATGGCAAAAACAAATGTAGACATTAATAAATGCATTTCTATAGCTTGCAAAATATTTTTTACAATGGTTGGGGAGTGCTAAGATGGTGGCTTTAAAGCAGCGCCCCCTGTCAGTCATCTAATGTATTTTTAAATCATTGGAGGGATGCAACACCGTTCTGCCATGAGAAATTCCATAATTTGGTGTTTTTTGTTTATGGTGTTCGGAAAACGCTGTCTCAGGCGCTGCTCCAGGATCTCCCATGAGTGTTCATTTGGGTTGAGATCTGGTGACTGAGATGGCCATGGCATATGGTTTAGATTGGTTTGATGAGCATTAAAACTTTCGGTGCCCTGTGGATGGGAGCAGTAGCGTAGCTTAATCATGACGGGCCCAGGTGCCCCAAAAAATTCCGGGCCCCTATCTCCACCCATATTTCCCTTTTAATTAAAATAGTTTTGTTGGTAAGGCTGTTAATATTACTAAGCATTGTAACAACAGAGGAGAACCTAATCTAAGGGCACATTTGAAGCTGTTACCGGCAATATAGCCAATACAAATCAAATCAAATACATTCAGCAACATGGACGACGGTCAGAAATGAACCCGTATAAGTAGATCAGCACCACAGAAAGCACTAAGTAGTCAAAAAAACACCCTATTTTATCTGCAAATAATAGGCAGTAGCCTATATTATAAAACATAAATGTATAAATCAATCTCTTGACAGAAACACTGAAATGCAGCTAATGACCCAGTACATGCTCGCAGAAGTTATGCACGGCGTCAAAAATGACATACCGGTATTTCAAATGATCTGCCTCCCGCAGAGGCCTATAGCAAAAACACCAGCAAATCAATCAAGTGGAGCATTCAAAAAGATTCATTAAATGGCAGCATGCCTTTTTAACAGTATATGATGCGTATGTGCTTATTATTCTTATTGCCTAGTTAAACGTGTAGGCTATGATGACAATGAAATGGCTCAGCGGCCGTGCACCAGAACATGGTTTCCAAAGACAGATCGATCATAGTCGTAGATTGACAAGCAATATAAATGAATCTCAATAAAGCATGATTTATATAGGCTGTCTGGGTAGCCTGCCTTGTAAAAATATAAGCTCACTCACTCATTTTGATTGGCATTCGACAGGCCTTGCGCTCTGCTAAGTCGTTGACTATGGCATTCAAATCCATGGTCCTGGCCCTGGTGTTTTCAGTGGACAGAATGGCCAACCCACTCAGTCTCTCCTGTCCCATGCTGCTCCTCAGGTATGATTTTTATTATTTTCAGTTTGGAAATGGAGCACTCAGCACTGGCTACCGTTACTGGCAGAGTCATAAAAAGGAGCTTTGCTGTAACTACTTCCCCAAATATAGCAGTGACTGAATTGTAATCCACAATGAGCATCTTGGCCAGGTCTCTCACTGTAGTGTGCTTTTCTATTTCCCTCTTAAAACAGGCCCTGAAAGCGAGTAATTGGCCATATGTATTGCTGATTTATCTTTTGCTAGCCGGCTGGCGGTCTTGTAGAGCGCATCATCATCTGCGTTGGCCAGGGTAGTAGGATGGATGGAGTCTGACTCTGTTGCCCGCAGACCTTTAAATCTGTTTGACAGCTGGTGGATAACGATGTCAAGGTTTGCATTAAAGACGTTGACTCTAAAACTACTCTCCCCATCGGGCAGTCGCTCGTCCTCGCATAGCTCATCAAAATGACGCCTCGCCTTCCTTCTCCGAGTGTCTTCAAATGCGTTCTGAGCTCCCCATTTGTCGGCAAGGGTCTTTGCAGTGACTTTGGCCTTTTCAAAATCCGGTGGGAATCCGGACAGGACCTCTATCAGGTCCTTGAGTAGGCTAACTGCCCTGTGCAGGTCTGCGTCTTTGGCCTATAGCATTTTGGAGACGACGTTCACGTTTTCAAAAACCTTAGTCTGCAGAACGACAAAGAAAATGTCTACTCCAAAATCAAATATACCACTCAACATTGATCATCTCTTTATGCTATGCCCAAAGAAGGTGTATAACAGTTCAACAGTATCATGAAACTTTTTTTAAATCTCTGGCACATGTTTGATAGTTGTTGTTGAGAGCCGGGTAAAGATTATGAGCTGTGCACATAAACAGCAAGTGGCTCTTTTTCGGATATTCTGGCCTGCACACCCGAAATAGACCCCGCTCATGTTAGCAGTTCCA
Source organism: Salmo salar (assembly GCF_965601325.2). NCBI lineage: Eukaryota > Metazoa > Chordata > Actinopteri > Salmoniformes > Salmonidae > Salmo > Salmo salar. The sequence continues at coordinate 67,801,675 of NC_138304.1, read as the reverse complement.
TCATACCCCTGCCCGGGATATTTTGAAATATCCAGCCCATTATCCTCTATACTGCCCAGGATTTTATGTTGAAGCTCAGCTGCTGATGTGTCAGCAGTCTCCAGAAGTCCCCATGATGGTCAGATCTGTGGTGACATTATTTGCATCCCTTATCACTCTCACATAGCGATAAACTTGGCTTAACTGGTCTACTTTGGATACATCCGGTGTGCTGTCCATAATAACTGGTTGTCACACTTCACTCGCTCGGCTAAGATAGAAATCAGCTCATTTTGGATCTGAGGACTGAGACACTTAACGGATCCTGCGGGGAGTTCTGAAAGTTCTTTCAGAACTGGGTCATAAAATGACGGCAGTTCAATTATACTGAGAAAATTCCCACTGTTGGCCTGCCTCAGGTTTTCACGGTGCCCTCTGAACGAAATTACAAATTACATGATGCAAGTGTGGGAGTTGCATTAACTATGCGCTCCAACACCTGTCGCCAGAGATTTGCTGCGTTACGCACGCCTCTCTCCATTTCTGCGTCAATAGTGCCATTTGAGCTTCCATTGCTCATATACCGAACAGGCCCCCATCTGAATTTGGGATGTCTCATGACATGCTATTTTGGGTGTTAGATGGCGCCAATCTCTCACCCCATTCACTCCGATCTCCGAACAGCTAGCAAGGCTCACAATACGCGCAATCTAGCTTGGCCGAATAACATAGCCATGTATGTGGTCATTTGATTCCAGCCTTGGTTGTAGTGGTGTAATACGACTCGGGAAAAACACTGCCTTTCGTCATCTCTTGGGAATGGGCCAGTAGGCTTACGCAAGCCTAATACAATAACGTGCCGTTTGACTTTTGCATCCACATTTGTTGCATAATGCCCCCTGTCAGTTGGATAGGTAAAAAGGCTGTCTGTCCCACTTCCACCCGTTTCCTCAGCCGCCACGATTCTAGCCTCGCCATGTTCCTCCCAGCCCGGCCCGGGGATAGCTTGTCCTGCCTGGCTTGTGCTCAGGGTCGTATCCGCCGATACCTGACAACCTGTATCCCCCTCTGTCAAAGTTGCTTCTTCTGGCACGATGGAACAGCTTGGCCTTTACTCACTTGAGCCGCTAAAAGCTGCTGTTGGCGACGATTAACCTACATCCTCTTCTGGTCCTGCTATATTGCTTGTGCTAGCAATGGCTGCAGTTGAACTGCATTTGAAAACAGAATCTAATTTAACTAATTTTGATACCTCCTTTGCTTTCAAATTTTGTGTTGATACATTTCTGATTTTTAAATCCATAATTTTCTATTCTTGACTTTCAAATTTTTTTTTGGGGGGGGGGGCGTTGTCTTTTGATAGCTAGCTCAACTGTTGCTTAAAACGATGACCGAAACAACAATGCTTTGGAGAATATTTGCACAATGAATCCCAGAATGCATTTCATTATCTTAACATGGTATTGAAACTATTGAATAATATGATTTATTTATCAAATTATTTTGATTTGTTGTCATCAAATCACAAAAATATCATGCTGACTTATGTAGTGGCAAAAAAAAAAAAAAAACATTTTGTTGGTGAAACCAGTGGGATCATATAGCCTACGTTAAGGAAAGTTATTCTCGTCAAATCGTAGACGTGATGGACTCGCATCAACAATTCATACTTGGGCGTGGTGGGGCGGTATTCAAATTACATAGGGGGCCCGCGGCTCCGCAGATCCGGACCCGGCAGCAGGCCTATGTATGTCACGAGCCCTGGCGCGACCGCACCGGCTGCACCGGCTGAAGCTACGCCACTGGATGGGAGCATTGGAATCCTACCTCGGAGAGAGGGAGAGATCTAGATACTGGGTAGTAGTCAGAAATGCATTGATCCCAACTGTTTCAACATAGCCTACCAGTATTTCATAATCAAGTGTGCCCTAACAGCTTTTGCTGTTTTGATAAGATTAGATTTGGCCTCTTGGTTTACAGAATAAATAGTAGGCGAGAAATGACTTATCTTTATAACCGAGACTAAATTAATTCACAGGACTTGGAGGTTCAGAGATCTTCTAACTTACATTTTTATGACTATAAATATTTACAGGCAAGGGTTGCCAAGAGGGTGAAATATAAATGAGGATTTTATTTGTAAGTTTCATATTATAATTCTCTCGCTTCATTATTCCTCTCTCTCTCTCTGTGTGTGTGTGTGTGTGTGTGTGTGTGTGTGTGTGTGTGTGTGTGTGTGTGTGTGTGTGTGTGTGTGTGTGTGTGTGTGTGTGTGTGTGTGTGTGCAGGTTGGTTTGCTTGCTCGTTTGATACTACATCCCTGACTATACCCCTGTAATGCTACTTAATATTTCAGTTTGTGTGTCAGGTATCATCATTGTCTATGTGCATCATCAATTATCCGGATCAGCACGTGCACGCATCACTGTGCACGCTGTCGGAGCCACCGCAGGCTTAACTTGCCCTCTATTAAAGATTTACGCTCTCCGTGGGGAATTATTAAACCCCAGAGCCCCACTTCGTGACGCTCGGTTTGTAGCATTGTGCCAAGATTAAAGGAGGTTCATTGAAAGGTCTTTTAACCATTCTGGATGATTGATCTCGCTCCAGCCCTAAGAATGCCAATCTTCTCTCTGTCTCTCGGCCCTAGTATTCTCTCTTTCTCGCTCTCTCTCGTACCATTGTTGTGGAAATTCAGTACGGAGAGAGACTTGGTCTTGGTCATTTCTTCAAACAATCTTTATTTAATATTGATTAATTATTGCAATAATGAGACCTTCAGCCCACCAGTCTTGACTGACTGCTAGGCTGAGAGTCTAGCCTTTACAGACAAGGCACAGTTTTTAAATAGCTGATACCAAGATTGCTTAGTCAGTCACTTTTAACCTTCCCATAAGCCACCTTGGTTATCTACACAGGATGGTATTTTACTTAGTTTCCCAGATGCCAGGAAGATAAGACAATGAGGCATTGTTCTTAACTCTTCCAGGCTCTCTCTATCTCGAGTCACACACACCACATCTTGTCTATAGAATGCTAGCTTTTAGGTTTTTATCACCAACACAAGTTAGCTTCAAGCTATCTCTAGTAGATCCCATGTCCTCAACACCCAGACTAGCTGCAGGGTGCTAGAGTGGAGACCATAAAACACAGCATTAGCAGGACAGAAATATCTTACTGTTTGTTAAGAAAATAATTGTTACATAGCCAACAAATAAGGTGAATACATCATTTTTCCCTGACACCCTCTTCAGCCCCCTTTGGCCCCGCTCGTCTAGCAGCCATGTTTGAGGGACACTCCTGTAATTACACCCTTTGATTATCCTCCACACTGAACTCCTCACCCTGAGAGAGGGAGAGATTTGCTGATGATACAGACCTGGGCTGCCTCAGTGCCTCTGCCAGGCAACACCACAGTAATGAAAAGGTGTGCCCAGTCCACGCTGAGATATTCAAATCAAAGTCAAATCAAATTTTATTGGTCACATACACATGGTTAGCAGATGTTAATGCGAGTGTCGCAAAATGCTTGTGCTTCTAGTTCCAACAGTGCAGTAATATCTAACAATTCCCAACAACTAACTAATACACACAAATCTAAAGGAGTGAATGAGAATATGCACAAATAAATAAATGGATGAGCGATGGCTGAGCGGCATAGGCAAAATACAGTATATACATGTGATTAAAGTAATGTAAGATATGTAAACATTTAGAGTGATCCATTTATTAAAGTGTCCAGTGATTGGGTCTCAATACAGTATATACATGTGATAAGCGTAATGTAAGATATGTAGACATTATTAAAGTGCCATTATTTAGTGGCATTGTTTAAAGTGACTAGTGAGCCATTTATTAAAGTGGCCAGTGAACGGGTCTCAACGTGGGCAGCAGCCTCTGAGTTAGTGATTGCTGTTTAGCAGTCTGATGGCCTTGAGATAAGCTGTTTCTCAATCTCTCGGTCCCAGGTCTGATGCACCTGTACTGACCTCGCCTTCTGGATGATAGCTGGGTGAACAGGCAGTGGCTCGGGTGGTTGTTGTCCTTGATGATCTTTTTGGCCTTCCTGTGACATCGGGTGCTGTAGGTGTCATGGAGGGTAGGTAGTTTGCCCCCGGTGATGCGTTGTGTAGACCGCACCACCCTCTGGAGAGCCTTGCAGTTGAGAGTGGTGCAGTTGCCGTACCAGGCTGTGATACAGCCCGACAGGATGCTCTCGATTTGTGCATCTGTAAAAGTTTCAGGGTTTTGGGTGACAAGCCAAATTTCTTCAGCCTTCTGTTGCACCTTCACCACACTGTGTGGGTGGACCATTTCAGTTTGTCTGTGATATGTACGCTCAGGAACTTAAAACTTTCCACCTTCTCCACTGCTGACCCTTCGATGTGGATAAGGGGGGGCTCCCTCTGCTGTTTCCTGAAGTACACCACGATCATCTCGTTTGTTTTGTTGACGTTGAGAGTGAGGTTATTTTCTTGACACCACACTCTGAGTGCCCTCACCTCCTCCCTGTAGGCTGTCTCGTCATTGTTGGTGATAAAGCCCACTACTGTTGTGTCGTCTGCAAACTTGATGATTGAGTTGGAGGCGTGCATGGCCATGCAGTCATGGGTGAACAGGGAGTACAGGAGAGGGCCCTTGTGGGGCCCCAGTGTTAAGGGTCAGCGACGTGGAGATGTTGTTTCCTACCTTCACCACCTGGGGGTGGCCCGTCAAAGTCCAGGACCCAGTTGCACAGGGAGGGGTTGAGACCCAGGGCCTCCAGCTTGATGATGAGCTTGGAAGGTACTATGGTGTTGAATGCTGAGCTGTAGTCAATGAACAGCATTCTTACATAGGTATTCTTTTTGTCCTGATGGGACAAGGCAGTGTGCGGTACGATGGCAATTGCATCATCTGTGGACCTGTTGGGGCGGTATGCAAATTGAAATGGGTCTAGGGTGGCAGGTAAGGTGGCGGTGACATGATCCTTGACTAGCCTCTCAAAACACTTCATGATGACAGAAGTGAGTGCCTTCTTGGGTACAGGAACAATGGTGGCCATCTTGAAGCATATGGGGACAACAGACTGGGATATGGAGCAATTCAAATGTCCGTACACACACCAGCCAGCTGGTCTGCACATGCTCTGAGGACGTGGGTAGGGATGCCGTCTGGGCCAGCAGCCTCACGTTTACATGTTTTACTCACGTCAGCCACTGAGATGGAGAGGGAGGAGACGCAGTCTTTGTTAGCACGCCGAGGCGGTGGCACTGTATTATCCTCAAAGCGGGCAAAGAAGGTGTTTAGTTTGTCTGAATACGTGATGTCAGTATCTGTGACGTGGCTGTTTTTGTAGTCCATGATTTCCTGTAGACCCTCCAACATACGTCTCGTGTCTGAGCCGTTGAATTGCGACTCCACCTTGTCCCTGTACCAGCATTTCGCATTCCCTTGCCTTGCGGAGGGAATGACTACACTGTTTATATTCAGCCATATCACCAGACCTCTTTCCATGGTTAAATGCAGTGGATCGCGCTTTGTTTTTTGCGAATGCCTCCATTCATCCACGGTTTCTGGTTAAGGGTAGGTTTTAATAGTCACAGTGCAATGCACTTATTTATAAACGCACTCACCGAGTCAGCGTATAGATGTTGTTCTCTCGTATTCCAGTCCGTGTGATCAAAACAATCTTGGAGTGTGGCTTCCAATTGGTCAGACCACCGTTGAATGGTTCTCGTCACTGGTACATCCTGTTTGAGTTTCTGCCTATAAGCCGGGATGAGCAAGATGGCGTCATGATTGGATTTGCCGAAGGGAGGGTGGGGGAGGGCTTTGTATGCATCGCGGAAGTTAGAGTAGCAGTGGTCAAGAGTATTATCCCTACGTGTCGTGCAATCAATATGCTGATAAAAATTTGGTAACATTGATCTCAAATTTGCTTTGTTAAAATCCCCAGCTACAACAAATGCAGCCTCCAGGTATATCATTTCCAGTTTACATAGAGTACAGTGAAGTTTGTTGAGGGCCGTCTTGGTGTTCGCTTGAGGGGGGATGTGCACAGCTTTGACTATAACTGGCGAGAATTCTCTTGGTAGGTAGAATGGCTGGCATTTGATTGATAGGAATTCTAGGTCGGGTGAGCAGAAGGACTTGAGTTCCTGTGTGTTATGATCACACCATGAGTTGTTAATTATAAAGCATACACCCCCGCCATTCCTCTTCCCAGAGAGGTGTTTATCTCTGTCGGCGCGATGCATGGAGAAGCCCGGTGGCTGGACCGATTCCGACAACATATCCCAGAGAGCCATGTTTCTGTGAAACAGAGAATGTTACTATCTCTGGTGTCTCTCTGGAATTCCTCGAATTTCCTCGAATTTCATCTACCTTGTTGTCAAGAGACTGGACATTGGCGAGTAGTGTACTCGGGAGTGGTGAGCGACGTGCCCGTTTACGAAGCCTGACTAGCAGACCGCTCCATCTGCCCCTTCTGCATCGCCGTTGTTTTCGGTCAGCTGCTGGGATTAGATCCATTGTCCTGGGTGGTGGTCCAAATAGAGGATCTGTTTCGGGTAAGTTGTATTCCTGGTTGTAATATTGGTAAGTTGATGTTGTTCTTATATCCAATAGTTCTTCCCGGCTGTATGTAATAAGACTTAAGATTTCCTCGGGTAACAGTGTAAAAAATAATACATTAAAAAACGAAATACTGCATAGTTTCCTAAGAACACGAAGCGACCATCTCTGTCAGCGCCATCATTCTCTCAACATGCATGGGATTTTACTAGAAGAAATGTGTTTGTTTTACTACCCGTCTTCAATTGTTTTATTGGTGGGATGGTTGAAGATGGGCTGCAGAGTGAGTTGAGAGGGGTTAGCCTAGCCAAACCTAGCACCTGGTTGTAGTGGCACCAGTATACAGATGGTAACATGCTATAGATTCATTATTACGACATGACATTGATGGGTTAGACATTTCCACTCATATAATCTAGCTGTAAACATTTGAAACAGTTTCTTCTGTTTTATGACCTGTCATAGTGGTTGTGATTTGTTGCCATGGCATGGCAGCCATTTTGCAATCCACGTTGTCTGACGAATGAGCAGTATTAGTTTGTCTTAAGATCATGGGGGTCACACTTAAGGCCTGTCATCCCAGACAAAATGTCCACATTGATTGTCGGATGTCTTGGCTCGTTCAGTGTGACAGGGTCTAGATCTGACGATTTAAGTACCACTACGTGCTGACGTAGGCTCCGACAAAGTTCTGTCAGTGTCAGAAATCTTTTGCCTTTATCGTGTTGTGTGGCTGGTGTTATAAGCCAATCCCAGTGACTGACCAATAGGAACATGGCCAGCGCTGTGTATGCACATAATCGATTATTGTTGAATAGTCAGATTTAATGTAATAGTTTGATTTAAACGTTTACATGCCTTGCAAGAAGAATGATATCACTAATAATCTTGTTTAGCCTACGTGACACATCTGAAATCGGGCTACCTGATGGAATTTTGATAAATGCACAAAATCGCCAATCACAATCGACGTTCTACCACAGCAACCATGTCATTTTTGGGAAGCCTATTTGATTCTAAGTTCGGACGTATAAAGTTTGTATGTGAACTATTTCTAAGATGCATCCTTTTTAGTTTTTCCGAATTCACTTCACTCAATTATAAGCATAGAGGGAGGATTGACTTTGCCTTTGTCGGCGGTCTTAGAGTTACCCCGCAAGCATTTGCTTCAGTTTTATCACAATCTGGCCAGGTTGATATCAAGATTTTAATTTGTTAACATTGCACAGTGTGACATGTAAAAGACTGAATCTGATGTGCAGTGTGGGAAGGCCTGAAGGGAACCTTGTTGTGATGTGTAGTACTACTGTAGGCATTTGTGTGGCTAACTGGGTTGCATATGCAGTTGGCGACTCGTCATTTTTGAGCCCCACATTTTTAGCTAACCTGGGGCTTACCTATTTTGCATGTTATTTTGGCATTAATACGGGTCACATATCAGTTTGCAAACAAAGTAAAAAAATATATTAATAATAATAAAAATATATTAATAATAATTTAGTTAATAAAGCCCCATACATGGTCTCTTTTTTGCTTTCTTGAGTAAGGCAGCTCCAAAATGCAGGTGTTTCAGCCTAGCTCAGTGCTTTCTGTGGTGGTGGGGCAGCCAGCGGAAAATAAGAGGGTAGGTGTTGGTAATGTTCTCTAGTTGCGCCATGATTAGCTCCTTGTTCTGTCACTCGTCGGGACAGTACGTCACCGCCAAGTAAGGGTAGACCTCAAAAATTCAAGCCCCTTGGGTGCTGCCTTAGAGTTATATTAGAAGTGCCTATCCAAGAAGGCTCAAGGTCATTGGCCACAGATAAAATTACATCAAATCATGTTATATCTACAGTAGGTTTTGATTGGACTGATAATGTCAACATCATAAACTCAGCAAAAAAAGAAACGGCCCTTTTTCAGGACCCTGTCTTTCAAAGATGATTCGTAGAAATCCAAATAACTTCACAGAGCTTCATTGTAAAGGGTTTAAACATGCTTGTTCAATGAACCATAAACAATGAATGAACATGCACCTGTGGAACGGTCATTAAGACAATAACAGCTTACAGACAGTAGGCAATTAAGGTCACAATTATGAAAACTTAGGACACTAAAGAGGCCTTTCTACTGACTCTGAAAAACACCAAAAGAAAGATGCCCAGGGTCCCTGCTCATCTGCGTGAACGTGCCTTAGGCATGCTGCAAGGAGGCATGAGAACTGCAGATGTGGCCAGGGCAATAAATTGCAATGTCCGTACTGAGACGCCAAAGACAGCGCTACAGGGAGACCGGACGGACAGCTGATCGTCCACGCAGTGGCAGACCACGTGTAACAACATCTGCACAGGATTGGTACGTCCGAACATCACACCTGCGGGACATGTACAAGATGGCAACAACAGACTGTCCATAATAGGCTGAGAGAGGCTGGACTAAGGGCTTGTAGGCCTGCTGTAAGGCAGGTCCTCACCAGACATCACCGGCAACGACGTCGCCTATGGGCACAAACCCACCGTCGCTGGTCCAGACAGGACTGACAAAAAGTGCTCTTCACTGACGAGTCACGGTTTTGTCTCACCAGATGATGGTCTGATTCGCATTTATCGTCGAAGGAATGAGCGTTACACCAAAGCCTGTACTCTGGAGCAGGATCGATTTGGAGGTGAAGGGTCTGTCATGGTCTTGGGCGGTGTGTCACAGCATCATCAGACTGAGCTTGTTGTCATTGCAGGCAATCTCAATGCTGTGCGTTACAGGGAAGACATCCTCCTCCCTCATGTGGTACCCTTCCTGCAGGCTCATCCTGACATGGCCCTCCAGCATGACCATGCCACCAGCCATATTGCTCGTTCTGTGCGTGATTTCCTGCAAGACAGGAATGTCAGTGTTATACCATGGCCAACGACGACCCCGGATCTCAATCCCATTGAGCATGTCTAGGACCTGTTGGATCGGAGGGTGAGGGCTAGGGCCATTCCTCACAGAAATGTCCGGGAACTTGCAGGTGCCTTGGAGGAAGAGTGGGGTAACATCTCACAACAAAAACTGGCAAATCTGTTGCAGTCCATGAGGAGGAGATGCACTGCCATACTTAATGCCATACTTAATGCAGAAGATCAATGACGTCATGATTCCACCATGTTTTTTCCGAGTTCCCAGTTGTCTTGAAAGCACCATAAATCCAGAGAAGGCCAGACTTTGACAAAATTTGCCCACGAAGGACCGCCGCGCCACCTTCCTGTTCAAGTGAGCACAGCACAACAAGTTGAGTCCAAAAATATATTGTATGCTGCTCCATAAATTATGTAGTATGCCAGGGAGATATGTATACTGTAGCAAAGAAGTAATACTAAATGTATGTTGTGTAGTTAGCTTAGTAGCCCATGTTCCTCACCCTAATAATTTGGCCTATTTACCTTAATTTCGCCTACTGTTCTGACTTGGTGAGCACATGTACTGTTGGCGATAACCTTTTTTTAGAGAAATGTAATAATTGAATATTGTAAGAGCTTTCATTGTATACTTATATGCATACTTTATTTATCCTACGTTTCTGACTTGGTGTACAGGGAGAACACTAAGAACGGCCCATGTTCTGAATTATGTCTCTGTACATTTCAAAAGTGCTAAACAAATAGTTATACTGACTATGTCTGTCCTAGCTTGCTCATTAATGTCTAAATCGAAATGACGGATTGCCTCTTATCCGCTTGTTGTCCCCCCATGCCATAGTTTGTACATCTCAATTGTCATTAGAAACCACATTTGTTTACGCAAGTCAGCCATATCAGCTATGTTTTTTTTTTAAAGACAGTAAATGAGGCTGAATGAACTGTTTCACTGCCAGACAAAGCTCCGCTGATAGCCAGGTGTAGCAGTGGTAAGATGTTGAGACAGCTTTATGTAGGCCCTAACAGTTTGTGGGCATCGTTTGTCACCGTTATAGTGCAATTAGTTTATTATTTAGTGTTGTGCTGTGGCTTTGCTGGCATGCATCCCACTTTCTTTTTTCCCCCCCACACCAAAATGTACATGCTAAAATCGTCACTGTTCATATGTCATGGGATTTCCACAATGAGTCAGGCTGGTTTGACCATACAATTTTTCACAAGAGGCAACCCAGTAAAGTGGAAATGGATTCTTCAGTGAAGTTCCATGTCGTAATCATAAACCAGGGGTAAGCAATACTCTTCCTGGAGTGCCGCAGTTACTGCAGGATTTTGTTACAACTAGGCACCATACTTGACCATCTAAGCTAATTGATCAGTTCAGTGATTGCCTAAATTCAACACGCATGGTCTTTCAGGTCGGATAAATCAAAGACGCAAAGTGTAAAAAATAATTGTATTTCGGGGGAAAGTATCTAATGACTTATGAGGTGCATTCTATTGTTCTGTACAGACATGATCATTGTGGCCTTACCCCCCTCTCATCTGTGTCTGTTCCATTGAGCAGTTTCACCACTGCGTACACAGCAGAATTTCCAGAACAATGCCTAGTTTGTATCTGTGTGCGTGCACATGTGTCATAGATAATGTGATGTGTTTCTAGGAATTACTCTTCAAATGTTCTTTCCCATAGACTTGGAGAAGTCTGTGCAGATTGCAAAGATAAATGGTTGTCACTCGGTCTCGATATATTCCACTCGTTCTATAACGCTGTGAGTGAGCTGAAAAGTTGGCGGCTTGTTGAACATTAGCCACTGATCTGATGCAGAAATCCTTTATATCTATACAGGTAACTGCCACCATAATGGAAACACTTTTTAGTAAATGAGGGATACAAAATATGTGCTTCCACACAGGTGTGGTTCCCTGAGTTAATTAAGCAATTAACATCCCATCATGCTTAGGGTCATGTAGAAAAATGCTGGGCGGGCCATTATTTTGGCTACCATGGCTGTACCCCCATAGGATGACAATGTCCCTATCCACAGGGCACGTGGTCACTGAATGGTTTGATGACCATGAACACGATATAAGCCATATGCCATGGCCGTCTGTCACTCAATTGAACACATATGGGAGATTCTGGAGTGGTGCCTGAGATGGTGTTTTCCACCACCAACAATACACCAAAAGAATGGTGTCAGATCCCTCCAACAGAGTTCCAGACACAATCTATGCCAAGGTGCATTGAAGCTGTTCTGGCTCATGGTGGCCCGATGCCCTATTAAGACACTTTATACTGGTGTTTCCTTTATTTTGGCAGTTACCTGTAGGTGAGAGGCCACAAGGCTCAGAGGTGTATAGGCTTGGCGATATCCCGATTTTCATGTCGTCATTACGGGATTTAGCGGAATAGCACACAATGGGTATTGTCATCCGTGATAAAATGGTGCTGACTGACAGGGCTGCCGTGCTTCTAGCTCTTAGGAAACTTTGCAGTATTTTTTATTTTTTATTTCTTACATTAGCCCAGGAAGTGTTTAGTGTTATTACATACAGCCGGGAATAACGTTTGTATATCAGAGTGGCGGTAACTCACCAGTAATACGACTTCCCGAATCATATCCTTTGTTCGTCCTCTCCAGGGCAATTGAACTGATTCCAGAGGCTATTCCAAAACTACTCATGGTGTGATTGTGATGACATACAGGAACTCAAGTCCTTTTGTTCACCCAACCAAGAATACATCACAATCAAATGCCGACCGTATTGCCTCCCAAGAGTATTCACTTCGGTTATAGTCACAGCCGTGTATATTCCCCCTCAAAGAACTTCCCTGGACTTTATGCAAACTGGAAACCACATATCCTGAGGCCGTATTTATTGTAGCTGTGGATTTTAACAAAGCAAATTTAAGGAAAACGCTACCGAAGTGCTATCAACACATTGATTATAGTACTCGTGCTGCTAAAACACTCGACCACTGCTATTCCAACTTCCGGGATGCCTTCGGCAAATCAGATCACAACTCCATTTTGCTCCTCCATTCCTATAGTCAGAAACTCACAGGAAGTACCCGTGCTAAGGACTATTCAACGCTGGTCTGACCAATTGGAATCCACGCTTCAAAATTGTTTTGATCATGCGGACTGGGATATGTTCCGGGTAGCCTCCAAGAACAAAATAGACAAATACGGTGACTGAGTTTATCAGGAAGTGTATAGGAGATGTTGTACCCACTGTGACTATTAAAACCTACCTAAACCTGCTTTGAGGACAACACAGTGCCACCAATGCGGCCTGCTACCAAGGACTGTGGGCTCTCCTTCTCCGTGGCCGACGTGAGTAAGACATTTAAGCGTGTTAACCCTCGCAAGGCTGCCGGCCCAAACTACATCCCTAGCCACGTCCTCAGAGCATGCACAGACCAGCTGGCTGGAGTGTTTACGGACATTTTCAATCTCTCCCTGTCCAGGTTTGTTGTCCCCACATGCTTAAAGATGTCCACCATTGTTCCTGTACCCAAGAAAGTGAAGGTACAGCCTCCCGGGTGGCGCAGTGGTCTAAGGCACTGCATCGCAGCGCTAGCTGTGCCACCAGAGACTCTGGGTTCGAGCACAGGCTCTGTCACAGCCGGCCATGACCGGGAGGTCCATGGGGCGACGCACAATTGGCCCAGCGTCGTCCGGGTTAGGGAGGGTTTGGCCGGCAGGGATATCCTTGTCTCATCGCGCACTAGCGACTCCTGTGGCGGGCCGGGCGCAGTGCACGCTGACCAGGTCGCCAGGTGTACGGTGTTTCCCCTGACACATTGGTGCGGCTGGCTTCCAGGTTGGATGTGCATTGTGTCAAGAAGCAGTGCGGCTAGGTTGGGTTGTGTTTCGGAGGACGCAGGGCTCTCAACCTTCGCCTCTTCCGAGTCCGTACGGGAGTTGCAGTGATGAGACAAGACTGTAACTATTACCAATTGGATACCACGAAAATGTAAAAAATAAAAAAATGTAAAAGCAAAGGTAACTGAACTAAATGACTATTGCCTCGTAGCACTCACTTCTGTCATCATGAAGTGCTTTGAGAGGCTAGTTAAGGATCATATCACATCTACCTTACCTGACACCCTAGACCCACTTCAATTTGCTTACCGCCTCAATAGATCCACAGACGATGCAATCGCCATCGCACTGCACACTGCCCTATCCCATCTGAACAAGAGGAATATCTATGTAAGAATGCTGTTCATATCTATGTAAGAATGCATTCAACAACATAGTACCCTCCAAGATCACCCTGGCTCTGAACCCCGCCCTGTGCAACTGGGTCCTCGACATCCTGATGGGCTGCCCCAGGTGGTGAAGGTAGGAAAAGACACCTCCACTTCGCTGATCCTTAACACTGGGGCCCCACAAGGGTGTGTGCTCAGCCCTCTCCTGTACTCCCTGTTCACCCATGACTGCGTGGCCATGCACGCCTCCAACTCAATCATCAAGTTTGCAGACAACAAAACAGTAGGCCTGATTACCAACAATGACTAGACGGGGAGGAGGTGAGGGCCCTCGGAGTGTGGTGCCAGGAAAATAACCTCTCACCCAACGTCAACAAAACTAAGGAGCTGATCATGGACTTGAGGAAACGGTGATCCCGCCAATCCACATTGGCGGGATCGCAGTGGAGAAGGTGGAAAGCTTCAAATTCCTCGACGTACACATCATTGACAAACTGAAATGGTCCACCCACATAGACATTGTGGTGAAGAAGGCACAACAGACGGCATAATAAATTTGGCTTGGCACCTAAAACCCTCAACTTTTACTGATGCACAATTGAGAGCATCCTGTCGGGCTGTATCACCGCCTTGTACGGCAACTGCACCGTCCGCAACCGCTGGACTCTCCAGAAGGTTGCGCTGTTTGCCCAACGCATCACCAGGGGCAAGCGATCTGCCCTCCAAGACACCTACAGCACCCTATGTCACAGAAAGGCCAAGGACAGCAACCACCCGAGCCACTGCCTGTTCACCCCACTATCATCCAGAAGGTGAGGTCAGTACAGGTGCATCAAAGCTGGGACAGCTTCCATCTCAAGGCCATCAGACTGTTCAATAGCCATCACTAGCACATTAGAGGCTGCTACCCTATATACATAGACTTGAAATCACTGGCCACTGTAATAATGGAACACTAGTCACTTTAATGTTTTTACATATTTTGCATTACTCATATGTGTGTATATACTGGATTCTATTCTACTTTATCTTAGTCTATACTGCTCTGACATATTTATTCCATTCCTTTAGATTGTGTGCATTGTTGGAGCTAGAAACACAAGCATTTCACTACCCCCGCAATAACGTGTGTGTGTGTGTGTGTGTGTGTGTGTGTGTGTGTGTGTGTGTGTGTGTGTGTGTGTGTGTGTGTGTGTGTGTGTGTGTGTGTGTGTGTGTGTGTGTGTGTGTGTGTGTGTGTGTGTGTGTGTGTGTGTGTGTGTGTGTGTGTGGGGGGGGGACAAATAACATTTGTTTTGATAAAAAAAGCAAGAAAAGCCCATTGGGCCGCTATTACAGAATGCTAACAAAGTTAGCAAAAACGAACAGTGAAATCACATAGACGCTGTTAGCTAAATGCTAAAGAGCGAAAACAAACAAACAATTTGCAAAAACAGGCAAATCTAGCACATACAAGCATGCATAGCTAGTTGCTACGGAATGTAATTTTCAGTGAGTGGAGCAAAAGTGAATGAAAGAAATTATGCAGCAGGCTAAGGCACTGCACCTCAGTGCTAGAGGTGTCACTACAGACCCTGGTTCGATCCCGGACTGTATCACAACCGGCCGTGATCGGGAGTCCCATAGGGCGGCGCACAATTAGCCCAGCATTGTCCGGGCTAGGGGAGGGCTTGGCCCAGGTAGGCTGTCATTGTAAAATAAGAATTTGTTAACTGATTTGCCTAGTTCATGGTTAAGTAAAAATAAAATATTTTCTGAAGGAAGAGCAGCATGTTTATAAGAAGAGGAGAAACAAAACACTAGTAGGAAGCACGGATGGAAAATGTCAGCTGTACAGAACTCATCCAGAGCACTTTGACTGCTGTCAAAGCTATTATAAGATATCTGATGGTAAACATTTACTAGTGAATTGTATACAAGTGTAACTTCATCACCTCATGTGCGCAGTACAAGAGACTCACTGATAGATATAGACCGCTGTGGTCTCAGCAGCTCTCGCCATCTCCCGTTGTGCTATTTACAAACAAACACAGGACTGGCTCAACTGTTCTGGGGAACTACGGTACGCTTCATCATGTGACAGGTAAAATGAACGCAATCTGCTTTATCTCCTGATGTGTTGCACAAGTTGACTGCAGCTATTAACTTAAGTAGCTTCAAATGTTCACATTTATTGAAAAAGGTTTTGACAGTATTGAAAAACCATCCCGTGGCTTTTTCCAAATACGATGTACGTTCAAGCCTAGTGGCTGTTTGAAGGAGAAATATATAGTGGAAAGTCCAGCTGCCCTGATGTCATGGAGGGGTGTGTGTGTGTCATTCCCTAACTTACATTTCCACACACCGTCCCTCTTTTTAATGTGCCTCCATCTAATCATACAGTCACCCATGAAAACATTGCTGGTGCTGTAACTTAATTACGGTGGTTGGGCTGAGTGAGTGTACCAGCCAGAGTTAGGGAGATGTTTATGGTGTGGTCTGGAGTCCTTTCAGGGGCTGCGGCACAGCGGATGGCGTTTTCAGCTCGCCTCGCCGTCCGGTCTCATCCGCACCACAGCTCTTTTTTTTAAATTAAACATCTTTGCAGCATAGTGCGCAGTGATTACGGGAGAAAATGCAGCCGGCATTCGTTGACAACCTCCGACAAATCAAACTCGCCCTCATCCGAGCCGATCAAAGGGCCCCCGCCGAGCCGAGGGCTCATCACAACACCGCCACGGCCCGCTGCCATTAGGAACACAGAGACCGAATCAATTCCATTAAGGCCTTCACCTACATGTCACCTCTGTATTTACACCAAGCCCGGCTGCCCACCATAATTATGCAGAGAGGGAGAGAGAAAAATAAAATGTATGTTGCTATACTTTCGTTTCAATTCCTCTTTGGCCCATTGTGTTCTCTCTAATAGTTCCATTTATTGTAATTTGTTACGCTCCAGGCAATAAGTCATAAAGGCATTTAAATGTAAAGCAAATGTACAAGAAGCGCTCTCTCTCTCTCTCTTTCTCTCTCTCTTTCTCTTTTTCTCTCTCTCTTTCTCTCTCTCCTCTCTCTCTCTCATTAGCTCAGGAGTGTTTGGCTCGTAGAATATTAGGAATGATTACATGGCACACCTTTTAGTGTCCCTACTATAAAGCTGGCACAGAGAAACCATAACTGGGTGGAATGAGTCGGGTTGGCCAACATGCCAGCTGTTTTCTTTGGCATGACCGTCCGGTACATTGAACACTCGGAGCGTCTGTGACAAACTTACCCCACGGATATTTATGGGGGAGATATTATTTCTCATTAAGCACACATTAAATCATAATCAAGAAATGTTTCTTATCGGTGTGCTTCAGTCCTGGGTTCAAGTTAATTATTTGCAATTAGGTACTCATGGTCAATGGTAACTATTCTCAGAAACCTGCGGTTTCTCTTCCTTAGTCGTGTTTGTCTGTTAACATGTTGTACCCAGTTCGGTTTTGGTTCCGTTTTCATCCACAATTCATATTGTCCTACTCTTGTCAATCTGATCTGGTCAGTAATAGTGCCAGGCCAGTCTATCCCATCTAGATGGACATCACATCGTTCATCTAGGTTTCACCTCTGTGTTGAGGCCCAGAGATAGAGCTGGGGTTAGCTAACCAGTCTGTGTTGAGGCCCAGAGATAGAGCTGGGGTTAGCTAACCAGTCTGTGTTGAGGCCCAGAGATAGAGCTGGGGTTAGCTAACCAGTCTGTGTTGAGGCCCAGAGATAGAGCTGGGGTTAGCTAACCAGTCTGTGTTGAGGCTCAGAGATAGAGCTGGGGTTAGCTAACCAGTCTGTGTTGAGGCCCAGAGATAGAGCTGGGGTTAGCTAACCAGTCTGTGTTGAGGCTCAGAGATAGAGCTGGGGTTAGCTAACCAGTCTGTGTTGAGGCCTAGAGATAGAGCTGAGGTTAGCTAACCAGTCTGTGTTGAGGCTCAGAGATAGAGCTGGGGGTAGCTAACCAGTCTGTGTTGAGGCTCAGAGATAGAGCTGAGGTTAGCTAACCAGTCTGTGTTGAGGCCCAGAGATAGAGCTGGGGTTAGCTAACCAGTCTGTGTTGAGGCCCAGAGATAGAGCTGGGGTTAGCTAACCAGTCTGTGTTGAGGCCCAGAGATAGAGCTGGGGTTAGCTAACCAGTCTGTGTTGAGGCTCAGAGATAGAGCTGGGGTTAGCTAACCAGTCTGTGTTGAGGCCTAGAGATAGAGCTGAGGTTAGCTAACCAGTCTGTGTTGAGGCTCAGAGATAGAGCTGGGGGTAGCTAACCAGTCTGTGTTGAGGCTCAGAGATAGAGCTGAGGTTAGCTAACCAGTCTGTGTTGAGGCTCAGAGATGGAGCTGAGGTTAGCTAACCAGTCTGTGTTGAGGCTCAGAGATAGAGCTGGGGGTAGCTAACCAGTCTGTGTTGAGGCTCAGAGATGGAGCTGAGGTTAGCTAACCAGTCTGTGTTACCAAGCCCAGAGAGCCAACTTCAGTCACGGCTACTATAGCTAAACTCGTATCAAAGGTATCTAATGCCTAGGTGTTAGTCCAGCCCCTGTTCTGCTCAGATCAGAGAGTTTGTATTCAACGTTATGTACTCTACACTCTCTGGCTCTCTCAAAAGGACTCGATGTCCTAGGGGAACATGTTTCTCTGTTGTAATAATCTATGTTTTGGTAATTAACGAATCAGGAAAAGTGGGGCAGAGGAAGTTCTTTGATCATTAAAGTAGTGAGTATTGTTGTTCAAACTTTAAATTGGTGTCATTAGGCACCAAACTGAAGAAAGTCCCTACCTTTTTCAGTCAGTTATCTGAACTTGTCCAAAAGGGAACGGTAGTTTTCCGTTGCAAAACGTTTTGGTATGGCATGCCATAATAATGAGTACGATCCTGATCTTATAACTGCAATTGAGGGAGTAAATTGGCCTCTTTCACAATCACAACAATGTTAATAGACTATCATGGAAATGTCAGATAATTACTTCCAAGCTCATCACAATTAACTTCTTTATTACACAACGCATTGTTGAACTGCCTCTAATAGAGCCAGAGTCTATATTGAGTAGCTTATCTCTCTATAGGAGCACACAGTGGCAGTGGCCAGCTCCTTTTCTGCTATCTATGAAATAGAAAACATTTTGAGTTGAGCTGCATTACATTCTGGCCTCCACAGAGACGTATCAACTAGCTGTCTCCTATCAGCTCACAGTAATACAGTATATTGGCAATTTAAGTTTTGAGTCTGTCGACAAATGACCTTTTTTGAAATGTTCTGGATCTGGACTGAGAGAAGGGGGATTCCTTCAGCTCCTCCACACCGGCTGCATACTTTTACTCAGTGTAGCAGCAGACGTATGCACCCTCACTTATTCATCACCTCCAGATTTGCAGGGGAGCCATGAAAGAAAGTACTTCAACTCCCTCATCTCCTGAGAACATTTTTCATCTTCCAAAAAGAACATGAGACGTCAGTTTTTCCTCCTGCCGCCGCATTCCACAGCGAAACTTCTCTCTCTCTCACTCCTACTCCTGTACTTTTGAACTTTTTTCCTCTTAATCCCATTGCCTAAAATGAACCTGTACGGTCTGAAGCCCAGCCGGTCCAGGAGAATCTGTGTGGTGTCTGCAGAAGAGAGAATTAGAGTACTTCTGTTTGCCCTCGCTCTCTCCAGCCAAGTGGAAATTAACAGACAGAGACAGGCAGAGGAAGGGGGAGAGAGAGTGTGAGGAGTAAAAAGGCTGTAACAGTATCAGCACTCTTTCCACCCTGAACCAGATGAATCCAGTTTGCTTTATAGCCAACCTTCGCACAGTCTCTCTCTGCGCACGCACGCTTAATTCCCTGCCTTCATTTGGAATGCCATTATAGGTGTGTGTGTGTGTGTGTGTGTGTGTGTGTGTGTGTGTGTGTGTGTGTGTGTGTGTGTGTGTGTGTGTGTGTGTGTGTGTGTGTGTGTGTGTGTGTGTGTGTGTGTGTGTGTGTGTGTGTGTGTGTGTGTGTGTGTGTGTGTGTGTGTGTGTGTGTGTGTGTGTGTGTGTGTGTGTGTGTGTGTGTGTGTGACCATCATTTTGCTATCCCAGCATTGGCGAGACGCACCTCATATGTTGTATTATTTTAGATCATATCTTGCACTTAATGCACAGACATTGAGAGTGAAATGCATGACGAGAGGGAGAGCAGTGGAGGGAGACGGATGGAGAAAGACACAAGGAGGAGAGAGAGACAGACAGATTGAGGCAGAGAACGAGAGAAGTGGATGAGAGAGGGCGACAGAGAGACTGCTTAAGCGGCAGAGACTCTGGGGAAATACCCAAGCAATATCCCGACAAGCCGGGCTCTGCCACCCTGCCCCACACAATTACAATATATCTGACAAAGATATTGAGCGCAGATCCCTTGCCATTTCTGTTGATGCGCCAGCCGTCAAGAGGCCGGGTTTTATATAAAAGTACAAAAAATTGCATTAATACTGTTTTATTGAAAAGAAGGTCCAGCCAGCCGAGGAGAATAACAATGAGTGTTTCTCCAGAGTCCTCTGCTCCTCAGGTAGCAGGTGGAAGTTAGGCCGGATCATGTTGTTCACTTAGGCTCATTACTCATTGTGCAAAAATAGAAATGGAGATTTCTAGGGGGCTGCTACCTTGACATTAGATAGAATAAATAGAAAATACATCTGTGTATATACTGCAAGAAAAGCAAGGGGTTGACTGAAGCGCTAGTCACTTCCTAGCCTCTCAGGCTGTGCTATTGGGAAGGCGACCTTTCCCGTCACGCCACCTCAGACATGCACTTCGGTGACATTCGCAGAGGGCCCGGTCTACGCTGAGCTGTACGGACGCTGAGCTGTCCGTATTAGAAGAGACAGGCTTAGGGCAAGAGACCAAGGCAACCTGTCTATGTCTGTACGACTCTGTCCTCTGTCCTCAGTCCCCATACCAAGGCACAGTCAGTAGACTATGGCCCGGGCAGTCAGCTACTGCACATCTATGTCTAAGGGACCGTGTCTTCCCCTTGGCATTTTACTGAAGACAGTGAAATTCTGTCTGTCAGAATTTGGGACTGGTCGAAGGATGTAGACATTTAAGAGGTTTCTGCATTAGCTTTATTTTTTAAAGGTGTATATTTTTATAAAAATAAAACAAAGATTTAGTTTTTTTAGACAATAGACAGACAATAGAGAACTTTAACATTTCATAGACATGGCTCCACTAAACTAGACATGACGTTCGCTGGGACTTAATGCCCAATCTTCAATATAAAGAAAAAAGATAAGTAAAGACCAAAAAATACCTATTCAGACATACTGTACATAAAATTTCAACAAACATTAATGAGATTATACTAATCAAACCCACATGTTCCCACAATATCCATACCCATCTTGTTTGTTCCCATAATATTTTTTTATTCAAATTTTTCATCCTTTTGGATATTTCTAGGACTTGTAATAGTTCTATATTGAAATAATGCATTAATGATGGAGGATCATTTGATTTCCAATTGAAGTAAAAGTTTTCAAAATGATTAAGAGGCTGATTAAACAGCATGATCATTACACAGGTGCACCTTGTGCAGGGGATAATAAGAGGCCACTCTTTTAAAGTATCTTAAAAGCAGTCAGCAATTGGCATGCTGACTGCAAGAATGTCCACCAGAGCTGTTGCCAGAGAATTTAATGTTCATTTCTCTATCATAAGCCACCTCCAATGTTGTTTTAGAGAATTTGGTAGTACGTCCAACTGGCCTCACACCCGCAGACAATGTGTAACCACGCCAGCCCAGGACCTCCACATCCGGTTTCTTCACCTGCGGATCGTCTGAGACCAGCCACCTGGACAGCTGATCAAACTGTGGGTTTGTACAACCTAAGAATTTCTGCATAAACTGTGAGAATCTGTCTCAGGGAAGGTCGTCGTCCTCACCAGGGTCTTGACCTGACCGCAGTTCGGCATCGTAACTGATTTCAGTCGGCAAATGCTCACCTTCAATGGCCACTGGCATGCTGGAGAAGTGTACTCTTCATGGATGAATCTCGGTTTCAACTGTACCGGGCAGATTGCAGACCAGCGTGTTGGGCGTCGTGTGGGCGAACAGTTTGCTGATGTCAACGTTGTGAACAGAGTGCCCCATGGTGGGGTAATGGTATGGACAGGCATAAGCTATGGACAATGAACTCATTTGCATTTTATCGAATGCAATCTGAATGCATAGAGATACCGGGACGAGATCCTGAGGCCCATTGTCATGCCATTCATCTGCATGATGATGCACGGCCCCAAATCAAATTTTATTAGTCACATACACATATTTAGCAGATGTTATTGCGGGTGTAGCGAAATGCTTGTGTTCCTAGCTCCAACAGTTCACAACAACAATTCACAACAATACACCTATCTAAATGTAATTGAGAAATATATAAATATCAGGATGAGCAATGTTGGAATGGCATTGACTAAAATACAGGATTTACATATGAAATGAGTAAAGAATGTATGTGAAACATTATTAAAGTGACCAGTGATTCCATGTCTATGTACATAGGGTAGCAACCTATAAGGTGCAGGGTTGAGTAGCCGGCTAGTGATGGCTGTTTAGCAGTCTGATGGCCTTGAGATAGAAGCTGTTTTTCAGTCTCTCGGTCCCAGCTTTGATGCACCTGTACTGACCTTTCCTTCTGGATGATAGCGGGGTGAACAGGCCGTGGCTCGGATGGTTGATGTCCTTGATTATATTTTTGGCCTTCCTGTGACATCGGATGCTGTAGGTGTCCTGGAGGGCAGGCAGTGTGCCCCCGGTGATGTGTTGGTTAAACCGCACCACCCTCTGGAGAGCCCTGCGGTTGCGGGCAGTGCAGTTGCCGTACCAGGCAGTTAAACAGCCCGACAGGATGCTTTCAATTGTGCAACATGTCAAAAAGATCTGTACACAATTCCTGGAAGCTGAAAATGTCCCTGTTCATCCATGGCCTGCATACTCACCAGACATGTCACCTATTGAGCATGCTTGGGATGCTCTGGTTTCAGATCCTGCCAATATTCAGCAATTTCACACAGCCATTGAAGAGGAGTGGGACAACATTCCACAGGCCACAAACAGCCTGAACAACTCTATGCGAAGGAGCTGCAGAGACCAAGCCTCTATTTATTTGTTTATGCTACAGTATCTGTGACCATCAGATGCATATCTATATTCCCAGTCATGTGAAATCCATAGAGTAGGGCCTAACTTGTTTCAATCGAATGATTTCCTTAAATGACCTAACTCAGAAAAATCTTTGATTGTTTCATTTTTTTTTTGTTCAGTGTACATTGCAAAACATCTGATAGGCAACTTTCTAAGTCTGCCTGTAACTTTTGGACTTTATAGCACTCCCAGAATAAATGAATTATTGAGTCATTGTTTTAAGCTTAAGACATGACTCTGCCGCTGTGCTATATAATGCCCCTTTTCATTAACCCTTATTGAACCTTTAAAAAAATTACTGTTGCTTTGAAGTCAACCCAACGCTTTGAAAATGACCCTTACTGCATCTGAACCATAAATGACCTTGATCTCATGACATTACTGTCCTTAATGCATTTACCATGGGCTACTGTCATAGTCTGTCAAATTGTATATTGGTCTTTTAGGTTAAATGTTGTATACTACTGCAAGATACTATACTGTAAATGTAGAATACTGCCATGGTATACTTCTACTACTACACTTCACATTTGGTGACCCGGGGGGGGGGGGGGGGGAGGAGGAGGGGTGAATACCCGCATCCTAAATCTTACTTGGTCTTATTGGGGTCAAGGAGATCATAATGTCCAGGGCAGAGATCACACACAACTAAAGCGTTGACTCCACTGCCACCAGTATGGAGGGTCCGACACTTGGACTACATAGACCTAGATTTTAGAAAAGAATATGTAGCCTCATAAAGAGCCTTCATAACACTATATGCACAGTGACCACTTTTCAGAACTCATTAAAGTAATACTGAACAAAAATATGAGCACAACATGCAACAATTTCAGTTCATATAAGGAAATCAGTCAATTGAAATATATTCATTAGGCCCTAATCTATGGATTTCACATGAATAGGAATACAGATATGCATCTGTTGGTCACAGATACCGTAACAAAAAGGTAGGGGTGTGGATCAGAAAACCAGTCAGTATCTGGTGGGACCAGCATTTCCCTCATGCAGCGCGACACATCTCCACATAGAGTTGATCAGGCTGTTGATTGTGGCATGTGGAATGTTGTCCCACTCCTCTTCAATGGCTGTGTGAAATTGCTGGATATTAGCGGGAACTGGAACACGCTGTCATACATGTCGATCCAGAGCATCCTAAACATGCTCAATGGGTGACATGTCTGGCAAGTATGCAGGCCATGGAAGAACTGGGACATTTTCAGCTTCCAGGAATTGTGTACGGATCCTTGCGACATGGGGACATGCATTATCATGCTGAAACATGAGGTGATGGCAAAGGATTAATGGCACGACAATGGACCTCAGGATCTCGTCACGGTATCTCTGTCCATTTAAATTGCCATCAATAAAATGCAATTGTGTTTGTTGTCTGTTAAGCCTGCCCATACCATAATCCCACTGCCACCATGGGGCACTCGGTTCACAACGTTGACATCAGCAAACCGCTCATCCACCCAACACCATACACGTGGTCTGAGGTTGTGAGGCTGGTTGGAAGTACAGCCAAATTCTCTAAAACGACATTGTAGAGATTCTATTTTATGTCAACGGCTCTGGTGGACATTCCTGCAGTCAGCATACCAATAGCACACTCCTTCAAAACTTGAGACATCTGTGGCATTGTGTTGTGTGACATCTGCACATTTTAAAGTGGCCTTTTATTGTCCCCAGCAGAAGGTGCACCTGTGTAATGATCATGCTGTTTAACCAGCTTCTTGATATGCCACACCTGTCATGTAGATGGGTTATCTTGACGAAGGAGAAATGCACACTAACAGGGATGTGAACAAATTTGTGCACAAATTGAGAGAAATCTTTTTGTGCTTATGGACATTTTCAGGGATCTTTTATTTCATCTCATGACACATGGGACCAACATGTTGCTTTTCTCACAGCAGGAAAATAATCCTTCAGCAACAGGAAATGTGAATTGTTGGATTATAATTAACAGACATTTTTGTAGGGGTTGATACATTTTGTTAGGGCAAATCAAGTCTGCAATTTTTAAAGTGGAAATGACAAACTTTAGAAGCCTTTTTAACCTTGAATACACTAAACGTTTGCATTTCCTACAAAAACATGATCACATTTAAGATCCTACATCTGTAAATGCTTTAGCACACTATGCAAAACTAATGTACGAACTAGGTATATACAGGCATATTATACAGGCAGAATTCATTATAGATACGTGTAGATATAGTATTAATTCACAGAATATATTTACGAGAGCGATACATTTACATTTATTGGTTTAGATACAATTAGGTTAAATGGAATTGACGCGAGACAGACGGTACATATTTCATTGGCGTAGATCTAGTGTACGTACTTATTTCAGATTATAATATGCATACAGATACAGTAAATACTGAACTTATTGATAGGTCCTTCCTCTTACACACATGGGGCTTCGAGGGTAGAGAAAATGTGCGTGTGTTACAGATTTGTAAAGGGCCTACATCAGGGAACTGTTTGATCCACTGTGCTCCCTTTTGACCTACAGAAACTCTATTTAAAAGTGTGTGAAGGAACATCACGTTATAAACACCATTCTGACATGGTTTAAATTATGAATATGTTTTGCTTTGGGTGGTTGATGGGGACGTACCCCATCTTTTTTTGTGTGTTAGGGCTGCACAATCTAATTCGCATTGAAATCGCAGTATTGAATTAGCTTATTAGGCTATTTCAGCCACACCGTTGCTGACGGGTGTATAAAATTGAGCACACGGCCATGCAATCTCCATAGACAAACATTGGCAGTGGAATGGCCTTACTAAAGAGCTCAGTGACTTTCAACATGGCACCGTCATAGGATGTCACCTTTCCAACAAGTGAGTTTGTCAAATTTCTGCCATGCTATAGCTGCCCCGGTCAATTGTAAGTTATGTTATTCTGAAGTGGAAACGTCTAGGAGCAACAATGGCTCAGCTGCAAAGTGATAAGCCATACAAGCTCACAGAACGGGACCGCTGAGTGCTGAAGCGCGTAGCACATAAAAATCATCTGTCCTTGGTTGCAACACTCACTACTGAGTTCCAAACTGCCTCTGGAAGCAACGTCAGCACAATAACTGTTCGTCGGAAGCTGCATGAAATGGGTTTCCATGGCAGAGTAGCCGTACAGAAGCCTAAGATCACAATGCCAAGCGTCGTCTGTAGTGGTGTAAAGCGCGCCGCCATTGAACTCTGGAGCAGTAGAAACGCGTTCTCTGGAGTGATGAATCACGCTTCACCATCTGGCAGTCCGATGGATGAATCTGGGTTTAGCGGGTGCCAGGAGAACGCTACCTGCCCCAATGCATGGTGCCACCTGTAAAGTTTGGTGGAAGAGGAATAATGGTCTGAGGCTGTTTTTCATGGTGTGGGTTAGGCCCCTTAGTTCTAGTGAAAGGAAATCTTAACGCTACAGCATACAATGACATTCTAGACGATTCTGTGCTTCCAACTTTGTGGCAACAGTCTGGGGAAGCCCCTTTCCTATGGAGGCGGTTATAGCAGCAAAGGTGGGACCAACTCCAAAAATAATGCCCATGGATTTGGAATGAGATGTTCGACAAGCGTGTGTGTGTGGTACCAGTCAAAAGTTTTTGACACAACTACTCGTTCTCAGTTTTTCTTGATTTTTACCATTTTCTACATTTGTAGAATTATAGAGGAGACAAAACTATGAAATAACACATATGGAATCATGTAGTAACCAACAAAGTGTTAAACAAATATTTCAGATTCATCAAAGTAGCCACCCTTTGCCTTAATGACAGCTTTGCACTCTTGGCATTCTCTCAACCAGCTTCATGAGGTAGTCACCTGGAATGCCTTTCAATGAACAGATGTGCCTTGTTAGAAGTTAATTTGTGGCGTTTGAGCCAATCAGTTGTGTTGTGACAGAGTATTAGACACATCTCAACATCAACTGTTCAGAGGAGACTGCATGAATCGGCCTTCATAGTCGAATTTCTCCAAAGAAACCACTACTAAAGGACACCAATAAGAGGCCAAGAAATGGACATTAGACCGGTGGAAAGCTGTCCTCAAGGCAAAGGGTGGCTACTTTGAAGAATCTCAAATATATTTTGATTTGTTTTACACTTTTTTTTTTATTACTAAATATTCCAGATGTGTTATTGTGTGTGTGTGTGTGTGTGTGTGTGTGTGTGTGTGTGTGTGTGTGTCCATAGCACAATATTTTAAAACGGCACTCAGCCGCGTAGTCTCGCTCTCCTCTTGTGGCTGTTTTACACACGCACACAATGCCTCTCAAGCAGCTCAGTTCCTCCACCCCGCTGATAGATTTACAGCGCATTCGGAAAGTATTCAGACCCCTTGACTTTTTCCACATTTTGTTACATGTTGATGAAATGAATAAAAAATCCTCATCAGTCCACAGTCGTGGCCAAATGTTTTGAGAATGACACAAATATTAATTTCCACAAAGTTTGCTGCTTCAGTGTCTTTAGATATTTTTGTCAGACGTTACTAACACTGAAGTATCATTACAAACAAAGGCTTTTATTGACAATTACATGAAGTTGATGCAAAGAGTCAATATTTGCAGTGTTGACCCTTCTTTTTCAAGGCCTCTGCAATCTGCCCTGACATGCTGTCAATTAACTTCTGGGCCACATCCTGACTGATGGCAGCCCATTCTTGCATAATTAATGCTTGGAGTTTGTCAGAATTTGTGGGGTTTTGTTTGTCCACCCGCCTCTTGAGGGTTGACCAATGGGATTAAGGTCTGGGGAGTTTCCTGGCCATGGACCCAAAATATCTATGTTTTGTTCCCCGAGCCACTTAGTTATCACTTTTGCCTTATGACAAGGTGCGCCATCATGCTGGAAAAGGCATTGTTCGTCACCAAACTGTTCCTGGATGGTTGGGAGAAGTTGCTCTCGGAGGATGTGTTGGTACCATTCTTTATTCATGGCTGTGTTCTTAAGCAGAATTGTGAGTGAGCCCACTCCCTTGGCTGAGAAGCAACCCCACATTCAGCATCCTGAATGGTCTCAGGATGCTTTACTGTTGGCATGACACAGGACTGATGGTAGCACTCACCTTGTCTTCTCCAGACAAGCTTTTTTCCAGATGCCCCAAACAATCTGAAAGGGGATTCATCAGAGAAAATGACTTTACCCCAGTCCTCAGCAGTCCAATCCCTGTACCTTTTACAGAATATCAGTCTGTCCCTGATGTTTTTCCTGGAGAGAAGTGGCTTCTTTGCTGCCCTTCGTGACACCAGGCCATCCTCCAAAAGTCTTCACCTCACTGTGCGTGCAGATGCACTCACACCTGCCTGCTGCCATTCCTGAGCAAGCTCTGTACTGGTGGTGCCCCGATCCCGCAGCTGAATCAACTTTAGGAGACGGTCCTGGCGCTTGCTGGACTTTCTTGGGCGCCCTGAAGCTTTCTTCACAACAATTTAACCGCTCTCCTTGAAGTTCTTGATGATCCGATAAATGGTTGATTTAGGTGCAATCTTAGTGGCAGCAATATCCTTGCCTGTGAAGCCCTTTTTGTGCAAAGCAATTATGACGGCACGTGTTTCCTTGCAGGTAACCATGATTGACAGTGGAAGAACATTGATTCCAAGCACCACCCTCCTTTTGAAGGTTCCAGTCTGTTATTCGAACTCAATCAGCTTAACCGAGTGATCTCCAGCCTTGTCCTTGTCAACACTCACACCTGTGTTAACGAGGTGGTCCTTTTGTGGCAGGGCTGAAATGCAGTGGAAATGTTTTTGCGGGATTCAGTTCATTTGCATGGCAAAAAGGGACTTTGCAATTCATCTGATCACTCTTCATAACATTCTGGAGTATATGCAAATTGCCATCATACAAACTGAGGCAGCAGACTTTGTGAATTAATATTTGTGTCATTCTCAACTTTTGGCCACGACTGTACACGCAATACCCCATAATGACTAAGCGAAAACAGGTTTAGACATTTTGGCAAATTTATAAATAATGTAAAACTGAAATACTCAATTTACATAAGTATTCAGACCCTTTGCTATGAGACTCGAAATTGAGCTCAGGTGCATCCTGTTTCTACAACTTAATTGGAGTCAACCTGTGGTAAATTCAGTTGATTGGACATGATTTGGAAAGGTACACACCTTTTAGACCAGTGTCCCCAAGAACACAGTGGCCTCCATCATTCTTAAATGGTAGGTGGTTCCAAACAATACTCTTCTTATAGCTGGCGGCCCGGCCAAACTGAGCAATTGGGGGAGAATGGCCTTGGTCAGGGAGGTGACCAAGAACCTGAGATGGAAGCCACTCCTCAGTAAAAGGCACATGACAGCCCGCTTGGAGTTTCCCTAAAGGTACCTAAAGGACTCTCAGATCATGAGAGACCAGAGAACCTTGTTTAAGATTGAACTCTTTGGCCAAGCGTCATGTCTGGAGGAAACCAGGCACCATCCCTATGGTGAAGCGTGGTGGCAGCATCATGCTGTGGGGATGTTTTTCAGTGGCAGGGACTGGAAGACTTGTCAGGATCGAGGAAAAGATGAACGGAATACAGAGATCCTTATTGAAAACCTGCTCCAAGAGCACTCAGGACCTCAGACTGGGACGAAGGTTCACCTTCTTACTGGACAACAACTCTCTAAGCACACAGCCAAGCCAAGACAACACAGCAGTGGCTTCGGGACAAGTCTCTGAATGTTCTTGAATGGCCCAGCCAGAGCCCGGACTTGAACCAGATCGAACATCTCTGGAGAGACCTGATAATGGCTGTGCGGTAACGATCTCTTTCCAACCTGCCCGAGCTTGAGAGGATCTGCAGAGAAGAATGGGAGAAACTCCCCAAATACAGGTGTGCCAAGCTTGTAGCATCATACCCAAGAATTCTCAAGGCTGTAATCGCTGCCAAAGGTCCTTCAACAAAGTACTGAGTAAATGGTCTGAATACTTATGTAAATGTGATTTAAAAAATGTTTAAATACATTTGCAAAAACAATCTAAACCTGTTTTTGCTTTGCCATTATGGGATATTGTGTGTAGATTGAGAGAAATGATTTAATCCATTTTAGAATAAGGCTGTAACAGAATACTTTCCGAATAAACTGTATTCTGAGTTTACATGCTGTTCAGTTGGGTCAAATGACATCAACAGATTATTCCAAACAAGAACAAAAAAAATTGAGCCGCCCTATGGGACTCCCAATCACGGCCGGTTGTGATACAGCCTGGATGCTGCTTTCCACTTTGCTTCTTAATATACAGTACCTTAAAGTATTCACACCCCTTGAGTTTTCCACACCATTGTGTTACAGCCTGAATTTAAAATGGATGAAATTGAGATTTTGTCACTGGCCTACACAGAATACCACACAATGTCAAAGTGGAATCATGTTTTTAGACATTTTTACAAATTAGATGAGATTTTTTTTGCCCATATCGTGCATGTGGTATAATGTTGGCCACCTCTGAGAGGAGCTGCCGCTCAGCCCCGCCCAGCACAGTGTTTGTAGAAGTGAAGTCCTTTTAACCTCCATTAGCCTCCTCCGGTAGAGGTGGGATTAGCAGAATACAAATGCTATATTCTCAGGTCCCCACTGACAAGTATCACAGGTGACCTGGCTGGGCAAGTCAGTATTCCATGTCTGAGGATGTCAGGAGATGATGTGGAAACCGTGAGTTACCTTCAAGTAGGTTTTGGTTTTGCTAGGGTGTTGTTGACGGGGATGGTGGATGGGCGTAAGCAATCTGCCTCTCATAGTCTTGCTTCAGAAATAGACGTTTCATCCATATTTTGCAAATGTCACATTTTCTAAGTGGTTAAGTTTAAGCAACAACAAAAAAACTTCAAGGTTAGACATTAACTCCGAATGGTTAAGGGTTTGGTTTATTTTTTTTTTACCTTGACCCATTTGTAACAACATCGAAATGTCACGTTAGAGAAACATGGATGAATGTTTAATTCTGACCTAAAGTTGGGGAATAGCATCCTCTCATCCTCTCCACAGAACTGCTGACAAAGGACTTGCGGAGAAATATGATTTCGGGGGGGGGGGGGCAGCAGGTGTTTAAGGAATGCTAAGCACTTCTGCTTTTAATATATTATATGCAAACTATTAGTGATTGGAATACATGAAAGGTATTTGGCAGGGTTTAGTAGTTGCGTTGTGAATAGAGAGCATTTTTGAGGCTTGTGTTTGACCTTGAACATTTTAAGGTCTTGGACTCGCGCGTGCTTTATTTGTTTGACGTGCCATGCCATGTATTTATAATGGAACGTGGCTTCTATCAATAGTCAAGCCTGGCAACATGTACTTTCTGCATTTCTTATAGGGGAGCAAGTTCTAGTTCAAGAGCAAGTGCCATCAATGCTACACTGTAGAAAACAGTACTGGCGGTTGGTATTGTCAGTCAGAAAGCCTCCGTCTTCATTTCCTTAAAAGAGCCACACTTAGGGAGAGACCATTTACCCCCATTTGTACATCGTTACAACACTGTGTATATACATAGTATGACATTTGTAATGTCTTTATTCTTTTGGATCTTCTGTGAGTGTAATGTTTACTGTTCATTTTTGTTTATTTTACATTTGTATATCTACTTCACTTGCTTTGGCAATGTTAACATATGTTTCCCATGCCAATAAAGCCCCTTGAATTGAATTGAATTGAATTGAGAGAGAGTTGTTGCTAGGTTGTGCTAGGCCATAGAGACGGAGGTAACATCGAGGACAGACAGACTTCTAGCCATCTTCTATCACCACTCAACCTCTCCTCCAGTCTCATCAGCTCTGTTCCTTTTCTCCTTCCCCACAGCATTCCCTTCTCCATCAGTCTCTCTCCTCCCATCGTACCTCTCTTCAGTCTCTCTCTCTCTCTCTCTCTCTCTCTCTCTCTCTCTCTCTCTCTCTCTCTCTCTCTCTCTCTCTCACACAGCAACACTGTCTGACAGACTGATAGCAGATCTCTGTGTTGATGGAGGAGCACACCCACTCTGTCACTGTCTGGGCTCTGCTCTACAGTACTGCTAGCTAGATGTCAGCGGGATTATAGTTCTATCAGACAGAGAGAGATTCCAGGGAGGCATTGCCCGGACTTGTTTCTGTCTGTGGAACTCCAATGAAAGTGAACAGAGTTACGGCGAGCGTTGTACAAGTAACCAGTATCTTACCATAATCTGATATGACGCTATAGCACAGAGCTGACAGATACTGCTTTGAAAAGAAAGACGCATGTGCACACACACCACACACAGTCAAAGGGTGCACACACACACACACACACACACTTCTCTCGATCCAGAGTGACAGCAGTTAACTAGTTTATGTTAGAAAACTGCTTTATGATTCCCAGGAGACTCTTTGCATAATGTATAAGGGACTATATACCCTGTTCAAATTGATAGTTATTTAAGCCTGCTAGCCTGCGTTATGCCTGAGTGCAGATCACTGGCAACATAAATTGCAAAACTTCGCTCTACATTCGCTCGTCATCACCCCTATTGTTGGCAACTTCCCAATGTAGTGTGTGTGTGCGCAGTACTGTATATGTTTGCAGTAATATTTATCACCCTGGCACCTTGGCCATTTTTACAGACTTATTCCATATACAATGTCATTGGTCTGGAGGGAGAGGCTCGTCACTGGGGAAATAAATGCACTTTACCCTGAGAGCCAATGACTCATGTGGCAACCCCAAGCGCGCGCGCGCACACACACACACACACACACACACACACACACACACACACACACACACACACACACACACACACAGCACCATATATTGTTCTCCAGAGGGGAGCCATAATCTAAATCTAATTGTTTTGGCGAAACAGGAGAAAAACAACAGACTGGAATCAGGAGTCGGTCTCAGGGGTTTGAATGTTGAACAGGTTAGGATCTGCATACAGGGAAAGCAACACCAAATCTACATTGTGCTGGAACAGTTGGAACTATGGCCCACATCCTGACATCTGTGGCCTGTGAAGATAAGAACATCATTTACTGTGTGTGCTCTGTAATAGCTTACAGGTGATGTACAGTAAACTAGAGCTGGTCTATTGTTTCCAAAGAATATGCATAACGTAGGAAGGTCGTAGTTTGCGCTTTTCTGCATCCTTCGACTGCTGACATGTCATGTAAACCAAAACCCACGGTTAGCCCCGGGTTCCATTTTAATTTAACGACACTGGCTGTATTCTTTTGATTTGTTTATATGCGATGTAACTGTAAACAAGTGTTCGCCGTCATCAAAAGGCCAAACCGGTCGTATAAAAACCACAGTTTACCCTGTGTGCATTCCTCTGACTGATGACATGGCGTACAGCCCTCATTTCCTCTCAATTTCTTCCCCTCTGTCCCTCACTCACACTGCTCTCACTCGTTCCCTCTCATTTTCACTCTCCTCCCCCTCCATCTCCGTCTTTCTCTTTCCCTCTCTCTCGGAGCGGTCGGTGTGTGTGTGTGTGTGTGTGTGTGTGTGGCTGCGTTACAATGATGTAAACCAGACAAAGGATCTTCATGTGTATCCTCTCCCCCCTCCCTGTCTCTCCTTTCTTCCCTTGTCTTGCTTTGTTGCCATTGTCACCCGTCTTCCCCCTCCCCCCACTTTCTTCAAATTAGCGCCTGCATTTACCTATCAGTCAGTAGACTTTAGGCTGGAGTGTGGGAGCAGATAGAGAGAGGTATAAGCTGTCATTCTCATTAGATGCCTCAACCCTCCTAGACACAGCCACCATACTGACTGACTTAGTCACTTGTGTTTTCAGGGGACGGTTTTGTTGTGGTCTGACGTATCAGATCAGTTTTATTTTGGGTGATTTGCGGAGCCAATTGGCTTTCTGCTTCAACGGTGCGAGGTGTCAGGCGGTGCACGACCTACCTGCTCTCCACTGTTCCATGACGGCAAACTCATCTTCCCTTTCAAGTCTTAATGTAAAGGGGTGCATAACTGGTGGCAGTGAAGTCAGACGCAGGAGAGCAGAACTAGGTAATAGCCGGAGCAGTTTAATTACAAACCAACGGCATAAGGAAATAACCAACATGGGTACAAAACCCGACACGCACCAGTAAAACATGTGCACAAGCACTTACAACCAACAATTCTGCACAAAGACATGGGGGAAACAGAGGGTTAAATACACAACACTTAATGAGGGATATGAGAACCAGGTGTGTAGGAGAACAAGACACAAGAAATGAAAAGTGGATCGACGATGGCTAGAAGACCGGTGACGCCGAACGCCGCCCGAACAAGGAGAGGGACCGACTTCGGGGGAAGTCGTGACACTTCATGAATCTTGTCATTTTACGCTGGTGGGGTTTATACTCGTTTTTCGCCCAGTCTAACTTTGTTTCCCTGCGATCAGGGTAGACCGGGGTACATTACTTATGCATTTGCAGAGCGCTTTTTACTTACAGATGTTATTCACAAAGCTTGTTACATTAAGAGCAACCTTTGAAATGGAAAAAAGATTTAATGAAAGGGTAAGAACAGTAGGCGACACATTTAAAGATAGCTAGCAGGCTAGGGCTATACAAGATACCAAAAAAGGAGGCGACATGGACAAAACAATAGAACTTGAAGCTAACGTATTTAGAGTGCCTTTCTGCAAATGAGTGAGGATTCATCGAAAGACATCGCGAAACAAATCGTGTTAGTATGCTTATTTTGACACTCATCTTGTGGGATGCACACACCTGGATGCACTTGACCAGTTAGTTATATGTTGAAGCGCATGAGCATAGACACTTACGAAGTCATGTTCTCATTCTTACCAAGTCACGTTTTCACACATAGAGGTGTTTGTGCAAGGCTGAATGTCAGAAGGCTAACATGGACTTCCTAATTGGTCAGGAAAGGCGATAATGAGCCAATGTGAGATGGGCATGCCTTTAGTCTTCCAGTCCTACCTTTAAATCAGATTCATATTGAGTTAACGACTAATTATTGTTCCTGAGAAATCCTGGTGTATTTTCAAATTAGCACCAAGGCACTCTTGTGGGGAAAAAGTGACAGATTAGTAATTTAAACTTAATTTACTTAAATAATTAACACAAAATATTTCACTGAATGCCAAATCTCAGGATGTTATCGACTACTTTACTGAAGGCACTGTCAAAGTGCCATCCGTAGAGCATTTCTCGCTCTCTTTCTCAATTAACCATTTATACATTAGTCCATTTGGCAGACACTTTTATCCAGAATGACTTACAGTAAGTGCATCATCTTAAGGTAGCTAGTTGAGACAACCACATAACAGTCAAAGTAGGCAAAAAATCGCAATAAAGCAGCTATCAGAAAAGTTGGCACTTGTTCGAAGAGACAAGTGCAAGAAAGGCAAGGGTGTTATTATTTTTGGGGGTGGGGACCTCCTTTAGATATCTACAAAGCCTACAGTTCTATACATTCTCCTAATACTGTATAAAGGTACATGAAATAAGCATAGGCCTACGTATGACATTTGCAGCTATAAATGCTTATTCATTAGATACACGCTAATTGTCAGACCGTTGTACAATGCTCTGTATTTGATTATAGGCACTGCATCTTCATTCTACTCTAGTTGTTAAACCTCTGTATTTGTTTTGGGGTTTTGAATAGATTAGTTTTTGTGCTCGATTAGAAAATTCTGCGATTTAATTCCCTCTTTCTGCCCCTAATAGAATTGTGGGGGCAGCAATATGCCCAATTTCCTGTAAAAGGAGTGATTATCATAGGTGCTTAAGTAGAAAATTGATTTGCAATTGTCTCCCTGCTTCACTGCCTTCTTTCAAGGCTCTCAACAGACAGTCAGAGGGAGGATGGGGGGAGGAGAAGGAGATGTAAAGAGAAAGATGTGTAATTGCAGATCACAAGGGTAGTGGCTTGTGTCTTCTTCTCATACCCTCCTCCCCCACTCTTGTTTTTTTTAAATCTCTCGCTCTCTTTCACCCACCCCTGTTTCTTCTCCTCCCTCACATTTACTCTCTTGCTGTATTCCATCTGTCAACTCTCTCTCCCTTCCCCCTCACATACCCTTTAACAGTCCTTTTTATTTCTACCCATAGCTGACGTGACTTAAGTTTGACATTTCACCATCATCACCTAGCAGGAGGAGCAGAACCAAAGGTGTACGCGCTGCTTGGTTGGTTGAGTAGGTGGGTGCGACCTATCCTCTCCCTCCTTTAGTAAACACAGGCTTCTCTGTCACACTGGGCCCTGATTGGCCCGGGGGTGGAGGGGAGGAGCTGCTGCTGTCCACTAACAGGACAGATGTCTCAGGCTGTGATTAGTCACTGGGTGTGGGCGGTGAGAACAGGTGACACATTGATCTGGACCGCGTGAGAACGAACGGCACCACGCCGATGAGTCATGATTTGAGCTCAAACTGTACTCTTTTTCTCTGTCACTTCTCCATCAGACCATTTTTCCCCAGAAATGTGTATTGAGCCACTACTGTGGCTCATACATTTGAAGTAAGTTTTACTCACTCACTAATATACTGTAAGATCAACAATTGATATGATTGTTGATATTTGGCGAGTGACTCCCTGTCTTATCCAATAGACCTACAGTGGATGAGATTAGTTCCACCCCGTACTGTCCACAGGTATTTGTGTAGTTGGAGTGCTGCTGTATATAACTCCAATCTATTAGTACTTATAGCAGTATCTTGTAGTAGTATAAGCCTAATACTGTAGTAGTATAAGTCCATATATTCCATTTACCCCTCACTAGATTCACCAACTGTGTGTCTTTTATATAACTGGCTTGCTTGCAGATACCATACTGTCTCCCTCTGTGTTCTTAGTGCCGCTTGGCTTGATCCAGCGACATCATGTACCCACAGGTAAATATATGACTTTATATCAGCGTTACTGTACTGTAACAGTGTAGCGCCACACATCACTGAACAGCTCCACAGCAGAAAGGCCACATAGACTTGAGGGCATGCTGGGACACGCTGCAGTGGTGGATGGGTAATGACGACGGCCTCGCTAGGTGACACTTACTCCCCCGGGGTCTCTCCCCGGCACGATACGAGTATTCATATTTATCATACGGTATCCCGCAGATGCCCCTGCCCATATCCACTGGGACCTACACATAGCTGGCACTTGCATAATATCCCATTTTACCACAGGTTAATATATATACAGTTCTACGGCAGTTAAGGTGATTGTACCCTCTTGCTCAAGGGTACTGGGAGAGCGTTGGTAACATTAGCATCCCCCCCACTGGGAATCGAACTCGCGTAAGTCTTCGGTGGTCACGTGTCTGGCTCCCACAGCTGTTGTTTCCATAATTCACCTGTGTGTTGCGACAGAGTTGCGCGGCCCCGTAATGTTCCCTTTGAACCCTCCATCATTGGGGCCTATCATCATCATCATCAACTAGCATGTCATAGTCCGCTGTAATAGCTTACTACGTCTGTATGTGCCAAATGATATGCCACCGCCGCGATTGCGGCAGACTGCTTTCAGAAGTTTGTAAGCTAATCGTTAGCTTTGTGGCTTATAAACTAGCTTACCAAGAGTGTGGTGTGTGTCAAGTCACTTGTCATAACCTGGTATCTGGTTGTTATTAGCACCAAGAGTTTTAGTATGATGACCTACAACATCTGTTATGTCACGCTTGCGACAGCCCAAACTAAAGACAGCCTTATGATGCAGTGTTCAGCTTCATGGTTTGCGGCACTATGTCACTACTTTCAGTAAGGACATGAGAGATTTGTCAGTGTGCAGTCAATGCATGGTTTTCATTTAGGTAACAGAATCAAAGAGTCTAGTAATAAAGTCCAGACTTGCCCACTTCTCCACCTTCTTTCTTCCTGCCTCTCTAACACAAACATGGGGGGGAAACGGTTCTAATTAACCCAAAATGAGTCAATTCAACTTACACCCACACCCACATGCCAAAGCACCAAGTTGCTCACGCGGAACTAATTGTTTGTCGAATTGATTTCTTATTTAATTGCAAGACAGCGGAATTAATTTCTACATGAAATGCAGCTCCACTCTGGGAATAAGCGCGCTTCAGAACGTTTTTCAGGACTGAAGGCCTCCAAATGAGAATTTTTTTGTTGTTGATTTGGTGATATGATTGCGTGGGAGGATTTGGATGTTCTCCTCTGCCCACTCGTATTACCGCCCAGTCTTGGAAGGGTTGTCATTACAGGAAAATCTGTATTTTAGGAACTGGTTTGTCGTGTTGCCTGGTGATGCAAGCACCCCACTGGATTTTGCTACTGCTACTTCAACAGAGAAAAGCAATTGTAAGAAAGTAGATTACATTATAAATGATAGTAGATAATGAACGCATTATCCTGATTAGATTAAATTAAATAAATGTATGCTTTTTTTATCGTGTGAGACTAGTGTGTATATATACGGCTGTATATATATGTTTTTGAATTCTTCTAGCTAACTAAATAAACACAGTGAAAGGTTATAACCTGTGTAGAAAGAGAAAAGCATTCCACAATACCTCACAACCCATGAGCCAAGACTATCGCCTTGTCTCGCAAAGCTGCTTTCCTCTCGCACCCTCTCTCCATCCACATTTGACCTTGTTGAAACGAATTTTGCACTCAAGCGAGAGACATTGAGTACATTCTGCCATTGAGTTGGCAGAATGGGAGACAAATAAGATCCCATTACCACGCGGATATGAAGAGATGTCGACCCCGCAGGATGTGAGGTCATCTTTTCTCACACAAATGCCATGCGGCTCAAAGTTGTTGTGAAGATCAAAATGCTGAGGCCCAAACATTGTGATTTCTTCCTGGGCTCACTTCCTCATCTTTCCCAATGAACTCCATCCCTTCTGTTGAGTCATCATTTCTACAGAAAAATACATTTGCTTCAGTGATGAAAGACTGACTGATGGTCCCCTTAACCTCAGCTATTCCCCCTTTCTTAAAATTGGACGATATAAGATCATGTCTTATACTGGAGCACTTTGAAGGACTCAAATCAAATCAAATCAAATTTATTTTTATATAGCCCTTCGTACATCAGCTGATATTCTCAAAGTGCTGTACAGAAACCCAGCCTAAAACCCCAAACAGCAAGCAAAGCATGTGAAAGAAGCACGGTGGCTAGGAAAAACTCCCTATCACATTGACTTTGAATTGAGTTGTCGTCAACATCAAATGTGTTGACATCGAAGAGACCTTTTGTCTGGGTGAGGAAGCTAAAGGATTCAAGGGGTCTTTTCAAGACTGCGCTCCAAGAATACGTGGCGGTCTTGCAGACATATTCCATAGACAGTGAATGGAAAGAAAGCACTTTTTTTCATGTGAAAGCTACAATGACCAAAAATATAAACGCAACATGTAACAATTTCAAAGATTTTACTGAGTTTACAGTTCATCTAAGAAAATCAGTCAATTGAAATACATTCATTAGGCCCTAATCTATGGATTTCACGTGACTGGGAATACAGATATGCATCTGTTAGTCACAGATACTTAAAAGGTAGGGGCGTGGATTAGAGGTCGACCGATTATGGTTTTTCAGCGCCGATACCGATTATTGGAGGACCGAAAAAAAGCCGATGCCGATTTAATCTGACGATTTTTATTTCTTTGTAATAATGACAATTACAACAATACTGAATGAACACTTTAACTTAATATAATGCATCAATAAAATCAATTTAGCCTCAAATAAATAATGAAACGTTTAAATAATGCAAAAACAAAGTGTTGGAGAAGAAAGTAAAAGTGCATTATGTGCCATGTAAGAGAGCTAACGTTTAAGTTCCTTGCTCAGAACATGAGAACATATGAAAGCTGGTGGTTCCTTTTAACATGAGTCTTCAATATTCCCAGTTAAGAAGTTTTAGGTTGTAGTTATTATAGGAATGATAGGACTATTTCTCTCTCTACGATTTGTATTACATATACCTTTGACTATTGGATGTTCTTATAGGCACTTTAGTATTGCCAGTGTAACAGTATAGCTTCCGTCCCTCTCCTCGCTCCAGGAACACATCGACAACAGCCACCCTCGAAGCAGCGTTACCCATGTAGAGGAAGGGGAAAAACTACTCCCAAGTCTCAGAGCGAGTGTTGTTTGAAACGCTATTAGCGCGCACCCGGCGAACTAGCTAGCCATTTCACATCGGTTACACTAGCCTCATCTTGGGAGTTGACAGGCTCGAAGTCATAAACCGCGCAATGCTTGAAGCACAGCGAAGAGCTGCTGGCAAAACGCAGTAAAGTGCTGTTTGAATGAATGCTTACGAGCCTGCTGGTGCTCAGTCAGACTGCTCTATCAAATCATAGACTTAATTATAACATAACACACAGAAACACGAGCCTTAGGTCATTAAGCCTTCTCTGTAGCTCAGTTGGTAGAGCATGGTGTTTGCAACGCCAGGGTTGTGGGTTCGATTCCCACGGGGGGGCCAGCACAGGGGAAAAAAATGTATGAAATGTATGCATTCACTACTGTAAGTCGCTCTGGATAAGAGCGTCTGCTAAATGACTTAAATGTTAAAATGAATATGGTCGAATCCGGAAACTATCACGTTTATTCTTTCAGTGAAATATGGAACCGTTCCGTATTTTATCTAACGGGTGGCATCCCTAAATCTAAATATTCCTATTACATTGCACAACCTTCAATGTTATGTCATAATTACGTAAAATTCTGGCAAATTAGTTCAACGAGCCAGGCAGCCCAAACTGTTGCATATACCGACTCTGCATGCAATGAACGGAAGAGAAGTGACACAATTTCACCTGGTTAATATTGCCTGCTAACCTGGATTTCTTTTAGCTAAATATGCAAGTTTAAAAATATATACTTCTGTGTATTGATTTTAAGAAAGGCATTGATGTTTATGGTTAGGTACAGTCGTGCAACGATTGTGCTTTTTTCGCAAATGCGCTTTTGTTAAATCATCCCCCGTTTGGCGAAGTTGGCTGTCTTTGTTAGGAAGAAATAGTATTCACACAGTTCGCAACGAGCCAGGCGGCCCAAACTGCTGCATATACCCTGACTCTGTTGCAGAGGTGACACTTTTTCCCTAGTTAAAAGAAATTCATGTTAGCAGGCAATATTAACTAAATATGCAGGCTTAAAAATATATACTTGTGTATTGATTTTAAGAAAGACATTGTTTATGGTTAGGTACAAGTTGGAGCAACAAGAGTCCTTTTTCGCGAATGCGCACCGCATCGATTATATGCAACGCAGGACAGGCTAGATAAACTAGTAATATCATCAACCATGTGTAGTTAACTAGTGATTATGATTGATTTATTGTTTTTTTTATAAGATAAGTTTAATGCTAGCTAGCAACTTACCTTGGCTTCTTACTGCATTTGCGTAACAGGCAGGCTCCTCGTGGAAGGCAATGTAAAGCAGGTGGTTAGAGCGTTGGACTAGTTAGGTGAATGCACCGATTTGTAAGTCGCTCTGGATAAGAGCGTCTGCTAAATGACGTAAATGTTAACCCTAAGGTTGCAAGATTGAATCCCCAAGCTGACAAGGTAAAAATCTGTCGTTCTGCCCCTGAACAAGGCAGTTAACCCACCGTTCCTAGGCCGTCATTGAAAATAAGAATGTGTTCTTAACTGACTTGCCTGGTTAAAAAATATTTATTAAAATAAATAAATAAATAAAAATTGCCAAATCGGTGGCCAAAAATACCGACTACAGATTATGAAAACTTGAAATCGGCCCTAATTAATCGTCCATACCGATTAATCGGTCGACCTCTAGCGTGGATCAGAAAACCAGTCAGTATCTGGTGTGACCACCTATTTGCCTCATGCAGCGCAAAACATCTTCTTCGCATTGAGTTGATCAGGCTGTTGATTGTGGCCTGTAGAATGTTGTCCCACTTCTCTTCAATGGCAGTGTGAAGTTTCTGGATATTGGCGGGAACTGGAACAAGCTGTCATACACCGATCCAGAGCATCCCAAACATGCTTGATGGGTGACATGTCTGAGTATGCAGGCCATACTCAATCTGGGGCATTGTCAGCTTCCAGGAATTGTGTACAGAGCCTTGTGACATGGGGCCGTACATTATCATGCTGAAACAGGAGGTGATCGCGACGGATGTGTGGCACAACAACGGGCCTCCGGGATCTCATCACGGTATCTCTATGCATTTAAATTGCAATCGATAAAATGCTATTATGTTTGTTGTCCGTAGCTTAAGCCTGCCCATACCATAACCCCAACACCACCATGGGGTACGCTGTTTAAAACATTGACATCAGCAAACCAGCGCGGTACATTTAAAACTGGGATTCTTCCGTGAAGAACACACTACTTCTCCAGCGTGCCAATGGCCATCGAAGGTGAGCCTTTACACACATGTCACTTATGACGCCGAACTGCAGTCAGGTCAAGACCCTGGTGAGGACGACTAGCACGCAGATGAGCTTCCCTAAGGCGGTCTCTGGCAATTTATGCAGAACTTCCTTGGTTGTGCAAACCCACAGTTTCATCAGCTGTCTGGGTGGCTGGTCTCAGACGATAGAGCAGGAAAAAAAGCTGGATGTGGAGGACCTGGGCTGAAGTGGTTACACGTGATCTGCCACGTGGTCTGAGACCTGTTGGACATACTGCCAAATTCTCTAAAACTACAAGAGGCGGCTTATGGTACAGAAATTAAGAAATGAATTGCATGATCACTCAAAACATAGGACCAACACTTTACATGTTGCATTTATATTTTTGTTCAGTGTATACAGTTGAAGTCGGAAGTTTACATACAGTTAGGCTGGAGTCATTAAAACTCGTTTTTCAACCACTCCACAAATTTCTTGTTAACAAACTATAGTTTTGGCAAGTCAGTTAGGACATCTGCTTTTGTTCACGAAACAAGTCATTTTTCCAACAATTGTTTACAGACAGATTATTTCACTTATAATTCACTGTATCATAATTCCAGTGGGTCAGAAGTTTACATACACTAAGTTGACTGTGCCTTTAAACAGCTTGGAACATTCCAGAAAATTATGTCATGACTTTAGAAGCTTCTGATAGGCTAATTGACATCATTTGAGTCAATTGGTGGTGTACCTGTGGATGTATTTCAAGCGGATAAGAGCTTCTTTGGTTGACATCATGGGAAAATCAAAAGAAATCAGCCAAGACATCAGGAAAAAAAATTGTAGACCTCCACAAGTCTGGTCCATCCTTGGAAGCAATTTCCAAACGCCTGAAGGTACCACGTTCATCTGCACAAACAATAGTACGCAAGTATAAACACCATGGGACCACACAGCCATCATACTGCTCAGGAAGGAGATGTGTTCTGTCTCCTAGAGATAAACGTACTTTGGTGCGAAAAGTACAAATCACTCCCAGAACAACAGCAAGGGACCCTGTGAAGATGCTGGAGAAAACAGGTACAAAAGTATTTCTATCCACAGTAAAACGAGTCCTATATCGACATAACCTGAAAGGCCGTTCAGCAAGGAAGAAGCCACTGCTCCAAAACCGCCATAAAAAAGCCAGACTACAGTTTGCAACTGCACATGGGGACAAAGATTGTACTTTTTGGAGAAATGTCCTCTGGTCTGATGAAACAAAAATAGAACTGTTTGACCATCGTTATGTTTGGAGGAAAAAGGGGGAGGCTTGCAAGCCGAAGACGACCATCCCAACTGTGAAGCACGGGGTGGCAGCATCATGTTGTGGGGGTGCTTTGCTGCAGAAGGTTCTGGTGCACTTCACAAAATAGATTGCATCATGAGGCAGGAAAATTATGTGGATATATTGAAGCAACATCTCAAGACATCAGTCAGGAAGTTAAAGCTTGATCGCAAATGTGTCTTCCAAATGGACAA
The DNA here is from genome assembly GCF_965601325.2 of Salmo salar. Taxonomy (NCBI): domain Eukaryota; kingdom Metazoa; phylum Chordata; class Actinopteri; order Salmoniformes; family Salmonidae; genus Salmo; species Salmo salar. The sequence goes on along the minus strand of NC_138304.1, from coordinate 67,758,089 downwards.
TGACCCCAAGTATACTTCCAGAGTTGTGGCAAAATGGCTTAAGGACAACAAAGTCAAGGTATTGGAGTGGCCATCACAAAGACCTGACCTCAATCTTATAGAACATTTGTGGGCAGAACTGAAAAACTGTGTGCGAGCAAGGAGGCCTACAAACCTGACTCAGTTATACCAGCTTTGTCAGGAGGAATGGGCCAAAATTCACCCAACTTATTGTGGGAAGCTTGTGGAAGGCTACCCAAAACGTTTGACCCAAGTTAAACAATTTAAAGGCAATGCTACCAAATACTAATTGAGTGTATGTAAACTTCTGACCCACTGGGACTGTGATGAAAGAAATAAAGCTGAAATAAATCATTCTCTCTACTAGGATTAAATGTCAGGAATTGTGAAAAACTGAGTTGAAATGTAGTTGGATAAGATGTATGTAAACTTCCGACTTCAACTGTATATCCTAGATTTAAAAGACAAACAATAACATGGAAATAATAACTTGGCTATATACAGGGAGTACCAGCACTGAGTCGATGTGTAGGGGTACGATGTAATTGTGTAGGGCTACGAGTTAATCGATAGCTTTGGAAGCTGCGGTGCGTTGTAACCCTAATTGATGTCGCACAAGACGCCGTGATCGCATTGCTCTGTCATTCCTTGGATGGAACTACAGTAGATGACATTGAGGTGTTGTAGGGAGCGAGCCAAAAGTCTCACGCCGGGAACAGACGGGGAAAGCAATTCTATTCTCTAGGCGCACAATGCAGGATGGCACGCTCCAACTAAATAAATGATCAGGAGGCTATTTTTAAGCCGAAGTGTAACTGCAGTAATCCTCAGAGTAGGAGCCGCGAAAAGGCTGCCGAGAGCCACAACAGGGAATAGCTCTCTCTTCATCTTTCTCCCCTCTCTCTCCCTCCCTCACTCTACCCTTGTCTCTCTCTCTCTCTCTCTCTCTCTCTCTCTCTCTCTCTCTCTCTCTCTCTCTCTCTCTCTCTCTCTCTCTCTCGCTCTCTCTCTCTCTCTCCTCCAACCCCGCCCTGCCTGCCACCTCTTATTCTCTTTTTCTCGCTTTATCGGTTTCGTTCCCAGCTTCATTCTCTCCACCTCTTTCTTCTTTACCCTTCTTTTCATATGTAAAAAGGTTTTTCTACTGTGCTAGGGTATTTTGCTTATTGCCCAGACTATAGGGACTCCGTCATTCTATTGTAATAAACAATATGTTTTTTTTTTTAAATAGACAGGGAGGAGAAACGTGTAAGAGACACCGCAAACGTAACACAGAGCAGGAGTATAGCGACATTGGAGCATATTGAGCCATGCACTACCATACAATCATATCTTACGCATATTGGACCTCCTGTAACAGCTCCCTCCTATGGGAGATGTTACATAGCCACACTTAGGGGCCTACTTCAAGTATCGAACTTCTCTACATATTTGGCAGCTTTAGTTGTGTGTTTTGGTGTGGGTGACGGGACGCTCCCATGATGGTGTTTAATAGCACATAATAGCCCGCCGTTAATCATGGGCGCGGGGTTAGGTTCTACAAGGTTAATGATGCCCGTAGCAGAGCTCTCGAGTGTGTCCCATTCCTCAGGTATTTATCAGTGTCAGGAGAAACCTGTGCTGCGCGCTAGACCTGGGCTAGGCTGCAGCCCCCATCCCTCTGCTACCTCTTTCTCTGCTTCCCTAACTTTGCAGAAGGAACAAGGATTGGTGCCAAAACTGCAGTAGAATACCTGAGCCCCAAAGTAAAAGCAATTGTTCAGCAAACTGCAATGTGTGAGCCATAGACGATGCTGTAGCAACAAGCTGTACCAGCGATAGCTAGTCTCGGTAACCTAGAAGCAAACATTTCACAAACTGCTCGATAACGATACAATTTATGTTACATAGTCTGGCCATGAGATTCCTGTATGAATAAGATGTTATTTGTCACGTTTCGTAAACAACAGGCGTAGACTTACGTGAAATGCTTACGTAACGGGTCCTTTTCCAACAATGCAGAGTTCAAGATAAAATAGAAATAGTGACATGAGAAATGAACACACAGTGAATAACAATAACATGTAAAAAATAACTTGGCTATATACAGGGAGTACCAGCACTGAGTCGATGTGTAGGGGTACGAGGAAATGTTGTAGGGGTACGAGGAAATGTTGTAGGGGTACGAGGAAGTGTTGTAGGGGTACGAGGTAATTGTGTAGGGGTACGAGGTAATTGTGTAGGGGTACGATGGTAATTGAGGTAGCGATAGTGCCTTCAAAAAGTATTCCCACCCCGTTGACTTACAGCCTGAATTTAAAATGGATTCAATTGAGATGTTGGGTCACTGGTTTACACACTACCCCATAATGTCAAAGTGGAACTATGTTTTTCGACATTTTAAATGTCTTGAGTCAAATATGAAACCCCTTTTGGTTATGGCAAGCCTAAATAAGTTCAGGAGTAAAGATTTGCTTAACTAAGTTGCACAGACTCATTCTGTGTGCAATAATTCTGTTAAGATGCTTTTTGAATGCCTTCCTCATCTCTGTACCCCACACATACTACTATCTGTATGGTCCCTCACTCGAGCAGATTCAACTACAAAGACCAAAGAGGTTTTCCAATGCCTCACAAAGAAGGGCACCTATTGGTAGGTGGGTTAAAAAAAAGGAAAAAAAGCAGACATTGAATATCCCTTTGAGCATGGTGAAGTTATTAATTACTCTTTAGATGGTGTAGCAATATACCCAGTCACTTCAAGGATGCAGGCTTTCTTCCTAACTCAGTTGCCAGAGAGAGAGGAAAGCAGTAATGTGTGTGTGGGTGTGTGTGTGTGTGTGTGTGTGTGTGTGTGTGTGTGTAGGGATGTGAGCGTAGGAATGTGAGTGTGTGAGCGTGTGTGTTTAGGGATGTGAGCGCGTGTGTGTGCATAGTCCATGAAAGAGTTAGTTAAACAAAGGGGTCAATGCAGGTAGTCCAGGAAGCAATTTGATTAGCTATTTAGCAGCCTTGTTTAGCAGTTAGCTAATGCTAATACAGCTAACTCTTGTGCTACAACTGGTTTTATAGCTGTAACCAGTGCTTGAGATATAGCCAGTACACTACTAGCTACAACCAATATCTTTGCATTCACCAATGGTGGAGCTACAATATACAACTCTTGAGCTTTAATGCAATAACACTGTAACCACCCTGAAGGTGGCGGATCGTGAAGCGGTCGCCACCATCGTCAAACCTCTCAGGACCACCTACAAGTGACCCTCATGGCACATTTACAGTAGAGTACTTTCAGCACTTCTGCACTCACACTTTTTGTGTGTGTGTGTCGCATCACTGAAAGCCCTAGAGGAGAAGTTAGTTTTGTGCTAAAGAAGAGAACAGAGCACTGGTAATGAGTTAGGTACAGTAGGGTACCCTGGCGAATACCATTACATGTCGTAAATAACTTAGAGCATGATGGCATCGTACTATGCTGATTTACAGGTAACTACCAAAATAAAGGAAACCCCAATATAAAGTGTATTTTATAGACTGTTGGGCCAGAACAGCTTCTATGCACCTTGGCATAGATTCTACAAGTGTCTGGAACTCTTGGAGGGATGCAACACCATTCTTCCATTTGGTTTTGTTGATGGTGGTGGAAAATGCGGTCTCGGGGCACGGCTCCAGAATCTTCCATAAGCATTCAATTGGGTTGAGATCTGTTGACTGAGAAGGCCATGGCATATGGTTTAAATAGTTTTCATGCTTACCAAATCATTCAGTGACCACTCGTGCCCTATGGATGGGGGCATTGTCATACTATGGGGGCATAGCCATGGTAGCCAAATAATGGCCTGCTCAGCATTTTTATACATGATGGGATGTTAATTGCTTAATTAACTCCGGAACCATAGAAGCACCTGCTTTCAATATACTTGGTATCCCTCATTTACTCAGGTGTTTCTACTATTTTGATAGTTACTTGTATTTTTATTTCTCACCACATACCCTTCCCTTACCCCAAACCCCCAATCAGGCCCATATTCCCCCAAACATCATCCTAATAACAAACACTGACAGTATGAGTACTGGTGGGGATTTCCAGATGCAGGAAGAAATATGACGAACAAAAACCTGTGTGACGAAAGTCATAAAGACAAAACGACTCCCTCCGCATAAAATAACTTATTTACTTAACCTCACAGGGTTATGCTGATGAGCAGGTTTTTTTTCTGTTTTAGAGAGCAAAACTTCCATCTTTTGTTTATGTGGTAAAATCAGGGCAGGAAAAAAATAAGAAAACTCAGACAGCCCGAGAACAGGATGACCTATTTTGAAGGCACGCTGTGGAACAAAAGCTTTGTTAAACCCTATCTGTGAACCACAGAGTCTCCAAACAATAACATTTGTGTGTGTGTTACAGCAAACAGTCAAGGATTTAAGCTCACAGCCAAAGTGATGTAACCGAACCCAAGGGCCCTCTGTTCCCTGGAATAACTGCTGCTACAGTAATGAATCTATGGACCAACTACATGGTAGACCAGATACTATAAATACATTTACTGATCATTGGCTTGCTTGGAGCACATCAGAAGAAGGGCATTCAGTTCCAGGCATGATTAGACAAATCGCCTGGTCACCGAAACAACAGCCTTTCTGAGACGGCATGAAACCCGCACAGAGGGGAAAAGAGCCAGTCGAAAACCAGATCACACACCCGAAAAATGGATAGCATCCAATCGCAAACCACATCCCCAAGAACTCGACACGCTCCAATAACAAACCCTCGTTCCTTTCTTTTTTTTAAAGGGGTAGATCAGCTTTAATATTGCAGATAGATTGTAGCTTCCATCAATGTAATTGTCTATCACTTCCAATCCCCCATATCTTTTTGCATACAGTTGAAGTCAGAAGTTTACATACACCTTAGCCAAATACATTTAAACTCAGTTTATTTTAAGAATGTGAAATGTCATATTCCCAGTGGGTCAGAAGTTTACATACTCAATTAGTATTTGGTAGCATTGCCTTTAAATTGTTTAACTTGGATCAAAATTTTGAATTTTGGCCCATTCCTCCTGACAGAGCTGGTGTAACTGAGTCAGGTTTGTAGGCATCCTTGCTCGCACATACTTTTTCAGTTCTGCCCACAACTTTTCTATAGGCTTGAGGTCAGGGCTTTGTGATGGCCACTCCAATACCTTGACTTTGTTCTTAAGCCATTTTGCCACAACTTTGAACGTATGCTTGGGGTCATTGTCCATTTGGAAGACCCATTTGCGACCAAGCTTTAACTTTCTGACTGATGTCTTGAGATGTTGCTTCAATATATCCACATAATCTTCCTTCCTCATGATGCCATGTATTTTGTGAAGGGCACCAGTCCCTCCTGCAGCAAAGCACCCCCACAACATGATGCTGCCACCCCCGTGCTTCACGGTTGGGATGGTGTTCTTTGCTTTGTAAACCTCCCCTTTTTCCTCAACATAACGATGGTCATTATGGCCAAACAGTTCAATTTTTGTTTCATCAGATCAGAGGATATTTCTCTAAAAAGTACGATCTTTGTCCCAATGTACATTTGCAACCCGTAGTCTAGCTTTTTTATGGCGGTTTTGGAGCAGT